>NC_140593.1:566112263-566494763 GCF_964204655.1 Triturus cristatus
CAGAACACGGGGACATGTGATCAAGTACACCACATCAGTGGTGTTACAATTAGTATGACCACGTTGTGTCCATGTTTTGCCACTTTCCAAATTCAGTGTCTTGGTAGTCGAAGTAAGATGGCAGACACTGCATGAACCACACGGAAAATGCCCCAAAACAGGTGGTAATCCCCAGACATTTAGGACA
This sequence comes from Triturus cristatus, assembly GCF_964204655.1. NCBI lineage: Eukaryota > Metazoa > Chordata > Amphibia > Caudata > Salamandridae > Triturus > Triturus cristatus. The sequence goes on from NC_140593.1 coordinate 566,112,451, forward strand.
GAGGTCTCTTCAAGGCTGTTGGTACTCCTAGGTCTAGTGTGAACCAAGGAATCTCTGATACTTTTTGCCTTTTTAAACGAAAACAGCGGCTTCTCCCATTTGATGTTAATACTTTCGAGAATCCGCCAGTGTTTCTTAATAGAATTGGAGATAGCATTTGATGCAACGTTGTAAGTGGTAACACAAGTAAACGGAATCTCCGCCGCTTGCTTACAGGAATATTCCAAAAGAGCCCTGTGGGTTGATTCCTAGCCCTCTTACAGCTATTCCTCAAAATTATTTCAGGATAACCTCTATGCCTCAATTTTTGCATCAACTCTTTGGACTGCGTCCGAAAATCCTCGACCTTGCTGCAATTGCGTCGAATACCATCTCATCCCTGTTGTAAGAGTGGGTAAAAATCAATTTGGATCAAGTATTTTGATCCAAGTGAAGAAATTGAGAAGGATATTCTCAGGACCTTGCCAGATGATGAAAACATAGTCTATATACCTCTTCCAAAATAAAAGATAGGAAGTGAAAGGATTAAACGAACTCAAAATATGTTTACATTCAAAATCATAAACATACAACCCCGCCACACTAGGAGCAAATGTACTGCCCATCGATGTACCTGTGGACTGGAGGTAAAGAGTACCCTGATATTCAAAAAAATTCTTTTTTAGTGCCAAGGTCGCACACTCAATGACAAATTGTTTAGGTGTTCGGAAATCCCACGTTGTGGAGTCCAAAGCCTCCCCAATGACCTTGATGGTATCATCCTGGGGGATGCTCGTGTAGAGGCTCTCGATATCTAATGACACAAGAATAGTTACATCATTGTCCACCCTCAAATCTTGTAATGATGCCAAAAAACCTTTGGTATCGTTCAAGTAGGTGGGGGTGTTTTGAATCAGTGGTTTCAGGAAAAAATCACAATAGGTCGAGAGGGGCTCTAAAAGGGACCCTATGCCCGAAACTATCAGGCGACCCAGAGGGGGTAACTTATTTTTATGAGTTTTCGGCAAGGTATAAAAATAAGGAATCGTGCCTACTCCTTTGGTCAAAAAATCAGCCTCATGTTTAGTAATATATCCACTGGATTCGGCATATTCAACAAGGTTGAAGATGATGGCCTTTAGTTGCGGAGAGGGAACAACAGATAGAGGGGTATAGTTTTTTTGATCGTTCAAAAAGCGCCTACATTCTCGATCATAATCAATGGCATCTTGAATCACGATACCTCCCCCCTTGTCTGCTGGTTTAATGACAATTGAAGAGTTCAGATGTAACGTAAATCTGATGTCCCTGTAGATCGTCCAAGTCACACTGGATTACGCTTAAAATCAACATTCACACCCACCCCCCCCCCTCATTTGAATCCAGCAGAAATAACTGCCTTTGAGCAAGCAGTTTTTAACGATGTTGAGTCATTTCAGGACAAAGGAGTTTTCAAGAATATGAGTTCTGTGGAATTTCAGGTTCTCCAGTCATTACATCTGAACTCTTCAATTTACATTGAGTTTCCCCGATTCTCTTCTCATTATAGCTGTTCTGGAGTCCCGCCACCCACCGTTTGACCAAGGAGCGGGATTACTCTTTCTCAAACGTAAGCCATGTCTTTCTCTTCTTTCTTTGAAAGTGCGCACTATTTTTTGAAAGTGTGTTTACTTTAATGTTGGTTTGCCTAGCTAAAGCGATATTTGTAGTCAAGTCCTTGGAATCGTTTCCAACAGTTTTTATTAAATAGAATACAGATAAACTGTGGTATCGAGTAAACTTACTCGTTTTCTATAAATGTATAGGTAAATGTATAGGTATTTATATAGCGCCGATCACCACTACGGGTATCTCAGCTCTGTACTCATACCGCTGAAGGAACCCTTCCTGGCTTTCCATGTGAGGTGTCCACTCCTGGGCACCCCCATGGTGAGGCCAGGCATCCCAGCGCTGTTGGGGCCGTTGTGGAGACTAAGCAAGCTATTGCCCAGAGTTGCAGCGTGGGACCCATGATTAGAATAGGCACTGAGGCGAGAATATCCGGTCCGCGGAATTTATGGCCCGAGACCCTGCCGCGACGGGAATCGAACCCTGGTCCCGGACCAGTGCTCTGCATCGAGGTCTGCCGCTCTAACCATTGAGCCACACTTCTCCACTATGATCATTCAGAAGATTAGCACATAGAATATTGGTTTCTCTTTTGATTTCTTCTTCTGATTTTGTCTAGTTTGGGCAGACACATAGTAATGTCAGTTTGTATGCCTGAACAATGAGCTGATCAATGATTTGAATATTTGACTGTGACATTTCATTCATTTTTACGAAGTAATTGAACATACTGATAAATGGTGTGCAAATACATATATTTTTCTGCCCCCTGACATGTATGTTTTTTTACAGACATCTTATGGCTTTTGGGAAGTGCTTGAAGGTCTCTTCAAAACCTTGAGTTTATTCGATTTTTTTTGCACCTGAGGTTAGGGTAAGCCTTAGCGAGCTTATACCGCCAAGGTGCTTTTTTGTAGGTCCTGAAGAAAGCTTTGTGTAATCACGCCTAGAAGCTGAAACATGTCGGCCAATACATAGGATGTAACTTATCAATTCACATCAGTGATTAACATCCATTTTTTCACTTGTTTTTATTCTGTGCCAGGTTCGCCGCCATTAAGTGTTTTGGACGAATCCTGTGTACTTTTTAACCAGCAGTAATTTTTTCTATTTTTTGCACTTATCAACATAAAAATCTCTTCTTGTTTGATATTTGCGCTCCGCTATAAGTAAGCGTGGAAGCACACCAGAGGTGCAGTAGGCACCTCTGATGAAACCCTATGATTAAGCATGTCACCAACCAGGTTGGTGTGTGAGGGTTCTTTATCTAAACTTGATTGATTTGTCATTGGCACATTGCTATACACAGAGATTTTTTTGTATATGTTTATGCAGTTGTCAGAAACAAATCCCTTCTTGTATATTCGAGAAGTTTCTAGTGACGTCTGAGTTAGCTGGCACACACAAGTAATTACGTTTAATGTACTTGATAGAGACATACTGACATCAGTCCTATGTCAAAACAATAGTGTATATTATTCCAATGCGCAGAGCCTATCAGGGATATAGGAACTACACTACAGTGGATCCTTCAGCGTTTTCTTACCCAGAATACACTACAAACCTCAAATATAGCTAAAAAGTCAAATTTTCCTCACATGTCTGTGTGGGACAGTTCAAGAATCACTGCACCAGCCCAAATTCCCTACCACCCAGCGTTCCCTCCTGATAACAAGCATTGGCATAGCCAATAGGTCTCACCTTTGGGATCTTATAAGTGTTTAGCCACAGCAATTAGTTCTGCCAATGTCTTTAAGCTATGTTGTAGAGCAGTGTGTACAACTGAACGACCCTATTAAAAAATCATGCAAGCACAGAACAATGGTCAGCACTTCTACCTGCCAGAAGCCTCTTACAAGCCTACAAGTGTCAGCTTGATCTACCTCAGATTTTTGTTGTAACATTTATTAAAACCACATATGTATCTGGAAAGCACGCTTTCACACTTTGGGGCATCTTGAAGCTAAAATAATAGATCTTTATTGTTACCCTACTCAAAGCATCGACTTTGGAAGGATGAAAGGTTGAGTGAGACCTGTTGGGATTTGAACCTGTGACCATGAGCTCAAACACGCATCCCTAGAGGGGGTGCATTAATCCACTAAGCCACCAAACCTGATTACCAAACACCTTGTTCAGAAGTTGATGTGATGGCACACAGCAGCAGTGGAAGTAATACTGGCAAGTGTTTATGGACCTTTCCTACATCTCAGACCTTGACGCACTTGCTTCAAAGCTGTTTCTGCTAAAGAGGGGAGGAAACTTATAGAGAACTATATCACCATGGAATCTCCTACTTTCACCCCTTCCTCCAGCATGTTTGCAGTTTTTGGATCGAGCTGCTCTTGGATCTGTTACTTGTATAAAAAAAAGGAAATATTTCAGAATTATGGTGACTCTGCCTGCTAGATCCTTACAGTTTGTTGTAGGTATTATCACAAGTTATGGATGGTAGTCCTTTTCATCTCAGAAACAGCTTCTAAGTGCTTCCACGGCCAAAGAAATCAAAGGACCAGTAATGTCAACAAGCAACAGGCTGGTCTGGTGCCGCAGAGGGAGGCTGTGTTTCCACTTTATCGCTTACCTATTCAACGGGCACTGCATGGGCTAAAGCTACTTTATAGTGTTGCTCGGATCCACCTTGCTTACTACTCACCCTGAGGTCGAAAAAAGTAACGACGTCTATAAATATGATGCAGAGTCACACTGACAAGCTGGACTTACTGTGGTATAGTCTAAACAAGCATAACCAAATCATCTGAGTGTGTAGGCGCACACAGCTGATCCGGCGTGAGTGGGTAAGAGGCAACTAGGAGTGCCAACTCGCTTCCAAGGCCACTTCATCATAGCCCATGGCAATACTGCACATATCTCCATGACCTGTCCTACGGCCTCAAATTCACAATATGATTTGTATTAATCGCCCTCATAAATCAGAGTTACTTTGTACCGCTAATGCACGCATGCAAAGCATTTCTACTCCAAATGTTAAGGCTGCCAAAAATAATAGACAAAAAAAAAGAAAACAAAAACAAGTGAACATGGAGTTTGCACCCACTATTTGCATAAAAAAGGCAAGGTTAATCTACCTTAACCTGAAAGAACCGACGCGATTATCACATTTAACAGCAACGCTCTACGCCACTGCACTCTACTCTGCAAGACTGTGTTCTCTGCCACGGAACTTGAGGCTTTCTACTCTGCACCACTGCATGCTACACTACTTTACACTATTGCACTCTATGTCACTGCACTCTGTGCCACTCCAATCCACTCTAATCTATTGTGTACCACTGCACTCCACACCACTCCACTCCACTCTGAAACAATCTACTCTACACCACTGCACTCTATGCCACTGGACTCTACTCTGCACTACTACCTTGGACCACTTCACTCTACTCTGAATAATCTACTCCATGCCACTTTACACAAAAACAATGCACCTTATGCCACTGCACGCTAGGCCAATCTACTCTGCCCCGCTGTATTTTACATCACTTCACTCTAGGCCACCCTACTCCACTCTACGATGCTCCGCAACACTCTACAACACTACGCACCTCTATAATGTTCTACACAAGTTCCTCTATGTCACTCCATTACCACTTTACTCCACTCTATTCTACAACACTTCTCCACTCCACTCCAGGAGCAAGGACTCTGGCCTAACTAGTGTTTCTGCCAGTTACACATACACAGAGACAAGCATACATTCCAAACAGAATAATCTGTAAGTGACAGCAGGGACAAATGTAACACAAAAGGAGGAAAGATCCAACATAATTGTATCAGAACCAGTTAGAGGCTTCACAAGTGGTTAGAAAAAATGTTAATGAACAGCGTGTGACGTTGGTTCAATATAATAAATCTGTCTGAAGCTTTACAACAACTAAACATGTACACCTACGTTTGTTCTTGGAAAATTGTGGGCACATTGGTGGAAAGTGTTATTAGGCACCAAGAGTTGTGCTTCCTATAAAAATTCTAAGTTAGAGGGCCAAAAATATTGCTGAAGATCATGTCTGCTGGAAATTGAAGGCATAGTCACAGAGCACATGCAGTCCCCAAATTCCTTTCCCAGTGCATATCCTCACTAAATGCTGGTGATAGTCTCCATGCTTCTTGCACCTTTGCGTGCAGTTAAATGAGCACACACTTTTTAAAGTTCACTTAGTGAATGTCAGAGACCCTGCTTAGTCATATTGACTCTGAAAACTTAGAAAATCAACTGTGGCCCCTTCAATTGGCATATGCTCTCTACCCTTCTCTGCACTTAGAAATCTAGACACCCATTCAGATTTCTCTCATAAAGGAGAGGGTTTGTTTTTTTCCCATCAGACTCATGGTAGTAAATGCTTCTAGTCATTCAAGGCTAAAATTTCGAAATGCATACGATTTGGGCCTTCCATTTCAGTCTCTGTAGAAACTCTGGCATAAACAGAATACTGCTGCCCCGATTATCGTTGGTTAAAAAAAAATAATCCCCACTGCGCAGTTTGACAATTTAGCATTCGCGGCGCACCCATAAGAGAATGGCTTTCAAAGCTTTCAGTTTCATGCATCATTTCTTTATTTAAAAGGCAATAGAATAAACCATACTCTCCCAAACAAAAAGAGAAAAAATAGAACTCTCCCCGGAGAAACTTCTGATCTTCCATACCACTCCTGAAGACCCTGTGAGACACTGTAGTCTGCAAGTCGGTTCTTCTAGACTTCAGATATCGAAACTAAGAATTCCCTCCTGTTGCCATCACAAACGAATTCAGGGCAATCCAATCTTCACAAAGACCTTAAATAGGACACGAAATTATAATTTTTAGAAGAGAGCTAGCAACCGCCAGGCACCCTCCTTTATCACGCGATGTTTCCGCTTTTTCTTAGTTTCAACACCACCAAGACTGTGCTTAAGTACACACTGGCAACAGCCACAGGCTGTCGACAGCTGATACTTGGTGCACAAGCACTGGCCCAAGGGTGTGGTCACAGGACAGACCACGAGCATAGTAAAATATGGACTTGGCTGCAGACCATGACCATTGTGCATTTGAGAAGTGTGCGCTGGGCCTAGGCCGAAGTTGGCGACCACGCCCTTTGCCCACTACTCACAGAATGAACTGTGGGCTGGTAGGATCACATGTGGGATAAGGGTTCTTAAAACAGGGCATTTCAAAAGGTAATACCTTTGCTCAGTTTGCTAAGCCTGGAATGAAGCCATGCACAGTTGGTGCTGGCACACTGACTATTGTTTCTGAGGGCAGGAGCAGTGGGCACAAGGCAAGGACAGAGCACCCCAAGACTTCTCAGTATTGTTGAAGCACGTCTTTGGTGAGCTCTGAGGCAGGGGTGTTGGGCACACCTTTTAGGACAAGGATACCTTTTCTGATTCCAGCTCTAATATTTAACTCCACATAGGGTGACCAGGCGTCCCAGATTTGCCGGGTCAGTCCCGGTTTTCCACCAGCTGTCCCGGCAGATTTCGGCTCATTTCACGATTTTTAGAGGGGGTCGACTGAAAACAGCAAGATGCACTTTTTTGGGTGTTCTAAAGCTGTGCTAGTTAAAAGCTGTTATAAGTAAGCAATTTAATTAAATGGTATGATGCTGGTTGTACAAATTACATTTATTTTCATAGTGCCTCTTCTGTGATCCTATCTTGATGAGAGAGGTCATTCTGCGCCATTCCGTTGATGTAAAATTGTAGTCCTTCTATTTATGCACAAAGTCCCAGTTTTTGGGTCTCAAGATCAGGTACGATACTCTAACACTACCCTCCATTAGGTACCAGCAAATTAACAGGAGGGTATTGTTATCACATGCACGAGCTGAGCGCGCCTGCTCGGCTTGTGACGCACAGTACATATTCAAGAGTCTCATCTATGACCGTCTCTAACGTTTGGAATGAGGTGTTTGTATGACAGTAAAGACAATAATTCTTCTAGACTAGATCATAAACTAGCATTTGAAGGCACGAACAGGGGGGGGCAGGGGGTGGGCGAGAAGGTATCTGACTGCGGGGGGTGGGGAGGGCACCGGAAGAAAATAGTCTGTGCAGTAAAGGGGCCAGTAACCATGGAAGGACACAAATGACAACACGGCCGTCATAGGAGGGGCTAACAAGCCTACAACCAATCGGAAGGCAGCATTTAAGACAAGCCAATGAAAATGATGGGCAGGGAGTGGGCGGAGCTTCCACGCCATAATAAATAATGCATGCCTCGCAAAGCGAGCAGCGCATGCCATGCACTGCAACGCTAGGCTCGACCTAAAAATTATACCTCAATTGTGTGGGTGCCCAAAGCAGTCAGCCTAAAAACGTTTTTTTAAAAAACTGTCATATGGACACACATTGGTTCCCCCTCGCTTTTTCATTTTATACGTTTTTAGGCTGACTCTGCTTAGAACACTCACACAAGTGAGGTATCAATTTTATTGGGAGACCAAGGGAAACGCTGGGTGGTGGGAAATTGGTGCCGGTGCGGTGATCTCAGGCAGAAATGTAAGGAAAATGTGATTTGTTTTGCAAAATTTGAGGTTTGCAGGAGATTCCGGGTAGGAAAGCGCTAGGAGATCCACTCAAGCCATACCTCCTTGGACTCACCCGAATGTCTAGTTTTCAGAAATGTCTGGAATTGGTAGGTTTCCCTGGATGAACGCCGAGCCTGGGACTAAAAACGCAGGTGACTCCGTCACAAAACCAAGTCTTTTTTGTGATTGATAATTTTGAAGTCTTCTCAGTATGTTTTGGGCCAGTTCCCGTGGGGGGCACTAGGTCTACCCACACAAGTGAAAATGTGTATTTATTTTTACAAAGTATGAGGTTTGCAAGGGATTCTGGGTATCAGAACTGGGTGAGAGCCACACAAGTCACCCTATCCTGGATTCTCCTTGGTGTCTAGTTTTAAAAAATGTACAGATTTGCTAGGTTTCCTTGGGTGCCGACTGAGCTAGGGTCCAAAAGAACAAGTTACTTACCTTTGGTAACGCTTTTTCTCGTGGATACAGTATCTGCCTGTGGATTCCTCACCTTTTGAATGACCCCTGCGCCAGCATTCCATGGAAATTCTTTTCTTAGCTCTCCCACGTCGACGAAGACGTCATAATAGCATGGCTCCGCTTGCAACTTCGTATGATGTCACCGGAGCCATAAGAAGACCTTGTCGGCGTGCTGACGTTAGTTCCACCCATTTTTTCCGTGCCTTCGAGGTGAACGGGCGGACCGACAACATAACACGAGTATACCCAAAATACATAATATATATACAAACACATACAGTATAATACATAAATAGAAAGGAAAAGCCAACAAGCAAAGCATTACCTAGCAACAAACTATATGCCTGAAAAAGACATATAGAAAATAACAATGTCAGACAGTCAGAACTTTTCCAGTATATGCAGGAGGACTACAGGCAGATGGGTGGGTCAGTGAGGAATCCACAAGCAGATACTGTATCCACCAGAAAAAGCGTTACCAAAGGTAAGTAACTTGTTCTTCTGAAGGATACATCTGCCTGTGGATTCTTCACCTTTTGAATTGAATCCCACAGCGGTCCCGCTCCTGGAGGAGGGTGTCCACCTGCCTATATCAAAAAATCTTACAGTACAGAACAGACAAAATGGCCGTCCCATCTAACCTCCGAATCCAAGCAGTAATGCTTCGCAAAGGTGTGGAGGGAGGCCCAAGTTTCCACCTTACAGATGTCTACAACAGGAACACTTCTAGCCAAAGCAGAAGAAGAAGACTTAGCTCTGGTGCAATGAGCTCGAATACCTTCAGGAGGCTCCTTCTTGGCCAGGGCGTAGCAGATGTTGATACACAAGATGATCCACCTGGAGAGTGTTCGTTTGTGGAGAGCTTTGCATTTCAATCGTCCGACAAAGCCCATGAAAAGCTGATCATCCACCCTTAGGTCCTTGGTCCTGTCCAGGTAGAAGCTGACAGCCCTCTTAGGATCCAGGCGATGAAGTCTCTCCTCCTCCTTAGAAGGGTGAGGGGGAGGATAGAAGGTAGGTAAAGTAATATACTGACCTAAATGGAAAGGAGTGACCACCTTAGGCAGGAAAGCAGCCCTGGTCCTGAGAACCAACTTTTCTGCGTGAATGGTCAAGAACGGAGGTTTAGAACTAAGAGTCTGAGCTCACTTACCCTCCTTGCTGAGGTAATGGCGTTCAGAAAGACCGTCTTAAAAGAAAAAAGCCTCAAATGACAACTATGAAGAGGCCCAAAAGGAGAACCCAACAAAAAAGTGAGTCCCAAATTCAAACCCTACTGAGGCATAATGAAGGGAGTCGGAGGAAACTTATTGGTGAGGCCCTTAATGAACGTCATAACAATGGGAGACTTAAATAAAGACGGCTGGTCCAGCAAACAGAGGAAAACTAACAAGGCCGACGAATAACCATTTACTGTAGCCACAGCACAACCCTGCTGGGCCAAGGAAAGTGAAAATCCCAAAACGTCAGATAAATGGGCTTTCAAAGGACCAATGGACTTCTCCCACACCATTTCACAAATTTGGACCACCTAGAGGAATAAATAGATTTGGTGGAGTGTCTCCTGGATGATAAAATAACATCCACCACCTCCGATGGAAGAGAGAAAGAACTCAGATCGCCCTGTTCAATCTCCATGCATGTAGGTGCAAGCTCTGGAGGTGGGGGTGTATAACCTGCCCCAGCGACTGTGAGAGGTGGTCCACCCTGAGAGGGAGACAGAGTGGAGGGTGCGATGAGAGGTGAAGTAGATCTGTGTACCACACCCTTCTTGGCCAATCAGGAGCAACCAATATGACTTGAGCCCGGTCTTGGCGAAATTTTCCTCAGAACCCGAGGAATCAAGAGTATGGGAGGAAACGTGTAAAGGAGTTACAAGCTCCAATCCAATTGAAACTTGTCCCCCAATGCTCCCTGCAACGAATACTGAAGGCTGCAGAACATCGGGCAGTGCGTGTTCTTGTGAGTGGCAAAAAGGTTCACCCGAGGAAACCCCCACAACCTGAGGATGTGCTGGACCACCTCCGGATGAAGCCGCCACTCGTGATTAGCCAAATAATGCAGAATGAGACTGTCTACACACCCATTTAGCAATCCTGCAAGATGATTTGCCATCACACAAATCTGATGGCCTTGAGCCCAGGACCAGAGTTGCAGAGCCTCTCTGCAGGGACGATAGGACCATACCCCTCCCTGTTTGTTTCTGTACCACATTGCGGTAGTGTTGTCCGTCAGGACTTGAATCGACTGACCGCGAAGGGAGGAAAGGAAGGCCTTGAGAGCCAAACGTATTGCCCACAATTCCAAAAGGTTGATGTGAAGCAACCTTTCCTCTGGAGACCAAAGACCTTTGATCTCCAGATCCCCCAGATGAGCACCCCACCCTAGAGTGGAGGCATCCGTGATCACTGTGACCACCGGTGGAGGAGTCTGAAAGGGCTTTCCTTGAGACAGGTTGCCCTGCACACTCCCCCAAGACAGCTCCGCTGCAGTGTCTCTGGAGATTCTGATCTTCTCCTTGAGATCTCCATTGTGCTGATACCACTGCCTGTGGAGGCACCACTGGAGCGCCCTCAGGTACCAGCATGCATTGCTGACCAACAGTATGCAGGAAGCGAACAGACCGAGCAGGCGTAGGACCTTTAGGACTGGAACAACCACTCCATCGTGAAATAAAGGAATCATCTCCTGAATGTCGAGAATCCTCTGCGGTGGCGGAAGAGATCGACATTCAGTAGTGTCCACTACTGCCCCTATGAACAGGCTGCGCTGAGAGGGCACCAGGTGAGATTTGGGCACATTTATCGAGAAACCCAAGTTGAACAACAATCACGTTGTTGCATGCAAGTGACGCAACACCATCTCTGGTGACTTTGCTTTGAGCAGCCAGTCATCCAGATAGGGGAAAACAGGAATCCCCAACCTTCTGAGATGAGCTGCCACCACCACCATCACCTTTGTGAAGACCCGTGGTGCGGAAGTGAGACCGAACGGGAGGAACACAAACTGGTAATGCTGCGAACCCACCGTAAACCGGAGATAGTTCCGATGCAACTTCAGAATAGGGATGTGGAAATATGCATCCTGTAATTCGATCAACACCATCCAGTCTTCCTGTTGTAGCACTAGAAAAACCCTGAGCTAAGGTCAGCATCTTGCTCTTCATAAACAAGTAATATTACAGATACTCACTCTATCGGTCCCAAAATGCTACTCTCTCTCAAAATTTGGGAAGGACCAGTAAAAAGATTTGATCGGATCTGGGCAAAAGGTCAAGGCAGACTTTTAGACATAATTAGTTCCCTTATGACAATCCTTGAAAAAGCAAAGGAGCAAGGCTTGAAGTTTCAGATATTTATCCTCTAGAATGCTCAAAAGGCAGTCTGCCCATTAGGCAACGCAAATGCAGCCATGTCACATTAGAGAAGAAAATGTCTGTGGTTGAAAACCGATTCTTAATTGGGAAATCTGACAACAAAGGATTCTGGGCCACAGGCCAATGGACTGTTATTTGGTGATTCCTCCATCAAGGAGGTAAAACACGATTAGGTCCTCAACCAATTTCCAACTCTGGTAGTTTGGAATATTTCAGGTCAGCCTAGAGAAACCCAGGATTTACACCAGACATTGGCCAGCTCATTTATCAATCCTTGGCACCAGGAACCATTAACACCTATTCCTCCGTATTTGTGTTTTGGAATAGTTGGTGTTTGTACAAGGATTTAGATCTCTTTCCAGCAGATGTAGTGCTCGGAATTAACTATCTAGCTTTTGTAGCTTTCCAAGATAAATTCTATAGAACAAAAACGCTTCTAGACCATCTGTTCCAGCTGAAAATATCACAGCGGACAGAAGATCCATTGCCTTTTAAAGGGAGAGCGTTTTGCTAATTGTTATATTTCTAAATTCAAACAAACGTCGGGATAATTTTGTTTTAAATCTGTTTGTTTCTGGCCAGAGAGTGCGGTTGCAATATGGCCGCGCCTGACCAATAGCCATCAGGAACTACCATCCAGCTTCATAAGGGATGAGAAAGGCATCTTTTCTACGTGCCTTGTACAAGTCAGATCTTGGCCCACTCTTGAGGGTAGAGGAGCCGGGGACCGCAGGGCCTCTTACTGGGCCATTGTGAGGCAGGATGAGTGGAATGTGGGCTAGCAGTCTTGGCACAGAACAAGTTTGAGACCCAGGCCGTGAAGATCTGCTTGAAGTGAGTAGAGCTGCCTTCAACAAGCAAAAAAGGGATCCCAAAACAGGTAGCAATAAGGTAAACTCAACAATAAGCAGGCAAAGTTGTAATTTCACACTAGACCCACACGTGGTCAGACCACCTGTTGAGTATGCTATGTCTCTACTGCTGCCCTCAGAGGAAACAGATCCACGTGTATGTTTATTCACGTTGACATAGCTTGGAAAAAATGGACAGCAAATGATTAAATGTAATAGACCGCCTCAACCATATTAAAGAAAGAGTAGATAGTTCCAACAGCAGCTTTGGGGCTCTTGAACAGACATCTGATGAAGAAGATGGTGCAAAAGGACACCATGAGAAACTGTCACAAAGGGAGGAAGTGCTAGATTTAATCAGAATTAAAAATGAAGACCCTTCGTGCCACAACAGCCTGTGGATAATGGACATTCCAGAAAGCTGTCATTGGCAGAATGGAAGTTTATATTGAGAAGATGCTGAAGAACCTCTCACTGGAAGCTGAGTTTGCCCACATGATTTCAATTGAAAAAGGACACAGAATTCTGGTTTCTCTGTCTCAGTCCAAGGCTCCTGCCCATCCAATCATAGGACTCCTTCTGACCTTCAAAGATCGAGACACTATACTGCGCATTGCAAGGGTGCATAATGACCTTCACTATAACGGCAATGCGATCTCAAAATATCCTGATTTTACAACAGCTGTTCTAAGGGTGCGCATGACTTCCTACCAACAAAATACTCCTTGCAGAAGGCGGGCATTCAAGTATGCTCTTCTGTACCCTGCTAAACTATGTACCCTGATGATTGGAAGACAGAACTTCATTATAGATTCCCTGCCAAGCTAATAAATTTCTGTGAACAGCTTGACATCTCCTTTTGAGATGCCAAAGGAGGTGAACAGTAGCGACGAAATCAAAGGTCCACTCTGCGACAACAATTTAAACCTGATGCAAAATAAGTACTGTCTGCAACAACTGTTGTGCTTTGATGAGACCAAAGCCATGGGCCAATGAGTCCCCAAGGCTTTTGACCTCGGCTACATAAGGGTTAAACAACCCATGGAAGGCGTATCTCCAACGACATGAAATAGACATAGGTCTGTACTGGAAACTCCTCTAACAAAGCAGAAACCAGGCTTCAAGCTAAGTGGCTACGTACAAGGAGTCTTATTCCTCATACACCCATGGTCCAGCCATTGTTGTTAGGAGGGGGATGAGGACATATATCCTGCTACATGTGGCTCTGCAATCTAAGACAGTAACAATAGTTTGCATATGCCCCTAATATTGCGTGCCCACATTTCTTTTGAGAGGTGGCCTAAAATAGTGCAATTAAGTCCAATAATCAAAATCTGGGGATCAGACTTGAATGTGACACTCGAACCAGTATCTTACAGTTTGAGTAAGACTAGACACCACATCCCTTAGTGGTTAGGCAATTGGCCCAGATCATTGCAGATAATTTGGTGGACATGAGGCATTCTAGAAACTCAATAGTGTAAATAGGCTGTAGAAGGCTTTGAAGGTAGTGATCTGAGGCTGATGCATAGCTGGTCAAGCTAACCATTGGGTTGGCTTGACTTGAGGGAGCTTATAGGCATTATCTTGACATGGCAATCACCACTGCAGAAATTCATGCACCCTTGCTGGCTAGTTTTTCCCTTAACCCCCTCCACTCACTGATGTGCACATCAATATCCACTGGAGTGGTGCGACTCCTCAATAAAATACCTGGGAATTTGGGTAAGCAGGAGCATATATGAGGTGATACAGGAAAATGACGGTGCAGTTTTTTTTTCATAATGGAACAGCAGATCGATTAAACTACTTTTGTCAAGGGTGGGTAGGCTGTCACTGGCAAAAATTACACTCTTACCTAGGTTTACTTATTTATTCATCAACATACGTCTCCCACTCACCAAAGCTTTCTTCACAAAGCTACGTTCAAACTTGATATGACTAGCTTGAGCAGGCAAACAGCTAAGGCTGTGATGGGTAATCCTGACATTTCCATTTGATCAGGGAGGAATGTCATTGCCTGATCTGGGGCTGTACTATTTATGCACTCAGATGCAATATATCAATTACTGGTATTTCCCATGTCATTCCAACCACATGTTGTGATTGAATCCGATTCTGTAAGCCCACTGCACCTAGACACTGCCCTTTGGTGCCTGGTATGCATCCTGGCAAGTGAGATAGATACTGTCAAATGCGCAGTGTGGGGCTAGGACAAGCTCAAACCCCAACACAGTTTCACGAAAAGGATGCCCCTAGTATGCCACTGGCTTGTAATCCCTGCCTTCCTCCAACATGCTACCACAATGCTAGTCAACAACTAACCTCACTGAAATTAAAATATGTGGGTTGCCTATACCTTATTGAAGCCTTTATACCCGTTGACACACTTTGGGAACAACCTGTATATACCGCATTGGATATTCTCTTATACTATAGGCTTAGTGAAACAAGCTAACACTAACTTTGCTGCTCCACCCCAAACAATTAGCTCTGTAGGGAGTATTCTCGCAAATCCGTCTCCCAAGAAACTTGTTACTCCTATATATAATATGATGCAAAGAAAGGAACTAATATGTTTGCCTGGTGCTAGAATGATATAGGCGGCTGAACTTAATCCACCCTTCTCTGATGAACAATGGGCCTTCTGCTTTATGCAGATGGACACCCTGTTGCTTAATTACAGACTTCGGTTAATACACTTTAAGGGCCACATGTTTGTACCTGTTTTAAGGTGGCAAACGGCCCGATTTGCAGCAGAACTGGGCCGACTGCGACCGGAAAAAAGGCTTTCCCAAACTACCAAACCCTATTTTGCGATTCGGTAACCTACTACCGAATTGCAAAATGGGTTAGCGATTCGCTATAAGGAAGGGGCATGTTTAGGGCGTCCCTTCCTAATACCGAATCCCATCGGTGTGTAGGAATGTTTTGTGATCGAAATGCGGTCGCAAAACATTCGCATTTAACCACCTACTTCAAGCGGTTGGTAACCCATGAACAAAATGGGAAGGGGTTCCCAAGGGACTCCTTCCCATTTGTGAATGTATGCAAAAACTTTTAAGAGCAGACGTTTTTTTTTTTTTTTTAATGAAAACGGGCTACATTATAAAAAAAAAAGATTGCTTTATTTGAAAGCATTTACCGACATGGTAGTCTGCTGACCTCAGCAGGCAACCATCCCCGTGATTTTAGCGATTCCCAGTGGGTCGCAAATTACGACCTACCTCATTATTATTAACAAGGTAGGTAGATTTGCGACCCCATACAAATCGCTATATGAATCTCTTGGAGTTTCATACATTTGTAATAGCGATTACCCAATTGCCATTCACAGAAACTCACAATTAGGTAATCACTATTGCAAATGTTGATACATGTGGCCCAAAATTTCTACATAGGTTATATTATACTCCTGACTCCAAGTATAAAATAGTCCTGAGGACGGACACCAAATGCACGAGATGCAGTATAATGAATGCAGGGTTCCTACGTTTAGGATGCCACTGCCCGATGATATTTAACTACTGGTCGGAAACATTAATTGTAATCTCAGTTAAGACTGTCAGATTTAATTCTTTCCAGTGGCGACTTTATTGGGCTAGCCTACAGGAAACTGATCACACTTTCCTTGCTACTGGCAAAACAAAGCATTGTGACCCTCTGGTGACAGGAGAAGGCAACATTTGTGTAGCTTATTTTACTGGAGGAGCTATGGTTTCGAAAGTATAGATCACATTCTCGGATCCGTGGACGGTTCCACTATCTCCAGTTTCAGAACCTTCCATTTTAACACTGTTCCACATGGATCTAATTCTGTAATTGCTATGCTTTGAACAAGCATAACAGGAGCCTCTAGTCTTGAAATAAAATGTAGATTTTCCTAGCTTTTTTTTTTTTTTTTTAAAGGAAATTCTTGATTTTATGAAAACTAAGAGGTGAGTATAATCCCACCTCTGTATAACTAATTGTTACCACCCTCCCTGAATTTGTTTCAGCGCCGTTCGGAACAGTGCCTATCTCATCGTAAGCGGGGTATACGTCCAAAGTCCTCCAAGGTCACTGCTGGCCTCTCACTGTTCTTTCATCATCTGCTCCTTATAATTTGCCTCAAGATCAAACTCTTCCTTCCAGGATGTCCCACCATTGGCCTTTCCTTACGGATTTTACGCAAGAGTTTTTCACCTTAAACATTGTATTGTTCTCATATTCCATTATTCAGCTCTCACAAGGAAAAAGGACCTGTGGCTCCCAGTCAACACTATCATGACTATCTTGGTTGGGAATGGTCTACAACCATAGAGTGTTTGTTTGTTGTTTCCCCCATTGAATCATTTGAAATGTAGTTTATTTTGGCCGCTATAGGAATAAATGCAAGAATAGAAGGTATAATACTGGCATTTAGTAAAGTCACAACTTCTCTTCACAAAAGAGCTATGAAAATCTACATTCTAAGTCTTTCTTTTGACTATAGAACAGCTACACCTGCGAGATGCCTTAACTCTGCAGAGGAGCCATTCATGCCAGCATCTATGACTGCAGAATAGAAGCTCTCTTCCACCAAGGAATTTCGCCAGAAGCTGCTCATCTCAGTTATCAGTCCTAGGCAGCAGTAACCTATTCCTCTGCATGTGCGATTTGGATAGCTATAGTTTACAGTCATTTTTGAATAAGGTTGAGACAAGGAGCAATTTTGTATCACATTTGCCCATTACAGTGATGCAATATAGTAAGCGTTTTGGCAGCCTTAATAGACATGATTGCACTGGCCCTCAACCTTTTGCCAAAATAATTGATTTTCAGCCCTTCATGGTCCAAAGTGATGTGCATTCATTTCGGAGTTGGAATTGGGCAGAAGGTAAAATCAACTTCCGGAAGGACAGTGAGGCAAAGGGGCTGGTCATTAGGGGCCTTGAATTTATGTCAAGAAACCTCTTACTGGATGATCCAACCCCATATGGCTGGGTCCAAAATGTAATGGCATGGTGAGCAAAAAAAACAATGGATTTAGGCCCAGATCCCTGCACTGGGGTGAATGTATGACATTGTTCTGCATTCTGTCCATCAATTGTTCTTTTTACATTTGATCCAACCCCATCACCTGGTGGGCAAGAATGCAGGACCCCGTCTTGGTCACAAACTGGTCACTCCTCACAGAGATGTAAGTCAGCTGCTGGGCAACAGTCTCAGCATGTAGGGACATTTCGAAGTCAGCAGGAGTGCCTACTTTGATTATACTCGGAAACAGATGTTTATATATGGAAAAAGGCATCCTTGCCTTCGGCCGAGATTATGATCAAGCTGCCATTGTTTGCATTCTACAGGGAACTGTGTCGCCATATGGGTGTAAAAACCAAACACAGTTGCACAATGTACATGTAGGACTTGTACTCAATGCCAAGGCAATATGATAGGGTTCCTGCAAAGTTGATTAGTGTAAGCAAGGTTGGTGTTTCCAGGAAACTAACCCAAAGTGTCATCATCAAAGTCTTTATTTCGGTAAGAATACCATAAAAGAAACAAGGGATCAAAGGATAAGTTTCGTACATATCAAGATAAATAGGACAATACATTTCGTTGATAAAAGCAATACAGTCTAAAAATATCATTAAGTATAAAACTTAAACTAGCACACGTTACGAAAACAGAAATTAGGACCTATGGATACTATGTAGGTCTCAATTATCGTCACGAGTACATACCAGCTAGGAGGATAGATATGCAACCTGAGCAAAGTCCCATTTCAGAAGTAAAGACATGTTTGATGACCGATTATATTCGCCAGTGCAATAGTCCTGTGAGAAGGGACCGGTTCTCCAGTGTCACTCACCCGTGGGGGTCTGCCATGTACACGGGATTACGGGACCCGTGAGGGCCGCCACCCGACCTCAAAGGTCCATCAAGAAGAGCGCGGTCAGGATAACATTCCCCCCTTGTCCTCTACATTCACAGGAACATGACGGCAGCACCGAGGGCGTGGAGAAAGGAGGGATCGACCCCGGAAGTAATGTGGTCCCGGAAGTGAAGGGCCGGGACTCGCAAAGGACAGGAGGAGGAAGCGGACAGAGTGCGGAAGGAGTCGAGAAGCAGACGGAGGAAAAGAGGACGGAGACAAGGACGGGACGAAGACCGAAGGCGAAGAGTACCCAGAAGAGAGAGACGAGAAGTGGTACGAAGATTGGTGGTCCCCACCGGAGGAGGCTGGAGAGCGGCCGCAACTCCGGAGAGTTGCGGCGGGGCCGGTGAGTAGCCACGAGCAAGGGTGAACGGGTAGCGGGAGGCGGAAGGTGCATGCCAGAGTGAAGGGAGGGACTTGATTCTGACCCAGGGAATTATTCTTTATGTTTGCACTTGCCTTTTCTTCACCCGCTTGTAGTTTTGTTGTGGATCTGTGTTAGCAGGGGAGGAGGAACAACGGGGGCTTCGGACTAACGGGCACTCCCAGTCGACCTAGTGAACCAAACCAACCACCCCACCCTGACCCCCTTCCCAGTACCCGATACCCCACCTGTGACTACTTTCCCCCCCCCTTTTCTTTTGAAAGAGGGCTTCACATTCAACCACGGTGGTGCGGTGACGGTTAAATAAGCCCGTGGCTTATCTATATGAAATTATCTGACGGCTCCTTATTTTCCTCTCTCCTATGAGTCTCTGTGGGATACCCTTCGGTCTGGGAGAAAACCAAGGGGGCGAGACTTCCGACGACATCCTGGGAGAAAACCAAAGGAAAGTGACTCCTGAAGCCGGACCAGCAGAATACCAACAGGAAAAGAACTCTGAAGATAGACCAAGGAAAACCGAAGAGCACGAGGAGAAAGCCGACAGCTCTATAAAGTCGTTAAGTGGCCTAAATCCTGTCATCTCCAATAAAACACGTCGAACATCACACTATATACAGCCTCCTCGTCTGATTATCCGGCCTGCGCTCCCACAGGTGGTTTCAGAAGGGGGATCCCCCGGAGACATGGAGGCTGTACTCAACAAAATGGCAGAGAATCAAGAGAGTCTAGGAAAGGCGATGGAGTATGTTAGCGGAGAGGATCCGGAATACTTCTTCAATAACTTCGAGAGAATGGCATTAGCAGCAGCCTGGCCAGCCGACAAGTGGGGGCAATACCTAGGTCCCTTACTATCCGGAGAGCTGCAAGCCTCATACCAAGCCACAAATATCTTGGGAGTAACTCCCTACCCAGAAATAAAACAGTGTATCATGGAACGACTAGGCGTCGATGATGAAACATACCGACTGAGACTCCGACAGATGAAAGAGGGTCCCCAAGAAACACTCAGGGCTCTATATTTTAGGGTGAAAGATATGGCCGACCGATGGTTAAAACCCACCACTGCCACCAAGGACGACATCATGGCCAAGGCGTATTTAGAACAATACTTATCCTCCCTTCATCCTCCCATTAAAAAATGGGTCAGACAACATGCTCACCTAACTCTAGAGACCGCCGTGGAGATAGCTAGCGCCTACAGCAGAGCACAAGAGATACAGAAGGGTCGAGATGAGCACCCATGGAGATCAGGGATGAGTGGGACTCCTCAGCCCTCTCGACTTCCGATGGTACGAAAGCCAGACCCTGTTACCATCGTCCCAGGCCCCCCCCCCTTAGGACTCCGGGTCCTCCCGTTTTCAGGCCTCCTATTCCAGGACCCCAATGTTTTAACTGTGGGGGATTAGGGCACATAGCCCGGTTTTGTCCTCAGAAGGAGGAACCCATGGAGATTGGCGTTGCTCGGAACTACTGTTGATTACCCAGACCAAGCAAACCCCTCCGTATCGCTGTGGCGTTTATATAAATGGACAACCCATGACAGCTTTAGCCGACACAGGCTGCCGACAGAGTGTCGTTCGACCCCAGGATCTAGGTCCTGAGATTGGGGCTCTTGATGGAACAGTACATATACAGTGTGTACACGGGGATACCAAAGCATATCCCACCACTCATGTTCGCATACAACATGCCACCGATCCTGGTTCAGATCTCAAAGTCAGTCTCATTCCCCGGCTACCAGAACAAATCATACTTGGAAATGACTATACACATTTGTCCGACTTACTCGCGAAGTCAGCTCCAGACGAGAAGGACTGGTGGAATGTTGCTCCCTTCTCACAGGACGAGAGTCCCGAGTGGCCACCCTCTAAAGCCAGAAAATCAAAGAACCAAAGAAGGAAAGAAAAGAGACATCCATTTGCCGCTTTTCCGGTACGGACGGAAGAGAATCAGTGGGAAACAGACCAAAACTTCAGGGCAGCTCAGAGAGAGGAACCCGTTCTACAAGAAGCCTGGAACCAAGCCAAAGACCAGGTAGACCCTCTACACGTAGGTCCTCAATTCTTTCACAAGAATGGCCTGTTATACAGAATGGCCAAACCCATAGGTAAACCCCAGTTGTTAGTTCCCACCCCTTTTAGGGACAAAGTACTCTACTTGGCCCATAGTCATCTACTGGGAGGTCATTTTGGGGAGGAGAAAACAGAACAGTTAATACTAGAGCAATTTTATTGGCCAGGCATATATAAACAAATAAAGACCTATTGCCGTGAGTGCCCTATATGCCAGAAGAACAGTAGGTATAGGCCACCAAAAGCCCCATTACAACCTCTCCCAATAATTGATGAACCATTTTGTAGGATCGGTATGGATATTATAGGTCCATTACTACCTTCCCGTAGTGGGTGTCGCTATGTACTGGTTCTGGTAGACTATGCCACCAGGTTCCCGGAAGCCGTTGCCTTAAAACATCCCGATGCCACCAGCATAGCCAAAGCCATGATAGCGATATTTGCTAGGGTGGGTTTCCCGAAGGAAATTTTAACAGACCAGGGAACCCCGTTTATATCCAAGTTAATGAAACAAGTATGTGCCCAGCTGGGGATAAAACAGATATGAACAGCGGCATATCACCCCCAGACCGACGGTCTGGTCGAACGGTACAATGCCACCCTTAAGACCACATTAAAAAAACTCCTGGCTCGGGAATCAAAACGATGGGAGGACATGTTACCATTAGCCCTATATGCGATCCGGTGTAAAACCAAGAAAAGCTCCGGATACTCCCAGTTTGAACGCCTGTATGGACATCAACCCCGATCCTTAATGGACATGATGCGGGAGACCTGGGAGGAGGAACCAGACCATTCCAAACCGCTAGTTGAATATGTAGAACAGCTTCGGACACATCTGGGACAAATACGAACGATAGTGAGGAACAATATGGAGAAAGCACAGGAAGCCCAGAAAGTACAATACAACAAAAAAACGAAGAGTAGAACCTTTTCGGTGGGAGATGCGGTATTGCTCATGATGGCTTCCTCCGACCACAAATTGTTAGGTCAATGGCAAGGCCCTTATATTGTTTTGGAAAAGGTGACACCCATTACACACAAGCTAGAGCTAGATAAAAGTCGAGGAACCACCCAAATTTATCATGTGAACTTATTGAAACGATGGGAAGGGCCTCTCCCCTCTTTGGTAGGGAACGTGAAGAAGGCCACCCCATTATATGTTCAATGTATTGACACTGAGTTACCCTCTAATTTGAAGGACGAGCTAGTGACCACCCTACTTCCCCAACAGAACATCTTCTCATTAACTCCGGGGAGAACCACGTTGGTAGAACACTCGATAAAAACAACTGCAGGAAAAACGGTACGGCTTTGTCCTTACCGTATACCTGAGGCCCGCAGAAACATAATCCGAGACGAGGTACAACAGATGTTACGGATGAGTATAATAGAACCCTCTATAAGTGAATGGAATTCTCCTATAGTCCTAGTACCGAAACCAGACGGTTCGGTACGATTCTGTATTGATTTCAGGGAGGTCAATAAAATCTCAGAGTTTGATTCTTATCCCTTGCCCCGGGTAGATGGGATGATAGAACGGATCGGCAAGGCCAAATACATTAGCACCCTTGATTTATGCAAGGGATACTGGCAAATCCCTCTTAGGCCCCGAGACCGAGAAAAAACGGCCTTTTCCACTCCCGATGGGTTGTTCCAATTTTCAGTGCTCCCTTTCGGTTTGCATGGAGCACCGGCCACCTTTCAGAGGGCTATGAATCGTATACTTCAACCACACAAAAGGTATGCCGGGGCTTACATAGATGATATCGTCATCTATAGTGAGACCTGGGAGCAGCATCTAACCCACCTCTATAAAGTGATCCAAGCGTTAGGCAGTCATGGTCTCAAAATCAACCCGGCGAAAAGCCACTTAGCGGCCCAAACTGTAAGATACCTGGGATACCTGTTAGGAGAAGGAGTCATTCAGCCCCAAAACAATAAATTGTCGGCC
Organism: Triturus cristatus; assembly: GCF_964204655.1. Lineage (NCBI taxonomy): Eukaryota > Metazoa > Chordata > Amphibia > Caudata > Salamandridae > Triturus > Triturus cristatus. Next base: position 566,135,568 of record NC_140593.1, read on the forward strand.
ATTACCCAAATCCCCTTCCCTCGTACCGCTCGAGAACTCCGGGCTTTTTTGGGGCTTCTTGGGTATTATAGAAGGTTCATACCCCAGTTCTCCCAGATAGCCGCCCCCCTCACCGATTTCTTACACAAAACAATAAAGACCGAAGCTAAATTGAGGGATCCCAGTCCCGCAGTTGTCCTAGCCTTTAACACCCTGAAATCCTCCCTGACCTCGGATACAGTGTTGGCCAGCCCTGACTACACCTTGCCCTTTATTCTACAAACTGACGCCTCTGATCAGGGACTGGTTGCTGTCCTGTCCCAAAGAACATCCCAAGGGGAAGAAAAACCCATACTATATATTAGTTGGAAGTTGTATCCCAGGGAACAGAACTACGCAGTCATCGAAAAAGAAGCCCTGGCCATCAAATGGGCCATTGTTTCCTTGAAATATTATTTGGAAGGAAGGGAATTCACCCTGTATACAGATCACGCGCCTTTAGAATCGTTGGCCCGCAACAAGGGAAACAACGAACGAGTATTACGGTGGTTTTTATCCCTACAACCATATTGATTTCACACCAAACACCGTAAAGGAAGCGAGCAAGCAAACGTATGCTTTCTATCTCGTTTTCCACAAGAAAACCCCCCTACGGGAAGGACAGCAAGGGAAAGGGGATGTGAGAAGGGACCGGTTCCCCAGTGTCACTCACCCGTGGGGGTCCGCCATTTACACGGGATTACGGGACCCGTGAGAGCCGCCACCCGACCTCAAAGGTCCATCAAGAAGAGCGCGGGCAGGATAACATTCCCCCCCTTGTCCTCTACATTCACAGGAACATGACGTCAGCACCGAGAGCGTGGAGAAAGAAGGGATCGACCCCGGAAGTAATGTGGTCCCGGAAGTGAAAAGGACCGGGACTCGCAAAGCCGGGGAGGAAGCGGACGGAGTGCGAAAGGAGTCGAGAAGCGGAAGAGAAGCAGACGGAGGAAAAGAGGATGGAGACAAGGACGGGACGAAGACCGAAGGCGAAGAGTACGAGAAGTGGTACGAAGATTGGTGGTCCCCACCGGAGGAGGCCGGATAGTAGCCAAGAGCAAGGGTGAACGGGTAGGGGGAGGCGGGAGGTGCATGACCAGAGTGAAGGGAGGGACTTGATTCTGACCCAGGGAATTATTCTTTATGTTTGCACTTGCCTTTTCTTCACCCGCCTGTAGTTTTGTTGTGGATCTGTGATAGCAGGGGAGGAGGAACAACGGGGGCTTCGAACTAACGGGCACTCCCAGTCGACCTTGTGAACCAAACCAACCAACCCACCCTGACCCCCTTCCCAGTACCCGGTACCCCACCTGTGACTACTTTCCCCCCCCCCTTTCTTTTGAAAGAGGGCTTCACATTCAACCACGGTGGTGCGGTGACGGTTAAATAAGCCCGTGGCTTATCTATATGAAAGTATCTGACGGCTCCTTATTTTCCTCTCTCCTATGAGCCTCTGTGGGTTACCCTTCGGTCTGGGAGAAAACCAAGGGGGCGAGACTTCCGACGACATCCTGGGAGAAAACCAAAGGAAAGTGACTCCTGAAGCCGGACCAGGAGAATACCAACAGGAAGAGAACTCCGAAGATAGACCAAGGAAAACCGAAGAGCCCAAGGAGAAAGCCGACAGCTCTATAAAGTCGTTAAGTGGCCTAAATCCTGTCATCTCCAATAAAACACGTCGAACATCACACTATATACAGCCTCCTCGTCTGATTATCCGGCCTGCGCTCCCACAAGTCCATAGTGATCATCACAAATACTATACCACAAAAAGGGTTGAAGTGCTAATTTAGAAACGTCCCGTTGCTAAGGTGCAGGCAAACATTACAAATTTGGCAAGAACCAGAGTCTGCCTTGGCTGCTGTTAATTACATTCTTCAGTTAAGCAAGTCATTTTTCCATCACGGGTTCATGTCCACATGGAACAGAAGTGTGCAAAATCTGGCAAAGAGCTGGTGTTAGACTTGGCATCTTTTGGCATGTTTCCCCTGAGTTTTTGCTTTCTGACCTCCCGGTTTTGACTCTTTTTGCTGATGTAATGATTCTGCGCACCTTTCTCACTGCTGATCAGTGGTAAAGTACAAGTGCTCCTGTGGTAAAATGTGTTATGGATTGGTGTTTCCATGATTGGCCTATTTGATTTATGTGTCAGTCCCTAGTAAAGTGCACTGCGAGTGCCAGGGCCCATAAATCAAATGCTGTTGGTGGGCTGCAGCACTGGATTGTGCCACCCATGCAAACAGCCTGGAAAGTGTAACTCTGGCCTGCCATTGCAGAGCTTGTGTGCAGCCTTGGGCTGCCATGTCGACTTGGCAAGTACACACACTTGCCAGTCGCTAAACCTTCCCTTTTCTACATGTTAGTCACTCCTAAGGTAGGCCCAAGGTACCCTGGTGGGCAGTGTGCATTGTATGTGAAAGGTAGGACATGCCCTAGTGTGTGTGGCATGTCCTGATAGTGAATTACAGCCTACTTCATTTTTCACTATAGCAAGGCTATCTGTTCCCCATAGGCCAGAATGGGCAGTTTGATTATAACATCCTATAATCCTAACTGACCCAGGAAACATGGTAGAAATTCGAGTTTAGTATGCCTGAACTCAAAATGATAAAATACTTTTTTTAGTGAAGATGGCTTTAACATCCTGTGTTTGAAAATACCACTTTTAGAAAGTAGGTATTTTCTTACCTAACCATCCAGCCTGCCTCTGCTATCTTGTGTATTGTCTGTCTGGTTTGTGAGTGACAGGGGCTGGGGGAGACCCCAGGAGACAGGGTGAGTCAACACAGGGCTGAATAGACCTATCTGCATGTAGATGGGTGGGAGGAGTAGCACCTGGGTCTGTATAGGGTTGTGCCTGCCTTCCACATTGCTGGCTCCACCTCCTGTGGATTGTCTGAGGACCCTGGCCCACACTGACAAAGGAAGAAGGTGCACACTGGCAGAATGCACCCAGAACTGGTTTTAACTAGGTACAGGACCCTCTGCCTTCAGAGGACAAAGGATTTGCTAGTATAAATATTGGGACCCAGACCCCAAGATTTCAGAAGTCTGATGGACCAAGAAGACTGCCAAGAAGAAGAGCTGGAGAAGCTGTGAGGAGGAACTACCACTTTGCTGTGTGCTTTGCTGTGTTGGCCTGCAGTGGCTGCTTCTGTCTTGGGCAGTGAAAGGACTGGACTGAACTTTCTGCAATCTACTTTTGGGAGTTTCTCCAAGGGCTTGAGGTAGAGCTTGCCCCCTGTTCAAGAAGTCTCAGGAACAGCAAAGACTTCAAGCTTGACGCCATCTACAACGCCGCTGCTGACTCCGTGTGCTGATGGCACCGCAGAGGGCACCACCGCACCGCAACCCTGGTCTCACTGAAGTCTGCTGATGCAGTCACCGAGCCGCTGCTCGCACCGCGACCTGTGGGCACCGTACTCTGCACCGCCTCGCTTCACGACGACGCCTTGGTATACCTGACAACGCCGCTCCATGCCAGAACCGACGCCGCTGCTTGCACCGTGGTTCGAGGGCACCGCTCATAAAGTTACACGACACACCGCCCTCATCCCGCACCGCAGCCTTGGCCTACCAACGCGGGGTGCCATCGACTCCAGATGGTCAACTGACAGCGCTCCCGCCACGATGATGACGCTGCTTGCACCGTGACCTGACAGCATCCCGACAAAGCACCGCCTTCATCTCACACCGCGACCCTGGTCTCACCGACGCCACCATCTGACACCGCCACCGAGCCGCTGCTTGCACCGCAACCTGAGGGCACCGCACGCTGCACCAGTGCACTTCGCACCGCAGCACCCGACGCCTGCCGACGCCAGCGCTCCTAACTTCAACAAAGAGGAGTTCGATCTGCAATGCATGTGACTTCGGGGGCCCCGACGACTCCTGCACCGACCTCCGGAACAGACGTCTGCGGACGCCGTGTGTTCGGAAGCTCAACAAGAGGTCATCGACGCCTTGCATTTCTGAAAGGTACTGTTTGCGGGTCTTCCCGACACCGTAGCTGGCCCGCAACGCTGTGGTCAGTCAGAACTGTTTGGATTTGTTTGCTCACGACACCATGATAGCCCCGGGTGGAGCTATCGACATCAAGGAACTGTTTTACAAGGTTATTTTGATAACTGAAGATTTTTAAGTACTGTATTGTGGATTTTTAAAGTTTTGGTCTTGTCCTAAGTATATCAAAATTTTGGATATTTTTCTAAACTGGTGTGGTGTCCGTTTGTAGTGCTAACACTGTATTACTGTTGGTTATGTGCAAATGCTTTACACACTGCATCTAAGACAAGCCTGACTGCTCGTGCCAAGCTACCAAGGGGGTGAGCAGGGGTTATTTTAGGAGTGTAACTCCCTTACCCTGAGTAGGAAGAAGGGTCCCTATTTAGACAAAGGTGCAAGCCCTAGCCAACTAGAGACCCCCATTTCTAACAGCCGGTATTAAAAAGGCAAGTGCTAAAGGATTCAGTCACATGTCAATGTAATAAAAACATTAAAAACCCATTTCATGCTAACATATAAAAAGACTAAAAAGTATTGTTTGCAATTTTTAAGTTTACTGTTCTGTGTGGCAATTATGTATACTAAGGAATTAAACGTGTACATGGATAAAACCCTGACCAAGCCCCATCTGCTGCATAACCTTCCAGAGGAAATCCCAATCTACGTGATCGAACGCCTTCTCGGCATCCAATAAGACCAATCCTAGGTCCCTGTATTCAGCCTGAGCGATATCAAAAAGCGTCCAGATTTTGTTAATATGGTGCACGGTCCCCCAACCGGGCATAAACCCATGTTGTTGGGTGTTAGACCTGGCACCTTGGCGTGAGTCTCCCTTCCTCTTTTTGTCGCTGTGCCTCATGTGTTTCTATGGTGTTGGCCGCTCAGCGCGCTGTGCCACTGCCAACCAGTGTCGCGGTGCGAGTGCTCCCTATGTAAATTGTATATGTTGGTTGGATTCCATGATTGGATTGTTTGATTTACTGTCAGACCCCAGTAAAGTGCGCCAGGAGCGCCAGGGCATGTAAAGGCAAACACCGCTGGTGGGCTTGCAGCACGGGTTGTGCCACCCACAGAAGCGGCCTGTAAAATATGTCTAAGGTCTGACATCGCAGAACCTGCGTGCAGTCTGGTACTGACATGCTGACTGGCAAGTGCCCACACTTGCCGGTCCCTGAAACCTTCCCTTAGCTGCATGTTAGTCACCCCTCTGGTAGGCCCACGGGCAGGGTTCGTTGTGAGCCTAAGGTAGGACAAGCCTAGATGCGTGGCATGTCCTAGTAGTGAATTACCGCCATTTTGTTGTTCACTACTGCAAGGCTACCCTGTTCTCATAGGCCAGTATGGGCGGCCTGGATTGTTACACCCTATGATCCTAACCGACCCAGGGAACATGGTAGGAGATCGAGTTTAGTATGCCTGAACTCGGAATAATAAGGTACATCTTTTCGCAAGGTTTATTTTAATATTCCGGGTTTGCAAATGCCGCTTTTAGAAAGCTGGCCTTTGCTTGCCTAAACATTTCAGCCCGCCTCTGCGTGATGTGTATCTGATGTCTGGCTGGTGTGAGTGACAGGGCTGGGGGAACCCAGATGGGCAGGGCTAGGTAGCCTGGTGGTGAATAGGACGATCGACAGGTAGATGGGTGGGAGGAGTGCTCCTAGGCTCTGAATAGGACAGTGCTCTACCACCTCAATGCCGGCTCCGCCCCCTGTGGAGCGTCTGATGACTCTGCCCTGCACTCTGAAAGAAGAAGCCTGCATCGCGTAAACAAAGTGCTCAGAAACCGGACTGGACTAGGCAAGGGCCCCCCCTGGCCTGGGAGAACAAAAGATTTGCTGTATAAAGGTAGGAGCCCTGCTCCTAAGAAACTAGATCCGCTTTTGACCAAGAAGAATCTCTGCCTGAGGAGGAGACACCGGGAAAGCTGTAGGAGGAAGACTGTCCCTATCCTGGGGGATTGGCCTACAGTGGTGACCTCGCTGCCAAAGGGGAGAAGAGAAACTGTTGCTGAAGACTTTGCTTTATTTTTACTTTCAAGACTTGTGCTTTTCCAAAACGATCTCCAAGGGCTTGGAACTGAGCTTGCCCCCTGAACTGAGCCCCAGGACCATTGGGCTCTACCTGATCTTCACTCGCCTGCCGCTGGACTGTGGTGTCCTTTCCCTTGCCGGAGCTGTGACCCTCGTGCCCCAGTCCCTCCCTGAGCCGTGACCAGGACTGCTTAGCCGCCCCCGCCTTGGGAAGAGCCTCGCTCGATCGGAGCCGCTCCCCCTACGCTGTGCTGGGCTGCCCCGGTCACCTCGCTCGTTGGAGGCTCGCTGCGCACCTTCACCCTCCCGCCGGAATCGGCGTTGTGAGCATCTCCAAGCCTCGGACGGCACGGACGTAACCTGCGTGCCCGGCTGCCCCGCTTTGTTCACCCGCCACCTGCAACACCCCGCTCTTGTCGTGAGCCTGAAGATCAGACACCCATCGTGAAGTGTGGGAGCCCCGGACGCTGCCTCGCTCTTCTGTCGAAGAGCCGCTGAAATCCCGCACCCGCCTTTGCGTCAAGAAACAAGGTACTGTACTTACGAACTCGACCGCGAGCTCACATCGGATCCAGGGTCCGCAACGTTCTGATTTCCCTGTCATCTGCCGTGTGCTTCCCGATCGCCACCTCAGCACGAAGTGCGCTGAGGCCCACAGTTACCTTGTGCCCGCCTAAAGAACTTTCCGTAACAAAGAGACTTTACCGTATTTCCAAGAATTGTGGCCCCATCAGTTCAACGTTACTGGGCCTTGTATTTGAATCTGCTGAATCTACATAAAAGCTTATTTTTATATACTTCCTGATTGGTGTCCGTTTGTGGTGCATGCAAGGGGTTTACTATATGTGTAATTGCATTTGCTTAACCGTGTACGCCTGAGACTTAGCCTAGACTGCTCGCGCCACGCACCTAGAGGGTGAGCAGGGGTTATTCTCGGGAGTCATCCTTCGCCCTGACAGGAAGTAAAGGGTCCCTGCTTGTTGTGGGTGCACACCTGCGTCAACCAGAGCCCCCTCATTTCTAACATTGGTGGCAGCGGTGAGGATTTACGGATTTGCATTTGTGGTTTGCGTATAGTGAATCACTGATCACCACGTAGTGAGAGCAGACCAGTAACACAGCCACAAGACTAGCAATTGTTTTTGTTTTGCCAAGAATCTCCGTTGTTAGAGCCATGCCTGGTTCACTTCCCGCCGGAAGGGCAGCTTCTATAATCTCTGGATTTGAGGACATAGATTGGGAAGAAAGCGCACTTCAGAATCATACCAATGAAGAGTTGAGAGGTTTTTGCTCCAAGTTCAGAATTGCCCAAACTGGATTGAAAAAGAAGGACCAACTCGTGAAGGCGCTGAGGGCCTGGTATGAGTCAAAGGCCCCAGAGAATCAGGTGGAAATGGTTCCACCAGAAAGTGTCCATGAGTTTGGCAGAGGCCTGTCGCCAGAAGAGTTGGCAGACAGGGCAGCAACCCGGGCACACGAAGTGGAGATGGCAAAACTTCATGGGCAAATGGATATGGAAAAACAAAGATTAGCCATGGAAGAAAAGAAACTACAATTAGAGCATGACATGAAGCTGAGGGAGCTGGAGCTGAAAGCAAAAAGTTTGGAGCTTAATCCCTCTGGTGGCAGCACACCGCCAGTACCGGCGGAACCAAGAGTTTATATTCCCAAGGATGTAGTGAAGGAGTTCTTCAAGAATGACGACATCGGGCAGTGGTTCAGAGCCTACGAGGTAGCCATGTCTTCCCATCGGGTCCCTGAGAGAGATTGGGGAGCGGGGTTGTGGGGACGGTTCCTGAGTGAAGGGCGGGACACACTGTTAGATTTACCTGCTGATGTTCATAATTCTTATGCCCATATGAAGGAAGCATTGATGGCTAGGTATGGGTTGACCCCTGAGTTATATAGACAGAGGTTCAGGGGTTGCACTAAGATTCCCAATAGTACGTATGTGGAGTATGTGACTTTCTTTTGCAGAGCGCTGGATGGTTGGGTAAAGGGTAGTAAGGTAAATGATTATCAAGGGCTTCTTGATTTAATGGCATGGGAGCACTTGTCCAGTAATTGTTTTCTTGAGCTACGCCAGCACCTGATAGATAGTAGGCTGACTAACCCTAGGAAGCTTGCTGAGGAGGCGGACCGCTGGGTCAGTACCAGGGTCCACAAGGGTACCGTGGGAGATTCCGCCAAAGGTGGGCAGGGTCCCCAGCAGAAGAGTGGGGGGGACAGGGGTAAACAGAAGCAGTTCCAAAAAGGGCCCCAAAGTAGTCCCCAAGGGAACCAAGGGAAGGGTTCTCAGCCTCCCCCACCCCAGAAACCGACCGGGGCCCCGACAGGTCCTACTGTTCAGAAGGGGCCCGTAAGATGTTACAGGTGTAACACAATTTGGGGTATTTTGCCTCTGATGTAAAGTGTCTATTGTTTGGTAAACCAGCACCCACTGGTGCTCCACCCCGGCAGGTGACTAGTGTAGCCTTGGGGGAGGAGAGGGATGTCCAAGGTGGGTGGGGTCCCGCGGAGATGTCCCTGGTCTCGCTAGGAGACCGTGAAGTGGTCCCTCCAACCCAGCTGCCTGAGAACACTAAGAAGTACAGGCAGTGGGTGACCATAAATGGCCATAGGGTGGAAGCTCTTAGAGATACAGGAGCCAGTGTGACAGCTGTCAGGTGTCACCTGGTGTCTCAGGAGCAGGTGGTCCCCAATGCATTCTATCCCGTTGTTGCCGCTGACAACACAGAGGCACTGCAAGGTGGCTCAGGTTCCCTTTGAGTGGGGGGGGGTCTCTGGTACTCTTCAGGTAGCTGTGAGGCCCGCCATGCCTGTAGACTGTTTGTTAGGGAACGATTTGGAGAGCTCACCTTGGGCTAAGGTGGAGCGGAGTGCTCACCTGGGGATGTTGGGTATGCCGGATTGGGCGTGTGTCACCACACGGTCCATGGCAGCCAGTAGAGGTACTCAAGAGGTCCTGGAGCCTGAGAGGGAGGCCCAGGAACCGGCCTCAGAGAGAAGGAGCAAGGGGCGCGGCAAGCTGGCCCCTGAAGTTCCCAAGGTCCAGGAGGAAGCAGACCTTGAGGGGGATGCCCTGGAGCCTACATGGGAACAAATAGCTGAACTGGGAGACCTGCCGGAGCTGACCCATTGGCAGCAGGAAGGGGGTCCCACCAGGGAGGACTTTTGCAAGGCACAGAAGGAGTGCCCTTCTCTCGTGGGTATGCGGCAGCAGGCTGCAGACCAGGCCGCAGGTGATCAGTCAGGATCACATTTCGTTTACTGGGAGAACGACCTCCTATATTCAGAGCCTAAGGTTGCTGAGCCTGGGTCAGCCTGTGCGCTGGTGGTACCCCAGGACTTCAGAGCCTTCCTACTGGGGCTGGCTCATGATGTGCCATTGGCAGGGCATTTGGGGCAGGACAAGACCTTTGAAAGGCTTGTCACCCACTTTTATTGGCCTCAAATGCGCAGGAGTTCAGATACTCACTGCAGGACATGCCAGACTTGCCAGGCAAGTGGAAAGAGTGGAAGGAAGCAGAAGGCTCCACTCCAGCCATTCCCTGTGGTCGGTACTCCATTCCAGCGAGAGGGGATTGACATTGTAGGGCCACTGGACCCCAGGACAGCGATGGGCAATAGGTTCATCCTGGTCCTGGTGGACCATGCCACCCGTTACCCGGAAGCCATTCCTCTGAGGACAGTGACGGCCCCCGTGGTGGGACGTGCACTGATGGGAATTTTCTCCCGAGTGGGATTCCCTCTAGAGGTGGTGTCTGACCGAGGTACCAATTTCATGTCCAAGTACATGAAATCTCTTTGGCAAGAGTGTGGTGTGACCTACAAGTTCACCACACCTTACCACCCCCAAGGAAACGGGTTGGTTGAGAGATTCAACCGAACCCTCAAAGGCATGATAATGGGCCTAGAAGGACCCATGAGGCATAAGTGGGACGTCCTCTTGCCATGCCTTCTCTTCGCTTACCGTGAGGTGCCACAGAAGTCTCTGGGGTTCAGTCCCTTTGAGCTTCTGTATGGTCACCCAGTCAGAGGACCTCTAAGTCTGGTCAAGGAAGGCTGGGAGCAATCTCCCAGGAAACCTCCCCAGAATGTATATAGTTACATGCTAGCCTTCAGGAATCAGACTAGGCGATTCAGGCAACTTGCTGAGGCAAATCTGGAAGCCAGCCAGGAGGAGATGAAGCGGTGGTACGACCAGAATGCCACTCTGGTAGAGCTTCAGCCTGGACAGAAGGTATGGGTCTTGGCCCCCGTGGAGCCGTGTGCGCTCCAGGATAAGTGGACAGGTCCCTTTGAGGTGGTGGAGCGCAAGAGTCCTGTTACATACGTGGTGAACCTGAAGTCTCCTAGGAACCCCTTAAGGGTCCTACATGTCAACCGCCTCAAGCCCCACTTGGAGAGGTCCCAAGTGGGCATGCTCTTGGCAACAGATGCTGGAATGGAAGAGGAGACAGAACCTCTTCCTGACCTTCTGTCAGCCAAGGAGCAAGATGGGTCAGTGGATGGTGTCATCCTCTCTTCCACCCTGACCCCTGAGCAACAGAATGATTGCCGCCAGTTGCTGGGACAATTTTCTGATCTGTTTTCCCTGGTCCCTGGTGTCACTGATTGGTGCGTCCATGATGTGGACACTGGGGATAGTCCACCTGTGCGGCACAAGGCCTACAGGGTGACTGACAGGGTGAGGACATGCATCAAGGAAGAGGTCTCCAAGATGTTTGCACTCGGGGTAATTGAGGCTTCCAGCAGTCCTTGGGCCAGCCCAGTGGTCTTGGTCCCAAAGGCTGCAGCGCCGGGAGCCACACCCGAACTCCGGTTCTGTGTGGACTACAGAGGACTCAATTCGGTCACTAGGACCGACGCACACCCCATCCCCAGAGCTGATGAGCTCATCGATCGGTTAGGGGCTGCCAACTACCTCAGCACGTTTGATTTAACGTCTGGGTATTGGCAGATCGCCTTGACCGAGGGGGCCAAAGAGAGGTCAGCATTTTCCACCCCAGATGGGCACTACCAGTTCTAGGTTATGCCCTTTGGGATGAAAAATGCCCCTGCCACTTTCCAGGGATTGGTCAACCAGGTGTTGGCTGGGCTGGATTCGTTCAGTGCAGCCTACCTGGATGACATCGCGGTGTTCAGCTCCACTTGGGAAGAACACCTGCGACACCTCTGGGAAGTGTTGATGGCGCTGCGCAAGGCAGGCCTCACGATCAAGGCGAGTAAGTGCCAGATCGGGCAGGGTTCCGTGGTGTACTTGGGACACCAAGTTGGGAGTGGCCAGGTGGCACCCCTTCAGCCCAAGATAGAAACCATCCTGAATTGGGAGGCGCCCAAAACCCAGACAGAGGTGAGAGCCTTCCTAGGTCTCACTGGGTACTACAGGAGGTTTGTCAAGGGGTATGGCAACATGGTTGCCCCCTTAACAGCGCTGACTTCGAAGAAGCAGCCCAGGAAAGTGATCTGGACTGACACCTGTCAGAAAGCTTTTGAGGCCTGTGCACGGCACCCGTGCTCTTGGCTCCCAACTTCTCCAAAGAGTTTATCGTTCAGACAGACGCTTCAGAGCATGGTGTGGAGGCTGTTCTTTCACAGATTAATGAGGAGGGCCTAGATCAACCCGTAGCCTTGCTTAGCAGGAGGTTACTTCCACGGGAACAGAGGTGGAGTGCTATTGAGCGTGAGGCATTTGCTGTGGTCTGGGCGCTGAAGAAGCTAAGACCCTACTTGTTTGGGTCTCACTTCCGGGTTCAGACGGACCACAGGCCCCTCAGATGGTTGATGCATATGAGGGGTGAGAATCCAAAGCTGTTGAGGTGTCCATTTCCCTACAGGGTATGGATTTCACGGTGGAACATCGCCCTGGTACAGATCACGCCAATGCTGACGGTCTGTCCAGATTTTTCCGCCTTAGTGATGAGGAACTCCCTGGGGTAGGGTAGTTCTCCCCACTTTTCAGCTGGAGGGGACACGTGTTAGACCTGGCACCTTGGCATGAGTCTCCCTTCCTCTTTTTGTCGCTGTGCCTCATGTGTTTCTATGGTGTTGGCCGCTCAGCGCGCTGTGCCACTTCCAACCAGTGTCGCGGTGCGAGTACTCCCTATGTAAATTGTATATGTTGGTTGGATTCCATGATTGGATTGTTTGATTTACTGTCAGACCCCAGTAAAGTGCGCCAGGAGCGCCAGGGCATGTAAAGGCAAACACCGCTGGTGGTCTTGCAGCATGGGTTGTGCCACCCACAGAAGCGGCCGGTAAAATATGTCTAAGGTCTGCCATCGCAGAACCTGCGTGCAGTCTGGTACTGACATGCTGACTGGCAAGTGCCCACACTTGCCGGTCCCTGAAACCTTCCCTTAGCTGCATGTTAGTCACCCCTCTGGTAGGCCCACGGACAGGGTGCGTTGTTAGCCTAAGGTAGGACAAGCCTAGATACGTGGCATGTCCTAGTAGTGAATTACCGCCATCTTGTTGTTCACTACTGCAAGGCTACCCTGTTCTCATAGGCCAGTATGGGCGGCCTGGATTGTTACACCCTATGATCCTAACCGACCCAGGGAACATGGTAGGAGATCGAGTTTAGTATGCCTGAACTCGGAATAATAAGGTACATCTTTTCGCAAGGTTTATTTTAATATTCCGGGTTTGCAAATGCCGCTTTTAGAAAGCTGGCCTTTGCTTGCCTAAACATTTCAGCCTGCCTCTGCGTGATGTGTATCTGATGTCTGGCTGGTGTGAGTGACAGGGCTGGGGGAACCCAGATGGGCAGGGATAGGTAGCCTGGTGGTGAATAGGACGATTGACAGGTAGATGGGTGGGAGGAGTGCTCCTAGGCTCTGAATAGGACAGTGCTCTACCACCTCAATGCCGGCTCCGCCCCCTGTGGAGCGTCTGATGACTCTGCCCTGCACTCTGAAAGAAGAAGCCTGCATCGCGTAAACAAAGTGCTCAGAAACCGGACTGGACTAGGCAAGGGCCCCCCCTGGCCTGGGAGAACAAAAGATTTGCTGTATAAAGGTAGGAGCCCTGCTCCTAAGAAACTAGATCCGCTTTTGACCAAGAAGAATCTCTGCCTGAGGAGGAGGCACCGGGAAAGCTGTAGGAGGAAGACTGTCCCTATCCTGGGGGATTGGCCTACAGTGGTGACCTCGCTGCCAAAGGGGAGAAGAGAAACTGTTGCTGAAGACTTTGCTTTATTTTTACTTTCAAGACTTGTGCTTTTCCAAAACGATCTCCAAGGGCTTGGAACTGAGCTTGCCCCCTGAACTGAGCCCCAGGACCATTGGGCTCTACCTGATCTTCACTCGCCTGCCGCTGGACTGTGGTGTCCTTTCCCTTGCCGGAGCTGTGACCCTCGTGCCCCAGTCCCTCCCTGAGCCGTGACCAGGACTGCTTAGCCGCCCCCGCCTTGGGAAGAGCCTCGCTCGATCGGAGCCGCTCCCCCTACGCTGTGCTGGGCTGCCCCTGTCACCTCGCTCGTTGGAGGCTCGCTGCGCACCTTTACCCTCCCTCCAGAATCGGCGTTGTGAGCATCTCCAAGCCTCGGACGGCCCGGACGTAACCTGCGTGCCCGGCTGCCCCGCTTTGTTCACCCGCCACCTGCAACACCCCGCTCTTGTCGTGAGCCTGAAGATCAGACACCCATCGTGAAGTGTGGGAGCCCCAGACGCCGCCTCGCTCTTCTGTCGAAGAGCCGCTGAAATCCCGCACCCGCCTTTGCGTCAAGAAACAAGGTACTGTACTTACGAACTCGACCGCGAGCTCACATCGGATCCAGGGTCCGCAACGTTCTGATTTCCCTGTCATCTGCCGTGTGCTTCCCGATCGCCACCTCAGCATGAAGTGCACAGAGGCCCACAGTTACCTTGTGCCCGCCTAAAGAACTTTCCGTAACAAAGAGACTTTACCGTATTTCCAAGAATTGTGGCCCCATCAGTTCAACGTTACTGGGCCTTGTATTTGAATCTGCTGAATCTACATAAAAGCTTATTTTTATATACTTCCTGATTGGGGTCCGTTTGTGGTGCATGCAAGGGGTTTACTGTATGCGTAATTGCATTTGCTTAACCGTGTACGCCTGAGACTTAGCCTAGACTGCTCGCGCCACGCACCTAGAGGGTGAGCAGGGGTTATTCTGGGGAGTCATCCTTCGCCCTGACAAGAAGTAAAGGGTCCCTGCTTGTTGTGGGTTCACACCTGCGTCAACCAGAGCCCCCTCATTTCTAACACTAGGGGAGAAATAACTTTTGCCAATCGATTCGCCCAAATTTTGGCGTAAATCTTCCCATCGCAGTTGACTAGAGAAATTGGGCGATATGACCCTGGCTGATCCGGTGGCTTATCTTTTTTCTTGAATATGACAATATTGGCCTCATCCCACGATTGTGGTGGTCCTCCCCGCTGGGCTGCTTGGCAAACGGCCAACAAGTCTATTTTGATATCTTGAAAAAAGGCCCTATAGACCTCAGAGGGAAACTTGTCGGGCCCGCTGCCTTACCAATCACCATACTATTTATGGCTAGCTCTTCCATAGTGATAGGACTCCCCAGTATCTCTGCCTCCTCCTGACCGACCTGTTCCACTAATTGTTGTATCCCAGGGTCGGCCATATGCAACTCTAGCTCTTTTCCCAGATCTTCATAGAATTTATAGAAAATCCCAAGAATTTCTTGAGAATCATACACCATATCACCAAAAGGATTTTTCATACCAGCTATTCTATGTGCCGCTTCATTAGAGTGTAGCCTGTAAGCCAGGCAGCGTCCTACCACTTCGCCGTACTCGTAGCATTCCTTTTTGTGTACCCGATATTTGGCTGCGATCTCCTTACTCCAGGATAAGTTGATATCAGCTTTGCACCTAGCGACATTAGTTTGGAGTTTGGCGATATTATTCTTGATCAATTTCCCTTGAGCTAGATTTTCTTCCGCAGATTTGAGTTTAGTATACAATTCCTGCATTAGAGATTTGGCTTTCTTTTGCTGGTACAAACCATAACTCAGAATCTCCCCTCTGAGACAGGCATTAAAAGCATCCCATAGTCCCCAACAGATGTGGAATGCCAATTATCTTGGAAGAACCCCTTGATCCAGCTCTTAATATGATCTAAAAATTTGTCATCAAGAAGGAGTTTCCTATTAAAAGTGAAAGTTTGTGGGTTAATACAGGAGCCTAATGTGGAAATGTCCAGGACCACTGGAGCATGATCTGATGTAATTCTTGGGAAGACTCGCATTTTGACATCTGTAAATAACAGAGGTGAAGCGAAAAAGTAATAAAGATGATCCAATTTTTGATGGGGGTGAGAATCAAATGTAAAGCCAGGGTCATCCATGCAGAGGTGATCCCACACATCGACCAACCTGTGGTCCATCAATAAATGAAAAAGTGCCTTAAAAACCCTTGGAATGTACTTTACCGGTCACCTACTGCTAGGATCTGCTCTATGAGACTTGTCTCAGACCCTATCAAATCTCATGTGTCCGTGCTCCTCCCTGCTGTTTGCCTTACATATTAATCCCTTTTTACAAATGCTTGAAAGTAGCTCCCAGATTAAACCCTTTCACGTTTTGGAATATAATTTTCTTATTTTTGCATACGCCGACGTTATCGCCATAACAACATCGGATCCTCTCACGGCTATATCCGAGGTAGAACGGCTTGCAGCTGAGTACGGTGCAGTCTCGGGCTATAAGATAAATATCTCTAAAACCCAGATCCTCTGTACGAAGGATATTATGGCTAGCGATCCTAGGGTGGTTAAGGAGGTCACGTATCTCGGAATTAAGATCCGAGAAAACTTGAAAGATTTGGTGGATGTTAACTGGGGGCATACCATCACCAAGGTAAAGCATTCGTTAGACAGATGGGAGTGTCTACATTGATCTTTGGTACACAAAGCCAATATCCTTAAAACGAACATACTCCCTAAGGTTTATACTTTTTTAGATCTGTACCCTTACAGGTATCTCGCGGCCAGCTACAACATCTGCACGCACTTTGCTCTAAATTCTTATGGGCTCCAGGGAAACCTCGAAGGGCTATGCATTTCATGATGCTTCCCAGGGAGGGGGGGGTGGTCGGTCCCCGATTTTACACTTTATTACTATTCGTATCTTATCAAATATGCGGATAATTCTAACTGGAGAAAGTGTAAGTAATGCTGCTGAGGCTCCCTCAATCTATCAGATGTTGTTAGGTGAAGAGGTCAAGAACTGCCTCTTCAAGAGGCTGGATAGGAGTTACTATAAAAGAACACGATTCAAAGTATTGGGGGCAGCCTTTAAGATCTGGAGCATGGTACGAAAGAATCTTCAAATTCAGGGATTAACGGGGAGGAGCCTAGCGCGCAACCAAGATGGCCGTGTAGGCTTACGGCTCTCGAGGGCCTCCGCAACCTCCCACGTCTATCCTGACTAAATCCTGGTTAATTTGACGGGCTTTTGCTGATGAACTTGCGCTGAGGTGCCACCCGTTTTCCAAATTCAGATCGGACGCCGGGAACCCGAATGGTTGCGCCCCGAAGTTTGCGGCCTGCTATCGCCTTGGTCCCGATCTCGAGTTGGTGAGGTGCCCGGGTACGAAGTGAACAACAGCGGCATGCTGGGCTTGACCTGCCACGTACCCCGCACTTTCACTTTCAAGTTTGTTTTCTAATACCGGCTGAGGGACTTTGGTGTTTCAGAGGAGCGCGGATGGCGGAGTGTCTGGCCTGACTTTCGGACTATACACGGGCTTCCTGTCTGCGACTGCTGTGTTCCATTGAATTAACTGCCTGGTCCTTGTCCCTGGTGCTGGCGGGTGCCGGCCTTGGTGGCCTCCGGACGATGGCGGCGAGACTAGACGGAGACAAGTCGAAACCTAAGTCAACCCGGAGGGGCGCCTATACTCAGGTCAACAACATGGATCGTTATGCGCAGCCAAAGGAATCCCCTAGTGGCTCGAATAAATCGCCTGAGAGGTCCAAAGAGGTCTCGGGCCCATCGTCAGAATTGACCTTGCAGGACGTCATGGGCGCCATTGAGGAGATGAAGGCTGCTGTGGGTCAGCGGTTTGATACCCTGGCTCATAAATTGGACGCGGTCCTGATCGATGTGAATTTGGTCAGGGCAGACCTGTCCAAAACTAACGAACGGGTCGACTCCTTGACTCAAGCGGCGTTGAGCCTAACTGTGGATGTGGCCACCCTGCAGACGGAGGTCCGTAGGTTGCGGCTAGCCAGTGACCTGACGGATCTTCGACTTGAGGACTCCGAAAGCAGGGCTAGACGGAACAATGTTCGTATTATTGGGGTGCCGGAAAGATCGGAGGAATCTGCTGCTGATCTTTTTCTTGATGATCTGGTGCTCAATCGCCTCGCGCCCAAGGGACTGAGCAAGTTCTTTGCGGTGGAACGGGCCCACAGGATTCCGGGTGGTGCGCCCAAAGTGGGTGCTCCCCCGCGGCCTATAATCGCCCGACTCTAACTTTCGGGATAGGGATGCTATCCTTCAGGCGTCGAGGGTGGCCGGGCCGCTGAAGTTTGAGAACTCTAATGTCAGCTTTTACCCGGACTTCACGTAAGCGGTTCAAAAACAACGGCTGGGATTTTTGGGCGTCAAACGGCGCTTGAGGGACATGGAGCTGAAATACGCAATGTTATTCCCGGCTAGGCTAGGTTGAGTTCCGGGGTCGCTCACACTTCTTCGATCGGCCGGAGGCGGTTGGAGACTGGTTGGATGCCCTGCCTCGGGGACAGGATCGAGACACTCGGATGGCGGAGAGCGGAGAGGATTTGATGGAGCAGGACTAGAACTTGATTCCTGGTGATGGACTAGACTGGTGACGTTTTGTACCTTGGCTCCACTGGACACTAGTTAGACACAATATGCCCTTCAAATGCCTGGAGGTTGTGGGGAGCTTATTGGGGCCCTTTCCTCCTTCTGGGGTTCTTTTCGTGGTCTATGTTAGGGCGACAGGCACACTGCGAGTTGGGGGGGCTGTTTGGGCTCAAGCAGGGGTGCAGGGAGGGGGGAGTTGTGGTTTGGGGATTGTGGGGGAGGGGAGTTGTTGAGGACTGTTTGTTTGTTTCGCAAGGCAATGTGAAGTTCTCTGCTGACTTGTCCGGGTTGTGCTTTCCGGGATGTGGGTATCATGCACGGGAGTGGGGTGGGGGGTAGGGAATTGAGAATCCTTTCGTGGAATGTGAATGGATTGGGGGACAGGATCAAGCGCGGGGTGGTGTTGCAGTTTTTGAAACGGATTTCACCCGACATTGTTTTCCTGCAGGAGACACATTTGATTGGGAACTCCTTCCATGCCCTAAATAGGAGGGGCTATCGCCTTGCTGCTCACTCTGGTTTCACTTCTGGCTCTAGGGGAGTGGGCATTTTGGTGAGGGCCTCTCTCCCACTGGAGGTGGACGAGGTGCTTCACGATGATAGGGGGCGTAATGTGGCACTGGTGGGGAGATGGGAGGGTAGGACTGTTTCGCTCGTTGCTGTTTATGTGCCTCCGGGGTTACAGACGGCTACATTTGCTGATTTGGGGCGTCTGGTCCTGGGACTCCCTGGGGGGGTTCTGGTGTTGGGGGGTGACTTTAACGCTGTTGTATCCGGGTTGGAGGACCGTCGCCCCCCCAGGGATCTCCCTCGGGCTCAGGCCTGGTTGGGTGGCTTTCTGGACACTTTGGGGCTTGTGGATTGCTGGAGATTGAGGCACCCGGGACAGGCGCAGTACACCTTTCACTCGGGGGCCCACGGGAGTCTCTCGAGACTCGATTACATGCTCATGCCGGCGATCCAAGCTGGGATGATTGGGGAGGTGCGTCATTTGGCCCGAGGTATTTCTGACCATTCCCCTATATGGTTGCAACTGAAAGTTGTCCCTGAGACAGAGGGGAGAGTAGTGCCCATTAACCCCTGGTATTTACATAACCCTAAGATCCGCGCGGAGATGGTCAAGTCCACCGATCACTACTTCCACGATAATGTGGGGTCGGTATCGTCGGCTGTCTCCCTATGGGATGGTTATAAAGCGGTGGTCAGAGGGCAGGCCTTGTCACTTATCTCCTATGTTAAGAGGTGCGGGAGAGCAGAGGTGGTTCGCCTGGAAACTGAAATAGCTGAAATGGAGGAGGACTTGGCGCGGGGGGTCACTGACGAGAAATTGCACGTTCTCAGCCTCAAACAATCAGATTATAGAGCGTTAGTCACGGATGCCGCTAAAGGGATGAGTAGAGAGCAGCAAGGACGACTGTATGATGTGGGGGATAAGGCCGGAAAGCTGATTGCTTGGTTGGATAAGAAGGAGAGAGCGAGCAGGGTGGTGCCCGTGGTGGAGAGAATGGACGGAGTCCATGTTACTGACCCCGTGGAGATTGTTGACTGCTTCGCGGATTACTTCCACGGGGTATACTCTCCGGTTTCTGTGCGTTCGGAGGAGGATTCTCATCTGTTGCTTAGAGACATCGCACTGCCAACCCTATCGGAGGCTGATGCAGCACTGATGGAGGCGAAGTTGTCGTCAGATGAGATCGCTTTGGCCACTCGCTCGATCGCGTCTGGTAAGGCTGTGGGTCCCAATGGTCTTCCCATTGAACTATATAAGTTGCGTCCCGATAAGATAGCGCCGTATCTTCGGGACATGTTTTTAGCGGCACGTGCGGCGGGTTTCCTTCCCCCTGACCAACGTCTCGCCACTATAGTTGTGATACACAAAGAGGGGAAGCCGCGCGATCGCTGCGCCTCCTATAGGCCCATTTCGCTGTTGAACGCAGAACCCAAAATCCTGGCTAAGGTATTGGCTAATCGGCTGGTTCGGGTCGTGGGCGACCTGATTCATCAGGATCAGTCCGGTTTTATACCCCATCGGAATACCGCCCTGAATTTGAGGCGGTTGCACGGCGTGCTTGCTAGAGCGGAGTTTATACGTGAGCCGGCCATCTTGGCATCCTTAGATGCTACTATGGCGTTCGACACTTTGGAGTGGCCGTATATTTGGGCCGTGTTGGCGAAATTCGGGTTCGGCCCTGAGTTTATTGGTTGGGTAAAATTACTGTATACTGACCCATTGGCTCAGGTTGCTGTGAATGGTAGGGTGTCGGCTCCCTTCGCACTGGGGAGAGGTACGCGGCAGGGTTCTCCATTATCACCCCTTCTTTTTGCACTTTCTTTGGAGCCTCTTGTCGCTTGGTTGCGTTGGGAGCCGTCGCTGCGGGGTATTAGATGGACGCCGGAGTTCGAGGAGCGTGTCTCCCTTTACGCGGATGACATCCTTCTGTATCTTACCTCTCCCCGACAGTCGCTAATTGTATTGGTGGATGTATTGAATTCCTTTGGTCGCAACTCTGGCCTGGTTATCAACTGGGCCAAGTCATGTGTTTACGTCCTCTCGGGCGAGGCCCCCCTCCTACCGCGGGATTGCCCTATCCAGATTGCTACACTGGGGTTCAAATATTTGGGAATCTTTATCTCTCTGGATCTCGCGGTCCGCTATGAGCGAAACCTTCTCCCTCCCCTTGAAGGCCGACGTCGCGAGGTGGTGACGATTGCCGCTCTCGCCGCTCGGACGGGCGGCATTGTTTAAAATGATGTCGCTACCTCGCTTCTTGTACGCTTTGCAAAACACTCTAGATGTCGTGCCAGCCCGTTATTTTCGTGAGGTGGAGGGTCTTCAGCGCCAACTGTTTTGGGACGGGCGGCCGCGGATCGCTCTCGCCAAGTTGACGCTCCCTTGGTACGATGGGGGGGTCGCCCTCCCCGATATTAAAAGATACTATTGGGCGTCTCAATTGGCGGCGGTGAACCACGGGATATACGGTCCTGCCTTAAATCCGGCCTTCGAGATGGATAAATTACTGCTCCCGGGTTGGGATTATAATAGGGCGCTGTATTCGGTGACCCCGGATGCGCGGTTGACAGGACCCACGCAGGTCGCGGTACATGTGTGGCATGCGGCAAATGCTGCGATGGGGGGGAGGGATCGCTTGACTCGGGCGACGCCGTTGTACGCCTCCGGGCGGCTGGGTCGTTTGTGGAAAACGAAAGGCTTTGAGAAATGGGATATGATTGGTATATGTAAGGTGGGTGATCTTTGGGCGAAGGGGTCTTTCAAAACGTTTGAAATGCTTAAAACTGAATACAAATTAAATGATAGAGAGTACTTCCGGTATGCACAAGTCTACCATGCGCTGTGTTCGGTCTTTCCGGACGTTGCTGCTATCCCTGAATATTCCCCGCTGGAGGATAGAGTGTTGGATGGCTTTGTGCCCACCAGCACTATTTCTCTGATCTACAAAAAACTTATTAATGATCGCGCGGATTTGCTGATCCGTCTGCGGGAGGCATGGACGGGCGACGGTTTGGAACTGGACAATGAGGACTGGGTATCGGCGGTGGCCTCCCCGAAAGAGGTGGCGATCCCGGCCCGCTTACGATTCGTACAGCTGAAGATCCTCCATAGAGTGTATGTTACGGGGCCCGGTTTGCTACGTATGGGTTACTCGAGGGATGGAATGTGCAAGCGTGGATGTGGCCTGTCGGGTACCTTTCTTCATATCCTATGGGAATGTTCGGAGGTTGTGCGATTTTGGAACGGTATCCACGCCGTAATGGAGGAGGTCACGCACGTTGCTCTGTCGCCGGAGGCTAGGAGGTGTTTGTTGAATGTCTGGGAACCGAATGACTATAATGTGGCACAGACGCAGTGGGTGACTCTGGGGTACATGGTGGCTAAGCGTAACATAGCACAGCTGTGGGGCTCCCCGAGGCCGCTCACGATCGCGGTATGGAAGGAGAATATGGACTGGTGTATGTTTAGGGAAAAGACGGTGTATGTGGCGAGAGGCAAGCCTGGGAAGTGGACGAAGGTATGGAGTCCATGGAATTCATATCGTGGACATATCTGCACCCCGCCTATGCCGTTAGAGGTCGATATTGCTTTGTCCCCCTAGCCACGCATTCTGCGGGATTGTGTGAAGTGTGTTCCAGGTTTTGTCTTCCCGTTGCCCCCCGCTGCCACTTCCTGTCAAGAACTGCTTCTGATACTCTACGTTGTCCCCCGTCCTGGGAAGCGCATGCTATTTCGGACTCTCATTGCCTTGAGTGTGTTTTGCATTTAACAGAAAATGAAACTGTTTTTCCCGATTGCTCTTGGCCTATGGCCACGGCCTGTTGCATGTGCTCACGAACTGCCGGGAGCTTCGCTTCTGGTTTATTTGAATGTGTGGCGTTTCATTGCGGGCCCTCGGGCTCTGCAGCGGCCGGCCTCGGTGGTTGTAGGCCCTTGTATGTATTTTATTGTGTAATAAAGGTTTCTTAAAAAAAAAAAAAAAAAAAATTCAGGGATTAACTTTTTATACCCCTCCTACGGCCGTAGGTATATTACCTTAAATTTTCCAAGACCCAGTGGCCAGTAGCTGGAGACTTAATGGTATCACCCAAATCGGGGAGTTTTATGAGGCTGGGGGACTTTATGTATCTTTTACAGATTTAGCTAATACATTTCTCCTTCATAAAAATCAGTTCTTTAAATTTTTACAAATTCGAGATGTTTTGAGCAAACACTCTATAATGATGGGACCTCTTAAATTAGTTGAAGCTATTAGAAGTCTGGGAAGAATAGGGTTTTTATAAAATATCCTGCTAGCTTCAAGGAGGGATGATCTGGACAAACAATCGTAAATGGGCGCTCAAAGTGGGTAAGCCTAGTGTTTCCTTGGAAAAGGCGATAGCTATTGCTAGGGAAATCTGTTTGTCAGCAAATCTTAAAGCCCATTTTTATAAAACTATATTCAATCTATATCACACTCCAGCCAAGATGATGAAATGGGGGAGGGGGGAGCGATGGCAAATGTTTCCGGTGTGGTACGGATAATGCTGACACTCTCCACATTTTCTATGTTTGCTTTAAAGTGGCCCCATATATAGAACATATAGAGAAGTTTCTTACGGAGATTTCGGGGGTGGTTGTTAAGATATCGGCTTCTATGATGTTGCTAGGGGTCGTGAGGATCTTGAGCTAGGGAAACCTATGTATACATTTCGGTACCTGCTCTTTGTTGCCACGGCTGTAGCACGGCTGTGTTTAGTGTCTTCGTGGCTCCAACCTGAAGCACCAACTTTTGAAATGTGGAGAGCTCGGTTCTATAACATTTATAATTTAGAACATAGCCTCTGTGCTGTCAAAGGGTCAAGGAAACGCAAATTAGGTATCTATGTATGGGGGCAATAAAGATCACATGAACTGTTGAAGGTGAACATGAACGTAATCCATTGTAATGATTTTAGGTATAATTGAATTAAATGAATTGCTTTTATGCCTAGTTATTAGATCTGTCTGTACATGTATTTATTGATGTTTCAATACTGTGGATAATAAAAAAAAAAGGAATTAAACGTGTACGCTGCTCACAGGGCTGGGCCGAGAGGGAGTCAACGCCCTCCTTCTGATTGCCCATGCCAAGGCCAAAATTCCTTTATTCGATAAGTAAAAAAACATTATCATAAAAGTACAATAAAATTACATTAAAACATCATAGGTTAAAAAGGTTAAAAAAAAGTGATAGTGAACATATCGGATTCAATTAATGAGGGTAAAAAGTATGTGGCATAAAAAGGGCATTTTTATCTTTTATGGCTGCATAGAGGCCCTGGTTATTATGATCTTTTTTAAGTAAAAGGATACCACTGCAACGGCTAATGTGCTATCTAAAGCTTTCATTTTAAGGTAAGCTGCCCTGCAGGAACGTAGTCCCCAAGATTTGAGCAACGGTTTCAAATAAGTGACTCTTGACAGTTGATAGAACTTACAAAATAAAATGCAGTGGATATTAGACTGTAATGACAGACCGTCACATGGGCATTTCTCCAAGTTTCTCGACCAACAGTTCTGATTGGGGAATGTCACCAGTCTGAAGAAGGTATCAGTGCGGAAACAGGTCACAAGCATACGGGAGAATGCAGAGGGAATTAAAAAAAGATAATGTTGCATCCCCTCAGCAGTAGTGCAAAGTTGATGTTCCAACACAGTATGCTTGGAATTTTCAATGATCCGGCGTCGATTGGCAAGATGGCTAGTAGCCAATCGTTTTAAGGTGGCTCTAGGGATATTATTAAGCGTGGCGGGATCGGTGAAAAATTCCGGGTGTCCTAAGTCGTGTGACAAATTTCTGACATAGTTCAGCCATTTAAATCGATCCGCATTGCTCAAGCTGAGACAGTCCATGATGATTTCCCTGTTAAAGTGTGTTTCGGGAGTAGTCCACACTTTGTGCCATAATAAAATAGGTGCAGATTTTATCATGTCCATGATATATGTAAGTCCAAGTTCTTTATGCATAACAAAAACAGAAGTACCTGGTGGGGTGGCCAAAAGATAGTGTAGGAATAGATTCTCAGAGCGTTGTATGGAGGTTGCCTGATCTATTCCCCAAATCCCAGATCCATATATGCCAGTGGAAACACACTTGGCACGGTAGATCTGTAATAAGGGGATGATCGGCCGTCCTCCTAGTTTTTTCGAGAAATTAATAAGTGCTCCTATAGCTTTGGCGAAGGCAGCACCTCTAGCTTGTGCGGCAACCCGCCAGGAGCCCTTTTTCTCGAAGGTAATACCCAAATAGGGGAACCTGTCAACACTTTCTAGCTTGCTACCGTTTATGAAAATGGAGCATTTTCTTTTCCCTATTCCCAGGCCACAAGACATGGTAAAAGTCTTTGATGCGTTGATTTTTAACCCTCGATGTGACATGAATTCTGTAAAATCGTTTACTGCGCTTTGGAGGCCCATGCGGGTCTGTGACATAATTGCTGCGTCATCCGCGTAAAGTAGTATGGGTATGGGTTTCCCATTGATGGTAGGGTAATCGTGGTATTTTCTGTTAAGATACTGGCCTACAGAATTTATGTATAGAGTGAAAAGTAAGGGGGCTAAAATACAGCCCTGCCTTACACCTCTTTTAATATAAAACCTGTCTGAACACTCTCCTTGTCTGCCGTATCTAACATGAGCTGATGCTCCCCTATACAGCTCTTTAATAAAAGCGAGAATGGGGGGCTCAATACCAATCTCAACAAGGGATTCCCAAAGAAGCTCGTGGTTGACGCAGTCAAATGCAGAACTGAGGTCTACGAAGGTCACGAAGAGGTTCCCCTTTTTTGCCTGAGTGTATTTGGCAATAATAAGGGTCAAGTTCAAACCTTGCTCGATAGTGCCTCTGCCCTGTCTAAAACCATATTGTAAATTTGAAATAATATCTTGTTCACCCAACCAATCATGAATCCGATTTAAAATGATACGCCCTGCGACTTTCATAAGAGAGTCTAACAAAGAAATAGGGCGATAATTAGAGGGGTTGTTCCTATCGCCTTTCTTAAAAATTGGTCCAACTGTGCTTTAAAGACGTCAATGGGTACACAGTCAGGACCGGGGGCCTTCCCAGAAGGGCTTTCTGTCAATGCCATGAGCACCTCACAACAGTCAAAAGTGAGGTCTAAGGGAAAGGGACAGGGAACATTCAACTCTTTATTATGTTTGTAATATTGATCCGAGCGGGCAATAGGGGTTGTCTGGCCATTTATATCATATAATGATCCAAAGTGGTCGACCCAAATATCTGCAGGTATAGCTATCTCGATCTTGGTATCCCGTGTACACTTCAGGAAAGGTGAGTTAACAGCTTTCCAGAAGGCAGTGTTGTCCCTGTTGTTAGAGGCTTCCTGTAAGGCTTGCCATGCCTCTGCTTTTAACTGTTTTGTTCTTGACACCCGTGCTGCGCGGTAGTTTTGTCTGGCATCCCTGATTTCCTGCTGGTTACGGGGTTTATTTTTCAGGCTAGTTTTTAGATGTCTCAGAGCCTTTGAACAGGATCTATCAAACCAGCCTATGCTACTCTGTGAGGTTTTCTTTGGTGCTCTAGAGAGTAAATTGCCCATGCATTTCCCAAGTATTTTGCAGTTGCCCACACAAATAGGGGCCTTGCATCCGATTTTAGTATGCCCAGAGCCGCTCTAAAGTCTGGGTACCCAGTTCTCTGCAGACAGGAGAAAGCCATCTGCTCCTAGGTTTGGTGTATGCTATACAAGCAAAAAAAGAAGTGGACCGTGGATTCTTGTGGGCAGGGACAACAAGGACAGCCCTTTGGCTGTGCTTTGTTATGCAGCGAAGAATTTGTGAATGCATTGATGGGCAGGCTGCCAAGCCTGAAATGGATGTATAGCCTCCTATCGGCTGGCACTTTAATGTCGAGGTAACTTTTGAGGATACAGCTATGCTTAAAGTTACTGAATTCCTCATTCAGTCTCCCCTGGTTGCCAGCTAAATAGGCGATGTGCTCAGCTCCTTCCCAATAGAGAGATTTGATCTGTCTTCTAGCAAGGGGTATTGGGCAACCAATGTTGTGTCCTGCAAGACCTATGTGTGATAAAAGACTTTTGACAAAGTGTCACAAATGCAATTGTGTCTAAAAAGTCGACATGGGCATGTAAAAATTGCAACATTTCCTTCTAGGCCTAACTGGGACACATGACACCCACTCCAAGAAAATAAGTCAACAAAGAAGCTATCTAAAGCTAAAAATCCCATTTCTAAAAATGCAACAGCATCTGTAAAGGAAATTGCTAAAAAGGTGAAACGTTTAAATAATGATAAAAAACACTTAAAAACAGGTACTCGTGCTATTTGGAAACCCAAAGCATAAATAAAGCCAACATTTCTTAAACATATAAAAGCTATAAAATGTAAGGCAATTTATAAGAAACTTTGAAGTAAAATCCAGGCAGAATAAAAAGTTCCCACCACAAGGAAGAGCCAGATGGTTATGTGTTCCGAGTGGTAGACAGAACATTTCTGTTCCCAGCGTCCGCAGACGATGATCTCAGAGGCACACCTCGGTGCAAGTTGATAGAGCAAGTATATTCCCATCCAACCCCCACAGCAGCCGCTGAGGGAGCGTAAACAGCCAATTGGTGTTCCGTCAAGACAGAGCCAAGATTCAAACCACCAGGTACAGAGGCAACCCAGGGAGGCCAGTAGAACTTGGCCAAGAGCAATGGACTCTTCAAGGGACAGTTATACAAGTGGGCCTTCAGCGGGTCCATTAGTACATGTATGTCCGAAGGTTCAACCAATAGCGACTCCATGCAGAAGTCCAGGGCACACACAAGTGCGCAAGCAGAACATGGGCTGCATGTAATGAAGCATTACAGGCCGGAATGACAGGAACCAATGCACCTCCAGTTCTCGAAGCAAAAGTGTGCCAAAGCAATGCACCATGTGTTTACAGCACAACAGGACGTGAGGCAGTGGCAGCTCCATTTGATCTTGATTGGGGAAATCCATTGCGGAGCCATAATATTAAAAGCAATATTCCTGTAATGAGGAGCAGGGCCAGCATAAGATCCCCAAAGATGCTTCAGAGGATGTAGTGGATAAAAGATGGAATAACTCCAAACACCGTCTGGGAGAAGCAGACCAGCCCAGAGCCTATGCTTCTGAAAAATCCCGCTATTCAAGTGGTACTAGACATGTTAAAAATACGATGTAACAGTTCCCCAAAATGTTGTGGGAAGTTGGAGCGGAGTAGCGCCTCTGTCTCAGAAGAGGAATGACCCACCTGAAGTTCAAACGTCTCCTTGGCCGAAGGTAAGACCACATCTTTTTGAAATATTAAGGCTTTCAGTTTGCTCAGGGCATCAAAAGACATGTTGGTAAGATTAAATGAAGGCCATAACGTATCCTCCCTAACTGTAAGAACAGGCGGAAACAGGACTTGTGTACAAGTAACAATAGAATACAGTTACCACATAGACAACCCCAGGTTTCATCCCACAGCAACCTTGACTGTTCAACATCAGGTAACTCCCATTCAAGAGTAATCTGAAAGTTGGACGTATCATGGCCGCTGGAGAGCCTTTCAAGTAGCAAGATAAGTTTGCCACGGACGCGTTACATGCTCCGTGCAACGAAACATCTTTGCACTAGGGACCCACATAAAGTATTCTCACAGTCAGAACCGCTATGAAAAACTTCAGGATACTTATTCGGACACCGGAATTTGAAAGGAAGCTCCCTAAGTTCATGTATGAACCCTTCACCCAACGCTTCATATCTCCACACTTGATGGTGTTGTAGAAAATACTGGAAGACGAAAGTCGAGATTAGTAGTGTAATGTACCAATGGATTATCCAATCTGAGAATGCTACCTCAGCAACGGTTAAATGTCATTTCTCCAGTCTTTCAATATGTAACATAGTATATTATGCATTGTTTGTATGGTGTGAGCAGATTTGTGATATTGTGTCACCACGGCACGTGGACAGAACACAGTGTCTGTAATGGCCAGCTCAACAATAGAATTGACCTAAGTTGGGACTGTTAATTTTGTAACGCAGACATGTCTGACTATATGACGTGTATTGTGGATGATACAATGCTACCCAAGGAATATATTCTGGATGAGTATGTAGTCATATCGTTGTCCACTACTTCAAGAGTCTGTTCTAAGTTGGTCCATTAAATCTCGTGCAGTCTTTCAGCAGCCTCCTGTTGACATATTTTTAATTTCTCATTATAGACGGCCTATAGAAAGCGTTTTTTACGTGGTTTTCGAGGAGCCATTAAAAAGTCCTGTAGATCCAGGTCATCAGGACAAGTGCTGTTGTACCTGATATAGTGTTGAGGTTTTTAGCCAATCAAGGCACAACTCCCCAACACTATCAGTTGTTACTACCCACGAATGTTCCGTCTGCACGCATTGAATGTCGGCCTATTTGCTGTGAACCCATTGCTGTTGCCCAGGAATCAAGGCAGTCATCTGTTTAATGGCCAGACTAACCATCCGTTCCAATTGGGATCTGATGAGTTATGCTTACTCTTATATGCAGGCTGTCTATGGTATCCTCAGTGTATGATGTTAACTGCTGCTATTTCTCAAATCGAGAAAGTTTGGGAACCCATGCTGTGTTAAAATCTTTTATCTTGGCAAGGCAAAGACACATTGTCTGTTGCACAGTTTTGCTCAGAAAAATCATTTGTTTTGGTACTATACAGGCTCTAAATACAGCCTCTTTTCCCTGACCCTGCCAATCCTTATTCCCCCCAAATAGATTCCACATCTATTGTGTTCCTCTAAAAGACTAAACCTCATTCAGAGAGTTGGTAAAGGAAAGTAAATCAGCTTAGCATCAGTTAGCATATTTTTCTTTGCAGGTGACGGTGCAAGCCTATAATAGAAAGAGGTCAGGTCAGATATGTCATACCCAGAAAACTACTTTGCAAATGCTTTTGAACTACCCTTTGATAGTGTAGGGCAATGATCCCATTGTGTAAAGTTGAAAACTTCATGAGGAATACTAGCTTTGTGTGGAAAATGATATCTGTAATGTTGAAAACAATACATCTCATCAAAGTTAGCTGTACCATCATATAACTCATAACAAGAAAACACAGTTGAATGCTCTAGATCTTGTAGCTTTTCATGCACTGCATCATTGTCAATCTGGCTTCCAGTTACTGTAACACTCCATTCGAGGCATGGCACTGAAACGACCATAGTCCACATTGTCGATGATGCCCTATGCTCACTCGACCAGTATGAATCCTGCCTCCTGATCCTTTTGGTCCTGTATTCGGCCTTCAATACCATCAATCATGCTAACCTTCTAAGCCTTCTTGAACACAGGATAGGCCTCTCAGGCACCGTTCTGAACTGGTTCTCCTCCTTTCTTCACAATAGATCCCAGCGCCTTCTAATCAATCATACTCTTTCCAATCCATCTCCAGCGTCATTGGGGGTCCCCCAAGGCTCTATTCTCTCCCAAATACTGTTTTACCTATACATGAAGCCCCTAACTGAAATCCTCAAACTGTCTCACATCTCCTACCACATGTATGCTAATGACACCCAACTTTACATAAAAATCACCTCCCTTGATGCCATCCTCACCATCAATGACACCTTGACAAAGATACAACATTCGCTGACTCTAAACCACCTCAAACTCAATGCCCTTAAGACTGAATACGTTCTGATCGCACCGCCTACCTCCACCCCTAATGTCAAAGAATGGCTCCCTCTTCTTACTGCCTTGAACTGCGCCTCACATCTCATTGACTCTGCGAAATCCCTAGGTATAACCCTGGACAAAGACCTTACCATGCAAAAACACATCAGCTGCATATCCTTAGGAAACTAAAACCTTACCTCCCCACGTCAGACCTCACAATGGCAGAACATGCTCTTGTACTTATGAAATTGGTTTACGACAGCACTACCCTGGTAGGCCTCCTGAAAACCTCCCTTGCACCACTGAAAGCTACACTGAATGCTGCAGCTAGTCCTATCACTTGCTCCAAAAACACAATCATATCACCCCACACATTCAATCATTGAAATGGTTACCCTTTGAGGCCAGAATCCACCTCAGAATTGCCTCTATGACCCACAAAGCATTACACAACAAAACCCCCTTCTACCTGGCCCCGAAACTGACCCTATCAGGTGGAAAGAGACCCTGAAGAAGCACTAGCTCCTTACTTCTTAAACCTCAGAAATAAAAAAAAACTATCTCTGATCCTTCTCCAGAATTTGGAACTCTATCCCTACCTAAATCAGATGCAACGCATCCTCATCCACCTTCAAGAAAGAAGTTCAACTCTTTCTTTCCAATAAGCTCCTTTCATAATGAGGACTGTCTCATCTCCCTTGGATCGTCCCCTCCTTCCTATTCACCCGCTACTACATACCTTGCGTTAATATGTTCTAGACCCTGGATTCATGCTTCATTTTGTGCTCTTATTTCCTACATGTCATTAGTCCATGTGTATATATCTGCAGATACTGTATTTTTATGTAATGTTATTTTTCCTTGGCTGTGTCCTCTTTTCTTCACACACTGCTTGTAAAGCGCTCTGTCACCTGAGAGTGTCTTGTTCATGCTATATAAAACTCCAACTAAATAAATAAATAAAATGTCCCAATCATATGAAACAGTAGTAGGAGTGATAATGTAATTTAAAGACATTTTAAACAAATGCGGAATTTGTAAAAGTTCAGTGGGACTATTCACATCAAATGAAACCTTATCCCATACAATTCCATCAAGAACTGGACCAGCTAAAATGTTCACGAGGGACAAGTCTCTTTGTTCACAGTATCATAATGCATGTGGTTTCAGAATAAAGTTTACCATGTGTACTGCAGAGCATTCTGGGATAAAATGTCCATTTAAGAGCAGAAAGAACACTATCACAAATCAAATCCAAAGGACTAGGAAAAGTAATACAATTGTAATCCAAATGTGTAACCATGGAGAAACAAAGTATGTCCTTTTTGGCCAAAATATGAAGACACACACCTTTAGTTCAAAAGGCAGGAGCTGTGGGGGGGCGGAGTTTGCTCCGATGTGTCGGAGTAGTCATCAAAGTCAATGAAGTAACAAGAAGCCATCCAGTCTATCCTTGGCAGCTCAGCAGTTTTGGTTGAACTCGATGAAGACTCAATCTGTGATACATTGACACAGACCTTGTTCTTTTCAGGATTCAGATTTGAAATCTGCGTTTCTGTACTTGTTGACTGTACAATTGTTGTTTTGGCAACAGGTAGAAGACATACTTCGTTGTTGTTGAATGTTTTCTCTTGTTGAGGAGAGCAGGCTTCATTTGTAATTAAAACTTCCATCTGAACTTCCTGTATGGTAGCGAGAAAAGACTGGTAGCAAACCAAGCGGCTTACTGTTGAGAATCGACAACAAAGTGTGGTTTGATCAGATCAATGGAGACAAACTGTTTGTCTCGATGGCACGCGAGCGGGCGTAATAAGTACAGTTTGTGTACCTTCAACAGCCAGGACAGGCACTCTATATGATGGCCCAGACTCTTTGTCCACAATCTTTTTTTCTGACCAGATCCCTGACTTTGGGGATTCAGCTAGACATTGCCAGAACTATCTTCACTTCTCCATTGGCGGTGCATTTTACTAATACATTGCTTTGTCCCAGAAGTCGTTCAGTTCCTGTGAAACAGCCAGACATTCATTGATGTCAAATGATGTCAAATGGTGTTTCTGCTGCCACTAGGCTGGATTTGTCGAGGTCTGGGACCCACATCTAACCCCAAACAGGATCTCATAAGGATGGTTTACAATATCAGGTAAGAACAAAAGTTGCAGCCAAAGCAAAAGTTGCAGCCACCACGTGTTTCGTCTTGGGTAAGTGACCCAACGACTTCCTCAGGGCAATTCTCGTCTAGTAAAAGGCAATACATCACACAGATAATGACTATACTCAATTTCGTGTAGTTTATGCCAGAAATCATTTGTATTAATCCAAAATTAAGCAATAACAGCTGTATAACTGGTTAGAACTATCGGTTAAAAATATTCAAGCACCATCCTGAAATTAACGAGGTTCAAGTATCGCAAGGGAGAGTACTCCGTTAGTGATCATAAGCAGTTCGTATAACTAGGCTGAATTCTTCTCCTGATTGTTTGATATATTTTTTGATCTGGATACGTATTGGCTTTTGCTCGGGAACGATATTTTGTTTGCAGGTTTATCCTCTGTTTGCCTTGGTAACGGAGGATTATTGGGACGCATGTGGCCGTTTCCCTCTCTGTTCCCTTGAGCAACTCACTATCTGTGTTTTATATATATGTATTGGTTGTGCGCAGAAATAATCCAGCCACTTTTCCATGTTTGCTCTAGGATCTCATAAGGAGTCCAACCACCCAGGGACTATCTTGGAATATTATTTAAAGCCCTCTGGACCCCATATAGGTGATGGACCAGACTGCGACTAGAGCCTAGGACCCTCACTGTTAAAGACTGCTTTAAGTCACGTTTTTTTCTCTCCACTACTGCGTTTCCCTCTGGATGATATGGAGACGAGAAACGCAGGGACACACCCAAAAATCCCATGGCCTCTTTGTAAGCTCAAGAGCTAAATGCCAGACCCTGGTCTGAATGTAATGTGCCAACTGCGTATGCTCAGATGAAGACTCGCAGATCCTTTATAACAGTTTGGGCATCAGCTGATCGCTGTGGCCAGTCCCAAAGGAATTGAGAGCAGGAATCCACTTCCACCAAGATATACTTGTAAGCCCCATCCGATGATAGGTGGCCACAATGGTCCAAATAAACACAAGCCAATGGCTTGTTTGAGATCAGTAGAGGTGCCTGTGGTGGACATGCCACAGTGGAACCTTCCATCTGCTGGCAGATGTTGCATCTGTGAACAAAGTCCGAGGTCTGTTTGTAAAGACCTGGCCGCCAATGGCGTTGCTGTAATAATGTAATTGCAGCAGGCACCCCTACATGTGCAGAAGCCTGACCCTCATGTGCAGCTAGAATTAATCCTGCGATCACTGTTTGGTATTACTCTATCTCCCACTCTAGTAATCTGAGCATGAGGTGTGTTTCATGCATCTAACTTGCAGGAGTACTTGAGTGGAAATCCTTTCAGCAGGTGTGTGTCATTGCGAGCAGCATTGATGGCCACCACGATGTCTCTGTTTATCCTCATACTAGAACGAGTGATTGCAACAACCGAGGCAGAGGGAACTTTCTTGGCTTCATCAGCCATTGAATTCCCTGCAACGAGAACACCAACACATCAATGACTCAGTGTATGAATGACATGAGCCTGTGGCAAGCATTCTCTCAGCTTCACCACTTGTTCCAAAAGCAGCTTGTGCTTTGATGTGTAGCCTTTTGAAACTCTGAATCCATTCTGGCTCCAATAATGTAGGTACTCATTATATGACTGCACACAGTAATACGGATCACATACTCTAAGTGTGGGGAATCCAGCATCCATATTCTGTACAGCCAGAACTAGAGCCTGCAGTTCTGCTAACTGCGCTGTGCAATCACCGAGTGTAGGTTTTCTCAGGATGTAAAACTCCCTCATGCATACACCCTTTTACAACTGCGCATGCGACTGAGTGCTGGTGTTTTGTCCCTACAGCAGGCTGAGCAGAACAGTCAGTATAAATGATGTAGTCATAGCAACCTAGAGGCATTATTTCATTAGGCAGAGTATATTCTTGTTCGTACTGCAGAAATGCTTGTGATTGTAGTATAGAGTAAAATCTGTAATCTACATCTGTTGCAGTGAGTGAGTTAGCCCATTGTATCCATCGTGGATGTAGATCTTTAGCAGTCTGAACGCTTGCTCTGGTAACCACCTCTAAGGTCAATACAGGGGTCACAACAATAATGAGTTTCCCTTGAGCCAGGGCTCGTTCTCTCACTACAGCAGTATGTACTGCTGTATTTTTTTCAGTAGGTGTAAAATGCATTTCAGCATTGGTATATAGATTTGATTTTTATGCTATTGGTACTGTCACCTTCATTTAACGTGACATATGTGTACTCTGATGTATCTGCGGTTACAAGGATCACCAGGTTTGTAGTGTTTACACGTGTGTGTAGAAGCTATTATGTCAGCTTAAATGGAACGTACATTTTCTGTATGTTCCTGTGTCCAGAGTGTACTTGAGAAGTCTGGCGTATTAACTCGTAGAATGGTTTGACCCGTTCTGCGTAATCTGGAATGTATGTTCTGTCAAAATTTAGGAATCCTAATTTGGATTGCAGTCTTTTTAGAATGGTTGGAGCAACACACATTTTTCTAAAAAAAAAAATGGGTCGCTATGCTATGTCTGATCTTCAGCATTTTCAAGTAGTACTGTAAGTCTGGCTGAAAACAGCCCAGGGCTGTTCTTATACTCCTGTGGTAAACTGCAGAATTTTCTCTGAGAACCTAGCGCGGTGAAGCCTGTCAAATATCTGCTTCAAGGCACTATATTTTGGTTGACAAATCCATTCGCGATATCTAGTGTTGTTTTGTATTTCTTCCACACAGTGTTATGCGTTTTGTACTGCAAATGTGTGAATAGCTGAGTTTAAATGTCTGTAATAGAATACTAGATGATATGATTGATCTGGTTTAATTACAGGAAACTGGATTATTTATTGAAGAGGTGCAACTTTATATTACACCTTGGTATACAAGTTGTTCTAGGATTTCCCTAACATGTTGTTTGGATTAATTTTTTAATGAATATTGTCTTTGAGGTTGTGCAGTTATACTCAATGGAATGTCAAGATAAGGTGAACAGTCATCCCAACCCACATTTTCGGGGTGTAACATAGAGCTAGCACTAGAGCCCATGCCGTGGCATATGTATGCTTAACAGATTCTGAAACAAGGTTGGAAAAGGCTGGTAAAAATCACAGTTTCCCCCTTTGGGCAATCCATTACAAAATCAGGTAGCCAATCTTTTTCAGCGAGAAGAATATTGTATCCTTGAGTGAGCTCCTCATAAAAAAGGATGTTAATAAAACTGGGTATGTCTCCCTCCAACCGAAGTTGGACTTCACCTAAACAATGTGGAACACTTACCCTGGTGTCTCGTGCTTCTACCGGAATATACTCACTCCGTGCTACTCCCATCAGACTATCAAGCAGGTTCTGGTGAACTACCGTGACTTCTGCAGCGCTGTCCAGAATTTGTCAATGCCCATTTCCCATTCAGAAGCAGAGTCCTCAATTTCTGGGAAATGCCTGAGCTTAAGACTGCTACCTTCTTAAATGGAGGTTCGGATGTTTTAGGTTTTTCTTCTTGCTTATTAAAGTATTCAGAAGAGCATTGGGAGTCCTTCCTTAGTTTCACGTGCTCTTCTGATCTGCGCTCTGACCGTCCTCCTCTTTCCAAACATTTATCAAATGAAACCTGGAAGGAACGAGAGGAACATGTATCAGTGTCCTGATACTTGTCAGGCGGTTAAACATTATCACAGTTCCATGAGTTATAACATTTCTTAGTGGATTCTTGTGTAAGAGACCCACCCCGTGATTTTGTTTTATCCTTGTTTTTCTTATTGTACCACCACTTTTTTGTGAAGAGTCGGGTGCTTGCTTTACCCTTTTCAGAATTACTCTTCAATTGTGGCTTCCGATATCTGGCCCCTAAATTATCTACACCCAGCATAGCATAGGTCTCTTT
Organism: Triturus cristatus; assembly: GCF_964204655.1. NCBI lineage: Eukaryota > Metazoa > Chordata > Amphibia > Caudata > Salamandridae > Triturus > Triturus cristatus. The sequence goes on from NC_140593.1 coordinate 566,171,614, forward strand.
GATAATTTTAGGTAATTTGACATCCTGCTGTGCGGGAGGCAAATCGCTTAAGTGTTGGCGTATAGCTAATACTGCTGCTTCCCCTTTAATGTTACTCAACATTATGGCAGATACAGATGTACAGTTGCCCATCAGTTTATTCCCGAGTCAAGGGCAGATGCTGCCCTGTGCTTGCTCTGGACTGGTTTAAAAACTACAGGTAGAACCACCATAGATGGGTTACTGTAGGAAAGGGCCCCTTTTTTCATGATCACCCCTACCTTTTTGCCTGATAGCCAATGCACTTTGACTGAGTGTGCCCTAGGTCCCTGCCAATCAGGTTCCCATGGCCGGTGTTCCTTCCGAAAACTGTATCATTGCTTCCACAATTATCACACCTTTGGCCCACTTAGAAGTCCCTTTCAATAGGTACCAGTGGTACCAAGGGCCTTGTGACCAGAGAGGGTCCCTTAGGGCTGCAGCATGTATTGTGCCACCCTAAAGGACCCCATACCTAATACATACACTCTGCCATTGCAGGCTGTGTGTTATGGTGTGACAAAACTAACAATCGACACGGCCCACCTTACCTTGGTGCCATGCCACTTAGACAGTGAAGACTCTCTTGGGAAAGATTAGCCTCATCCTCTTTTGTTGGGGGGGGGCTGTGGGAAAGAGGCCCTTATTGCATGGTTACCCCCTAAAGTTTTGTCTGATATCTGATGCACTTTGACTGAGTGTGCCCTGGGTCCCTGCCAATCTGATTCCCGTGGTCTGTATTCCTTTCCAAAACTGTACCATTGCTCCCACAATTAGCACACCTCTGGCCCACTTATAAGTCCCTTGTAATAGGGACCAGTAGTACCAAGGGCCTTGTGACCAGACAGGATCCATTAGGGCTGCAGCACGTATTGTGCCACCCTAAAGGCCCCCACACCTTGCACACACACACTGCCATTGCAGACTACGTGTTATGGTGCAGCTAAACTAAGGGTCAACATGGCCCACCTTCCTGGGTGCCATGCTCTACTGCCTGTGGCATAGGGGAGTCACCCCTCTGGCAGGCCTTACAGCCCGAAGGCAGGGTGCACTATATCACAGGTGAGGGCATAGCTGCATTAGCAATAAGCCCCTACAATGTATTAATCCATTCTTGGACACTAAGTGCAGTGAAGCCATTTTGAGTACATCGGCTGGTAGTTTGTCAACACGAACTCCACAGCTCCATGATGGCTTTACTGAAGACTGAGAAGTTTGGTATCAAACTTCTCAGCATAATAAACCCACACTGATGCCAGTGATGGATTTATTGTAAAATGCACTCAGAGGGCATCTTAGAGATGCCCCCTGAAAAACAAAAAACTTCTAGTGTATTGGCTGACCGATCCCTGTCAGCCAGCCACCCAAGACAGGTTTCTAGTCCCATGGAGTGAGAGCCTTTCTGTTCTTGTAGTTCAGAAACATAGCCAGCTCTGGGTGGTGGTGCTTTTCAGCTCCCCCTAGCAGGAACAGCTACACTTGCCAGTGAGCCTCAAAGGCTCTCACCTTATGTTATGCTGATTGGGGCAGCTCCAACTAGTGGAGATGCCCACTCACCTGTCATAGTCCCACTTTCTGGCAGAAGGACAGGTGGGAAAATTAGTAAGCAGAGTAGGTGTGTCACCCTTGGCCTGGCACACCCCTAAGGTTGCTGAGAGCTGAGGTGAACCACTCTCTTGAAAATTCTGTAACTGGATGTGGAGAATTTGGCCCAATAGGAAGAGGGATGTGCCCCTCTCCCCAAAGGGAGGGGGCACCCAAAGGGGTGTAGACAGCCTAGGGGAGAGTAGCCATTGGCTACTGCCCCCGACCTCAGTAACACCCTTAAATTTAGTATTTAAAGGCTTCCCTGAACTTTGTTCCTCAGATTCGACGACCTAAGAAGGACCGAAGAGCCATATAACAGCGAAGGAGAGAGATGACGACTGACTTGGCCCCAGCTCCAACGGCCTGTCTTACGCTTCAAGGACCCTGCTTGCAGAAACCGGCATGTCCCGCATCCAGCAAACTCCAAAAACCCTGGAGACCTTAGCTGCGTTCGACAAAGACTCTTTTCTCCCGTGGAGAACGGATTTGTCCAGCAAGAAACAAACCCAAGGACTCCGGATCCAGGCTGATCAGTGACCCCTGCACCACTCTGCACCCATTGCCCATGGCCCAAGTGCAGGTGGCTCAATGATCCAGGGACATTTCTCCAGCGATCCTGAACTGCGATCCAGCATTGGACAACCTCTCCTGAACTTTCCCACAATGCCTGCAGCCTCATCTAGAAGCGTCCCTCCACCAGCACCAGGACCCTGTGAGAGGAATTGATTGCCTAAAGACACCCCTGCACCCCCAGGACTAGGGATGCCCAAGGTACAGTTTCCCAGCACCCTCTCAACTATCCAACTTATCTCTACAGTCATTGGATTCCTTCAGCCAGCCTTCTGGTTCAAGCCTGCATCCATTTTTTACAACCGAGGGTCTCCATTGAGTTCTACAGGGCACCCAACGCCTCCTTTGCACCCGGCTGCCCCTGTGCTATGGGTGCAGCTTTGATGCGACTTGGAGGCCCATTCAGTGCTAACCTCAACTCCCAGGGGCTGTGTCCCTGAAGAGCAAGTTACTTACCTTCAGTAACAATGTATCTGTTAGAGACATATTCTAGTTGTAGATTCCTTACCATAGAATTTTCCCAAGGAGTCAGTCTGGATACGGAGATATTTTATTAGTAGTACCCCTGCGCGTCGCCAAGTGTCGGTTACGCGTCCGTAGTCATGCAAGCCCAAAAGTACGTCACAGGACATACACAGATGCTGGCCGGGCGAACTCACGTCATTTCTTAACACAACTTTCCACCCCAGAACCGCAGATCCGTGAAAGACACGGACCACTGGTGCGTCAAAACTAAGGCCCTTTAGGGTAATCCCTATCCCTAGAAATCAGTTTGCAGAGCAGGGAGGAAGTGAAGGGCAGTAAAGAATCTATGAATAGAATAAGTCTCTACCAGATGGAAAATGCTAGTTACCAGTATGCATCTGTTCTTGGCATGTAGAGCCGTATGCTTGTGCGTAGATCGCCATCTAATGTTTGGTCCGGATGTTTGCACTTTGCTTTTCTTTGAAGAAGTCTTTCCAGCTACGAGGTAGGTGACTCCTCCCTTAGGTGATAGTGCGCATTGACGTCAACTCCATTGTTAGATTGTTTTCCCGCAGAGGGCGATAATGGAGCCAGTAAGAGTAGCTTGAAGGAGATGTCTATCAATGTATGTATCTAAGTAAGATGTAACTGCAACAGGTATAGGTACACAGGGAGGTGGGTGGGCGCATACGACTACAGCTCTACATGCCAAGAACAGATGCAGACTGGTAAGTAGCATTTTCCGTTCGAGGCATATGAGCTGTAGATCATATGCTTGTGCATTGACTATACAGCAGTTATCTCCCAAAGCGGTGGTTAACCTGCAGCTGTTGCTGTAGCCTGACATAGTGCATGTAAAACTGCCTTGCCTACTCTAGCTTGTTGTGATGCTAACAGATCCACTGAATAGTGTTTTGTGAATGTGTGAGGAGTAGACCATTTTGCGGATTTGCATATGTCATCTATGGGTATATTCCCTAGGAAAGCCATAGAAGCCCCCAGTTTACGTAGAGTGCGCTCTAGGGGGAACTGGTAATGTTTGTTTAGCCTTTCCATAACATATCTGACTACACTTAACAATCCACCATGCAATACCTGATTTTGATATGGCATTGCCCTCGTGTGGTGGAGCAAAGGCTACAAAAAGTTGATTGGTGTTACAGAAAGGTTTTGTCCTTTCAATGTAATACAGCAATGCTCGTTTGACATCTAGTATGTGCAGAGCACGTTCTGCCACTGAATCTGGTTGAGGGAAGAAAACCGATAACTCAGCCGATTGATTAATGTGAAAGGCACAAATGACTTTAGGAAGGAATTTGGAGTTGGTCCGAAGAACTACTTTGTTTGGTGCATCTGCAAAAAAAGTTCTTCTATGGTTAATGCCTGTATCTCACTGACTCTTCTGAGTGATGCGATAGCAGCTAGAAAAGCCACTTTCCATGTAAGAAATTGAAGTTCACATCTGTGCAATGGTTCAAAGGGTGGACCCAGCAGTCTGGTAAGAACAATATTGAGAATCCACACTGGGGCAGGTGGACATCTTGGTGGAATAACTCTTTTGAGTCCCTCCATAAATGCTTCAATGACAGATACTCGAAAAAGAGACAGATTGTCTATTCTGGAGGTATGCAGCCATTGCAGCAAGATGTAAGCGGATAGATGTGTATGCTAATTTGGAACGTTGTAGATGTAACAAATAGCATATAATGTTTTGTACCGAAGCATGAAGCGGGTTGATAGGGTTGTTATTACAGTAAATCACAAACCGCTTCCACTTGGCTGCATAGCAGGCTCTTATGGTAGGACGCCTAGCTTCCTTGATATTCATATAGTCTAGCAGTAGATTTAGATAGCCAAACTCTAGGACTTTAGGTGCCAAATTGCTAGATTGAGTTGACTGGGATCTGGGTGTCTTATCTCACCATGGCTCTGGGTGAGGAGACTGGGTGAAAGAAGTCGTTTTTGATGAGGAACTACTGAGAGTTCCAATAGGGTTGTGAGCCATGGTTGACATGCCCATGTGGGAGCAACTAGGATTAGCGTCAGGGACGTTTGTTTGAGTTTCTGAACCACTAATGGAATGAGTGGGAGAGGCAGAAAAGCGTAAGCAAATATCCCTGACCAATTCATCCATAGTGCATTGCCTTTGGTCAATGGGTGTGGATACCTGGACGCGAAGTTTGGGCATTTTGTGTTTAGATGCGTGGTAAACAGGTCTACGATTGGGAAGTCCCACACCTGGAAGAATGGGAGGAGAACTTGAGGATGTAATTCCAATTAGTGGACCTGTTGTGACTGGCGACTTAACAGATCTGCCATCCACTCCTGGGAGGTGTTCTACCAGAAGATAGATTTTGTGATGAATGGCCCATCTCCAGATTTCCTGTGCTAGCTGGGACAGTTGGAGGGAGTGTCCTCCCCCCCCACCCCTATTTTTAGGGCTCACGCCTTTGTTGCAGTGCGTAGCACTGCTCGCGCAGTGAGAGTCCTTTTGTCCGGGTTTCCAAAACGGAGCCTGGAATCGCACATGCTCGTGCTTTTTCTTTTGTGTTACCGCATTGGCTTGTGCGTGTATTTCAGAAACAGAGCACGCAATAGGCCAAAGGCGGGTGCATTGCTACGCCCATGGCCTATTGGTGTCTATTACGCGCACCAAGGGCCATGTGGTTTCAATTATCGTGCCCAGACACGGGCGCGATATTTGAAAGCAAATGTCTCGCTGTGGCACGCGCACCACTCGCGGGTGTCAGTGTTTTGTAATAGCGATTGCTTTCACTGCCGCTTGTTAGCAGTTGTCATCAGCACACAAGCTCCAATAAAGGGCTAGTCTACTAGGCCACATTACTTTCTCCTCCGAGCGGTTCTTCGTTGTAACCATGGTTTCTTAGGTGTCGGTATTGCCCACGGCTCTCGCTCTTTCATAGGTGACGTAGCCGCTTTTTTTTTTGTACCTTTGGCGGAAGTAGGAAGCAGAAGAAGTTGCAGCATTTCTCCCGGCACAGCAATGGCTGATCAGGGCACGGGAGAAGACTGGCGTCAACGGCCACCAAAGGAAACCGGAGCAGAAGGTGAAGGACCAGGGGGCGATGGACCCACGAGAAGATGGGGAAGCAGCGCAGGTGAGTGGACCAGAGGCAACGTCATACACAAATAGGCTAAACTTGGTTCTATCTGCAGGAGCTACGGTGTGAATTGTGTCGTTTGTGAGGTTTTAGAAGCACATCAGGGGGTTACCAGCCTTCCCCAGGAAGCTACCATTTTTGTGCAGTGCATCATGCTTCATGGCAATCTCAGGTCGGGTTGACTTATTCCAACGCTTACAGTAGTACATTTCATCCCGTGACCTGTAGCTCTCGCGCCTGAAGGTGCTGCACCACGCTATACTCCGCTCTTCTTCTTTGCCCGATATCGCTTCTCCACGCCACCACATGCGGCGCTAAAGTCGCCCTCCAGTGCATAGCTATCGCATGGGGCACCAGCACTTGCGCTAGGTTTACAAGTCTGTTCCCTACTTTGTCTGTCTTGGGGCAATTCTTCAACCCTAGCAGACCTGTCTTGGGTGTAGTAATGTCCTGCATGCTTACCACTTGTGTGATGTATGCACATCTGTCCAAAAAGGGTGCAACTTAGCGCATGTGATAGAAGTTTTTTTGCTCGGTACTCCATCTGGAGAATGAGATACAGCGGGAAATATCCTGTGGAGTCATGTGAGAGTAAGACGTGTGATGCTCGTAATTGCAATAACTTTAAGCCCGCCTCCCAAGACCCATTGTATGTGCCCAAAGATCTTATTCCAGTCTGTGTGTAAGGCGTGACTCCTATTCTTCGGGTCGAGCAGTGCCGGTCCCACAGCCTGGTTATTTGGTGGTGCTCAAGCTCCATGTTAGCAGTACCTGCAATATAGGGTCTGCCTCTGGGTCGTTGTCAGGGCCTCCCCATACCTCTGCTAAGGCTAGCTTAAGCACCGCATGGGTCAAACACTGGCCTGCTGGAATTTTATTTACACTGCAGAGGTCTTCAGACAAGACAGTGGTCCTGTTTGCAAACAAACAGCCCATGGCATTTGATGCACCGTGAGTCCCGCCCTAGCAAAAGCTACCAAAGAGGTAGATCCTGCGAACATTTCCGCCTCCTGGGCGCATCCAAGAATGTCAGCCCACCTGGAACAAAAGTGGGGTTCGTTCTGTGCGCATGGCTATCCAAATACTCTTTTGAGGGTGTTGCCACTTGCCACCTGGGTCCAGAGGTAGTGGCGCCTCCTGGACTGCCATGTCATCAGCCACTGCAGCTGACATGCCAGATAGTAGAGCTCAGTCGTCCCCATCCCTCCCCCCCCGGTCGGGGGCAAGCACAGTTGTCCAGTGCCACACACTGTCATTATACGGCCCAAGGTTTCAGATTGCTTATGCGAGACATTTTCATAATTTCGAAATTCTATGGGAGCATGTGGCTTGAAGTACTTTTCCAGAATTTTCAACATTTCTGATGTGTATTTTGAGCATCTAGATGATTTTTTGGAAATGACTGAAACCAGGGGTCAATGGTAGTGAAAAGTAGTAAGAACCCTAAGAGCATTTACGGGAAACGGGGTTGGTGGGGACATTTTTGTATGACTGTTTATTGTTTTCTGAAAATGCTTTTCTTCATAGGAATAAGTTTTTTTGTTTAAATTGCCCATGGTACGGTAGATTGTTTGATAATAGACCACTAAATATCTCGTAGCATTTAATAACGCTCTTGTTCTATATCTCGGAAACATGAAAGGCAGAATCGGCCGTACCGGGTTCTCACTGCTACATACCTGCCCTAGGTAAAAAATAAACATTATCATACACAATATCAATCGCTCTAACTCTAATAATTGCGAGCCCTATTGCATTAAAAATGCTTGTTTAATGTAGTACATGGCGGTCATGTTGTCTGTCTGAATTAGTATGGTTTTGCATAGTAACTGAACTTGAAATGCTTTGAGAGCCTGAAAAATCGCTAGGAGCTCTAGGTGATTGATGTGAAACTGTTTCTGTTGGGGGCTCCATATACCTTGAAGTTTGTGGTTTTGGAGATGTGCTTCCCAACCGGTTAGTGATGCGTCTGTTGTCAATACTATCTGTGGAACCGGGTCGCTGAAGGACAGCCCTTTTTACAGGTGTTGTGTGTTCCACCACTGCAGAGAGCGATGGGTGCGGCCATCTACCAACACTAGATCTGATAACTGACCCCGAGCCTGGTTCCACTGACGTGCCAAGCATTCCTGCAGGGGACGCATCTGAAGTCTTGAGTAGGAAACTATGAAAATGCAAGACAACATAATTCCTAGTAATTGCATGAATACTCGAGCCGGTAAGGAGTGTTGAGGCTGAAACTGAGACAGTATGTTCTGAAACATCCTGAGTCTGGCTGGAGTTGGATATGCTACAGCTTTGTGTGTGTCTATGGTAGCTCCTAGATAGTCTTGAGACATGGAGGGTTGGAGATGGGATTTGGCCTGGTTCATTGTGAAGCCTAGTTGGTGAAGGAGTTGCACAGTTTTCTCCATGTGTCATAGGCAACTGTTGTGTGAACTGGCCTTTATAAGCCAGTCGTCTAAGTAGGGGGAAGACGTGAACATGTCTCCTCAGGTGGGCTGCGACTACTGCCAAGCATTTTGTAAAAACCATGGGAGCAGTTGTCACTCCAATGGGTAGGACTTTGAATTGATAATGTTGGCCTGCTACCACAAACCGGAGGTATTTGCGGTGGGCAGGGTGTATTGGTATAAGAAAATAAGCGTCCTTTAGATCCAGAGTGAATAGAAAGTCGCTGTGCTGAAGGAGGGGAACCACTTGTTGTAGTGTCACCATGTGAAAATGGTCTGATTGAATGTATAGATCGAATGCTCTGAGGTCCAATATGGGCCTGAGAGAGCCGTCCTTTTTGGAAATTAGAAAGTAGAGAGAGTACACTTCTGTTCCTTGATATTGGAAAGGGACTGGTTCTATTGCACCTTTTTGCAATAACGAAAGAGCTTCATGGTTTAGAAGCCCAAGATGTTCTTGTGACATGAGGTGTGACCTTGGAGGAATATTGGATGGAGTGCTTGTAAGTTCCAGGCAATAACCAGATTCGATAATTTGTAGAACCCATTTGTCGCATGTAATGGTATTCCAAATGGGTAGAAATTGTGAGAGACGTCCCCCGACAGGAGTGGAATGATCGGGGGTAGGGGAAACAAGTAATTGTTTGTTGTTGTTGGCAGGGGACGCGAGTGTTGAATTAACTCTGTCTCTTCCCCTGCAGTTATGTCCTCTGTATCCTCCTCCAAAATAACCTCTTGAAGAGGCTGACTGATTGTTGCCCTTGTAAGAAGAGGAGGCATTGTCGGTAGAGATGTTTTTGGAGCCGCCCCTGTAGAATGAGCGGCAAAAGGAACCTCTGTTGGAAGGTGCTTGTAAGGCCCTCATGGACTTAGCAACCTCAGTGTCTTTTTTCATCTTTTCCAAAGATGCATCAACAGCTGGGCCAAAGAGATGTTGCGTATCAAAAGGATGATTAAGGATAGAGACTTGTACCTCAGGTTTAAACCCAGAAATCCTTAACCAAGCATGCCTACGGAGCAGAACACTAGTGTTCACTGCCAGAACCGCATTATCTACTTGATCTAAGGCACATCTGATAGAGGTATTGGTTATTAATTTACCCTCTTGAATAAGGTCGCTGGCTTTAGCTTTATGCTCATCAGGAAGGAACTCAATGTGCTTCTGGAGTTCATCATAATGAGCCCTATTATATCTTGCCATTAACACCTGGGCATTGGCAATGCACCAGTTATTAGCTGCTTGTGATGCTATCCGTTCACCGGAAGCATCCAATAATTTGGCCTCTTTATCAGGAGGCAGGGCATCCCCTGTGGTTTGGGAGTTAGCCCTCTTATGAGCATTTGAAACGACCAGAGAGTCTAAAGGTAACTGGCCTTTGATGTAGACTGGGTGATTAGGTGCAGCCCTGTATTTCTTTTCTACCCTGGGAGTGATGATCTTAGCTTTGACAGGGTCTTGAAAGATATCCTTGGTATGTTTAAGCAGGGCCTTCAACATCAATAAGGTTTGGACAGCCCTTTGAGATGAAATAAGGGTCTCCAATATAACATCCTGCTCCAGACTCTCCTTATGGAGCTCTACCCCATGGTATTCTGAAGCCCAATTAATGAGTTCAATGTACTCAATATTATTATCTGGAGGGGAAGGTCTAGATGGATACAAATCAGGTTCATTATCAGGTAGAGGGCCATTATAATGATCCCATGGATCAGGATCCTGTGGGACATCTTGTGGTGCATAGGCATCTAAATCATCATCATCATCCCCTGTATCGAGTGGGTCAGGTGATGGTGGTGTAGGGGAATGTGCAAGAGAAAGAAGAGGGTCTTCAGAAACGTAAAGAGAAGAAGAGTCAATAGCCACATTTTTCTTTTTTAAAGGAATGTGGTAGTCCTCCGATAAGCCCATTTTCCTCCTTTCTGGAAGTTTGGCATGTTTGTGACCAGTTTCCAGGTGGATTGTGATTTCTGTTTAGGATCTGGTGGATTTTCGGTCCGAGACTCTTTAGTCGCTGTACTGTCTTTAAAAGTCGGTTTCGGCGTCGAATGTTTCGGCTCTGAAGTTTCGGCTCCGAAGAGGTAGCTTTGCGCAGCAGCGGAACGGAGACCAGAAGGTGTTTCGGTTTCGACGTCAAATGTTTTGGGTCAGCACCGGAATGGGGACGGGTCGAGCCAGAGCCGGAAGGCTGCTGTCTGTGCTTCGGCACCGAGCCTGAAGGCGGGGTGCTCGAAACATTTTCTTGGTGCGAACCTTGGCCCGAAGGCAGAGGAGGGACCAGAGCATTTTTCTTGTAAAGGAGATGATAGGGGAATGAAGGTGATGGAGCAAGGACTCGTATAAAAGAGACTTGCTCGGATGCAACCCTCGCAAAATAACTTGTAATATCGTAATAATTATGTTTGTGAATACTAACATGCATTACAGTTCATACATTTAAGCTTAGGGGAAGCTTGCATATGTGTCGTACTAACAAGTAACCGGAGTGTGACTTAAAATGGCTGCCAACGCAGAATTCTGTACTGCACATGCGTCAACTACATCTACGTTGTAATGACAAGTTCTTGCTTGGAGGGAAATCTTTGCAGCTGCGCAATCGCTTTAAAGATGGCCGCAAGAAACTCACATGTTAATGCGCATGTTTTTGCTGAAACTAAACCCTGCAACTTTATTAAAATGCTAATGTAAAAGATTTTTATAAGTAAATGGGATTAGAGTAGAGATAGGTGGTATACAGTGAAATCATTTTATTTTGATTTCGTACATGTTTCTTTGACTCCATTTAGTTCATATTTGGGCCTCAGAGCAATACTGAAGTATATATACCATGTGATACCAAACGCATGCGCACTCGTAACCCGCCAGGAACCATGATGATGTTCTTGAACCTCAGCCACGGCCACTATCGCAACATTTCCTGGGATTTCCTGAATGATGAATGAGAACATTATTAAATGTATACTTTTTATTGATAAAAAATGTGAAATGGGTGGGAAATAAAGCTTGGGAAAATAAAATTAAGGGGCAGGAACGCTGAACAATAGACGAAAGAAAATTATAAAAACTTAACATGGTGTGATGATCATCCCCCTTTCCTGTCCAATCAGAATTAGGAGTTTTATACATTTTAAACATTAAGGGGTGGTACATGCCATTAGAAGGGTATAATTGAGGTAGTTTAGTTAGTTAGTTTTTGCTCGTACTGCCGAGATGCTGAGAGACTGGGATGCTGTCCGAGAACCGAATAAATGCTGAAGAAGATTCGATTTCCAGACTTAGAATTTGAGCCAATTAATTAGAAGAAGACCGCGGAAGAATCGAGGAGGAACGTAATAGAAGAAGATCGCGGAAGAATCGAGGAGGAAGATAGTGTCAGAGAGGGATGTGACGTATCTAAAAGAGGTCATCTATCCTGTCCCTGAATTCTGTCCTGAACCTTTGTCACCTGATCTGTCCCAGGGGACCCTTTCCAGCTCCTTGGCCAAGGGGTTGGTTTCCACACCATTCTAGGTAACTCTCATTCTGTGAAGTATGTCATTCTACTGCTCTCTCTTTCTCCCTATTCAGGTACTGTCATTGTAATAACATTGTTTAACGATATTTCTGACTTAAATTTTGATTCCCTTCCTTGGAGAAGACAGTGTACGAATTGTATTTGGGTTCTTGGCTCACATGAATTTAACTAGATAAACATTTAAAACTCTCCCGAGTCTGTGGTTATTTAAAAGATTTTATTTTATATCAATTTTTACCTACAACAGTTAACTAAAAGATCCATTGACCAGAGGAAAGCACATTCGGTCAAAAAAAGGTTTGGTAAGAAACAATAAGGTAAATTCATCTTACAGGTATTAGTCCAACAAATGGACCCCAGCGGTACTTTACTAGCCCTTGTATGCGTGTTTAATGGGCCCAGGTGAGTATTTGGTTTGTGAGTATCTCTAGCTGGTAACCCCGCTGGATCAAAGGCTCTTTACTCACGTTGTGCCGGGGTGAGGTCTTCGACATCGGAGTCAGTGTCGTGCTCCTCCTCAATGTCGATTCCAGCGCTTGCGATTCATTGTGATCTGACTCTTCTGCGGGAAGGTCCGGCGCCGGGCTGTTTGCTGGTACATTTCGTGACGTCGAGCAAGACTATCACGGAGGGTTTTCTTCAACTGAAACAACTGGTACGCTTCGCAGTCTTTCTCGTCGTGTTCCGGGGATAGGCAAAGGTTGCACACTTCATGCAAGTCAGTGCATGGGTACTAAGCGCGACACCCTGGACATAACTTTAATGGAGTCCGTTCCATCAGCTGCGACTGATCCCGGTGCAGGTGTGTCCAAAGGCCTTCCATGAATGTTCCGATCGAAGATTTTCAAGAGCAAAACGATACGCAGAGAGAGTGAGGAAACACGAGCGATAAACAATACCATCGAGGGTAGTGGATCGCGTGTTGAAGGGGTCACGGCAGAACGGTGCCTAACCGGAGAGCAACAATTCACATATGAACCCGATGGCGGAAAAGCATGTTACTTATCTTCGGTAGCAACATATCTGTAAGAAACATTAGTTAGTTATAGATTCCTTACCTTAGAATTACCCCCAGGCATCAGACTGGATCTGGAAAGTTTTTTCGTCAGCAGTACCACTGAGTATCAGAAGGTGGCGTCGGTCGGCTCCACATCCGTCGTCGGCGTCATGGTCGCCGGGATGACGTCGCAGCAGCTACTTATACCCCACCCTCGCGCGCAGACGTCAGTTCTGTATATGACTTTCCGCAGAGCCATGCAAGACACTGACCATTGGTGCACAAAACTAGGGCCCTGAAAGGATGTCCTTAACCCTAGAAACCAGTTCGCAGAACGGGGAGGATGGGTGGGGCGGTAAGGAATCTATAACTAACTAAAGTTTCTTACAGATATATCGTTACCGAAGGTAAGTAACTTGTGCATCTGAAAGAAACACTTCAGTGATAGATTCCTTACCTTAGAATAGATACCCCAGCAATACCAACCCCGGTGGTGGGTCTGCGAACCAAGATCACACCAGAAAATCTTGGAGAACAGAACAGCCAAAGAAGCAGTCTCTCCGGACTTGGCTGTCCAGGCAATAGTGTTTGGTGAACGTGTGCAGCTATGCCCACGTGGCTGCCTGACAGATGTCATTCAGAGGCACCCCCCTTCCCAAGGCAGTAGTGGCTGCCGTCGCCCTGGTGGTGTGAGCGCGTAGCCCGACTGTAGGCTCCTTTTTAGCCAGAGAGTAACAAGCCTTTATACACAACACATCGAGAAATGGTGCGTTTGTGTATGGCCTGACCCTTAGCACCCACGTAACCTACAAAAAGTTGATCATCCACCCGGAACTGTTTTGTGCGATACAGATAGGAGAGCACACAATTTGGGTCCAGACGGTGGAGCCTTTCTTCCTCCTTTGAAGGAGACGGAGAGAAGGTGGGCAAAGTAAAGGTCTGCCCGATGTGGAAGGCAGTGACCACCTTAGGAAGGAAGGAAGGATGGACTGGTCCTGAGAACCAGCTTGTCCGGATGAACAGGAAAGGAGGCTTAGAAGAAAGAGCCTGGAGCTCACTCACCCTTCTAGCAGAAGTGATGGCTACCAGGAAAGCAGTTTTAAGAGTCAAAAGACGTAAAGGGCAGTTATGCAGCGGCTCAAAGGAAGCACACATTAAATAGGTTAGCACAAGATTCAAGTCCCACTGAGGCATAACGAAGGGGATTGGATGAAAAAGATGCGTTAAGCCTTTTAGGAAACGGTTAACTACCGGGGACTTGAAAAGTGAAGGCTGATCTGGCAACCGAAGGAAGGCAGAGATGGCTGAAAGATAGCCCTTGATAGTGCCCAGAACAGAGCCCTGCTGGGCTAAAGAGAGAAGGAACAAGAGTACTTCAGAAAGAGAGGCAGAAAGGGGATCCACAGCCTTTGCTGTGCACCCTGCCACAAATTTGTTCCACCTGCAGGCATATACCGTCTTTGTGGAGGGACGCCTGGCTGCCAAGATTACATCACAGACCTCGGGAGGCAAGTCGAAAGAAGTCAACTGCCGCCGCTCAATCTCCACGCAAGGAGGTGGATACTGGACACGCTCGGGTGGAGGACCGTCCCCTGCTGCTGTGACAGAAGTTCTTCCCAAAGAGGCAGTCTGATCAAAGGATCAATGGCCATGCTGAGCAGCTCGGGATACCAGACTCTTTGTGCCCAATCCGGAGCCAAAAGAATGACTTGGGCCCGGTTGCGCCTGATCTTCTTCAGCACTCTGGGTAAAAGTAGTATATGCGGAACAGACCGCAAATCCACTTGCGACGAAAAGCGTCGCAGAGCAAGTGCCGGCTTGGAAATTCCAACGCGCAGAATTGCTGACATCGCGCGATCTCTTCGGTGGCGAATAGATCTAACCAAGGCTCTCCCCACTGTTAAAACAGACCTTGCACCACCTCTGAGTCAAGACGCCATTCGTGATCCATCATGCACCTGCGTCTGAGTTTGTCTGCCCTGGCGTTCAGAGAACCTGCCAGGTGTTGAACCACCAAGGAAATACCCTGATGTTCCAGCCATGTCCAGAGGCGGAGGACCTCCAGACATAGGGTCCACGACCCCACCCTGCCCTGTTTGTTGCAGTACCACATGGCGGTGGTGTTGTCCATGAACACCTGCACTACTCGTCGCCGGACAGAGGGAAGGAATGCCTTCAGTGCAAGGCGAATCGCCCGGTGCTCCAGAAGGTTGATGTGAAGCCCGGACTGTGCCGGAGACCAGAGAACACCGATATCCACCCCTCCCATGTGGCCGCCCCATCCCAGAAGGGATGAATTAGTCACCACAGTGTGGTCTGGCTGGGGAAGTGAGAGGGATCTGCCATTGACGCCAACCCTGGTTCGTAAGCCACCACTGCAGTTGTTGAGCAGTGCCCTGCAAGATCTGGAGGCAATCGGACAGATTACCCTGATGCTGCGCCCACTAGAACTTCAGGTACCACTGCTGAGCCTGCATATGCCAACTGGCATGATCGACCAGCAGGATGCAGGAGGCTATTAAGCCCAGAAGCCTCAGGGTAATTCTGACCGAAACCCGGGATAGAGGGTGAAATATCGGAATCATAGCCCGAATATCCCAGACTCACTGTTCGGGAGGATAGACCCCAAAACCGCGTTGTGTCCAGAACCGCTCCGATGAGGAGGTGCTTCTGAGAGGGTGCGACTTCGGCTCATTGATGGAGAACTTCAGCAGATGCAGGAGGCCGGCCGTAGTCTGGAGGTGGGAGACGACTGCCTGGGGCGAGCCCGCCTTCAACAGCCAGTCGTCAAGATAGGGGAAGACTGAAACCCCTGATCTGCGCAGATGAGCTGCGACCACCGCCATCACTTTCGTGAACACCCTAAGGGCGCTGGTAAGGCCAAAGGGGAGCACAGTAAACTGAAAGTGCTTGTGGCCTACTGTGAACCGCAGGTAACGCCGGTGGGCTGGCAGGACGGGGATGTGAAAATAAGCATCCTGCAAGTCCAACGCTACCATCCACTCTTGCGGGTCGAGGGCAGACAAGACCTGAGCAAGCATCAACATCTTGAAATTCTCCTTCCAGAGGAAGCGATTGACGTCCCTGAGGTCCAAGATAGGACGCAGGCCCTTGTCCTTCTTGAGAACCAGAAAGTAGTGGGAGTAACAACCACGACCTACTTCTGGGACAGGAACACGCTCGATGGCTCCCTTGGCCAAGAGAGCAGTAACTTCCTGCCAGAGAAGAGCCAAATGATCCTCCGACATGCGGTGGTATCGCGGTGGCATGGTTGGAGGGGTAGTCTTGAAGGGGAGAAAGAATCCCCTTCCGACTATTTGTAAAACCCACCTGTCGGACGTGATGATGCGCCTGTGGGGGAGGTGATGGCGAATCCTGCCGCCCACTGGCCTTTGATGGGCCTGAAAGGTCGGACTAGGAGGGTTTGGAGGCTGCTGCAGAAGGGGGGGTTGGTGGACTGGCCCGCCCGCTGGCCCCAGGAACCACGCCGGTTGTTGCCACATTCCCGGCCGCGCGAAGGTTGGGTAACTTGCTGTGGCCTGTGGCTCTGTGTGGGACGTAGCGGGCACCCCTTCCGTAGCCACGAAAGGGGCGAAAAGCAGACTGCATCGTACAGGTGGAAAGGCCCAAGTACTTGGCCGTAGCCCGTGGGTCCTAGAAGCGCTCTAGGGCGTTGTCTGCTTTGTCGCCAAAAAGGCGACGGCCATCAAAGGGCATGGCCATCAAGGTTTTCTGGACATCCCCTTAAAAGCCAGTGGACCTCATCCAGGCGTAGCGGCGAAGCACTACCGACGTTGAAATGGTCCTGCCCAGAGAGTCGGCTGTGTTCAGCCCACAACGGATTGTAAACTTTGCTGCATCCCTCACGGCAGCAACAGCCTGGGAGAGCACTGCCCGGGCCTCCTCCGGACACTGAGGCAGCACCTGCGCCACAGTATCCCACACTGAGTGTGAATAACGGCCCAAGAGACATGCAGTGTTTACGGACCGCAGTCCTAAGCTGGCGGAAGAGAAAATGTTCTTGCCAAGGTGGTCTAGCTTCTTGGATTCCGTTTCCGGTGGAGCGGTAGGGAAGGCGCTCTTGGAGGTAGAAGCTTGAACTACCAAGCTTTCCGGGGTGGGATGTTGGGAGAGGAAAGTGGGGTGCCCGGAGCTGGGCGGTGGGGGTCGGGCAATTATCCTGTACACGGGAGCCCCCGTTTTGGGCCTGGACCACGTGCCCAAAAGGATGTCTGTGAGGGCCTCATTAAACGGCAGCAAGGGCTCTAAAGAGCTCGCAGCCGGTTGAAGCACCTCTGTCAGGAGGTTAGTCCTGGCCGCCACCGTAGGAAGCTTGAGGTTCAGAGTCTCAGCCGCCCTACGCAACACCACTGCGTATGACGCTCCCTCCTCCGTAGCCACGGTAGGAGGAGACAACATGCCAAGGTTAGGAGAGGTGTCAAGACCACGGGAATCCCCCAGTACCTCTCTCCAGTCCTGCTCAGTGTCTAACTGGTGAGTTAAAGGGTCACCTGACCCCTCCCAGTCATCATCATCCTCTGGGTGTCATTGTTGTTGAAAAGGGACCCCTGGAGTGAACAGGAGCATAAAAACCCCAGGAGTGAACATGGGCATAAAAACCCCAGGAGTGAACAGGGGCATAAAAACCCCACCCGACGCCGGTCCGGCTTCATGTCCACGTAGGGATGGAGGCTGGGGTCGACGCCGGTCGGGGAGCCGACTGGCACCAAACGTGGTAGTGGTGCAGTGAGGAGCGGCGCCGGAGGAGGCGTAATCAGGTCAACCAGCGCTGATCCGGATCCAGGCCTGGATCCAAGGGGAGCCTGCGGGCGCTAATCCAGATCCAGGCATGGATCCAAGGGGAGCCTGCGCTGCCTGGGCCGGAGCCACCGGCAGCGAAGACCGAGGTCCCCCAACCGAGTCCACGGGGCCCGAAGGCACGCCTGCGGGGTTGGTCCGCCCAAAGATGGCATGCATCACCTCGTAGAACGTATGAAGCTGGGCGGGGGTGGCTCCGGGTCCCGGAAAGGGAGGGAAACTCTGAGTCGACCCTTCAGGCTCCGCACGCGGAGCCACAGAAGGGGCACCACCCGCATGCCTCGTCGGATCGGCCAACCGACGAGGAGAAGTCGAAGAGCGACGATGCTTCTTTGACTTCTTCTTATGCTTCGACTTACCCGACCCAGAGTGCGAAGACTTTGATGATTTCAAACCGGAATGGTAGTGGCTCCGCGACCGGTCCCTTGACCTTCCTCTCGACCGGGACCTAGAACGGAGCTCCAAAAGGGTGATATGGAGACTGGACTCCATCAGCGAGCAGGCGCCTCTGATCTCCGCCTCTCCCAGGTGGCCACCCCATCCCAGGAGTGATGTATCCATTGCCACCGTCAGATCTGGTTGGGGAAGTTAGACTGATCTGCCTCTTGAAGAAATATGATTTCCTTCTCAGGGGTCTCACTGATACTTAGTCCATTCAAACCAATAATAAAGAATTTGGCACAGAAGCTGAAATATAAAAGAACATTTTTATTAAACTCAAATGAGTGTGACTACGTCACACAGAAGCCGTAGCAACTGAATGAGGTAGTCCATAGAATTGTCTTACTTCACGTCTTATATACTCTTTATCCTGCCCCAGGCATGTAAGGGAGTTGTACCAATTACATTCCTAAACAAATGGAAAATCTGGAGGGTCAGCAGGTGAGTAGCCTTTGGGGTTTTAGCAGGATATGGGCAAAACATTATAATTACATAGTTCACAAAGGTTAATCTGATTTAGATGGCACTGCAGGGCATGGCATGATTACATGTACAGTATCTTGATCGGCAATCTCAGACAAAGATCGATCAGGGAAATTGGCTTTGCGAGGTCAGATTCAGGTGAAGAGGTCAGTTTCTTGCAGTTCATTCCAGAGTCGGAAAGAAACCTAGTTAATGTATACATGGACTAAGAAGGCCAGGCCACTTTGTTCGCCAGGCTACCTTCACAGGCCTACGTGAGGGCAACACAAAATGGTGGCACAATAAAATGGAGTCCGTCTCGAGAATTACAGAACCTCAGACCCTCCTTTTGCCATTACGTAGGCAATAACCTAAGACTCATGTTAATCTGAATCTAGGTCTATATCGATATTCATTAGGTCGTCAAGGTGTTGCTGTAACATCATCTTATTATTCTCTACTTCTCTCGGGACAGGTCTCCAAACACACATAGTAGCACAAAGACTCACTTCTGGTGGACCATTTTTGGATGCTAGAGGAGGAGCCACTTCCTCTTCCATGGCAATTCAGTCAAATGAGAACTTAATTAACATTTACTTTATACAATTGCACTGGAATCGCTTGTGCAACTGTGCCCAAAGTCCGTTCAAAGCCTCTCTGGCAGGCTTCTATCGTCCATCAAATCTGCTTCCATTGTCTTCTTCCGCATTGGGCCTCTCGATTCAGGCCTCTTCATGAAAATAGTACGGCTTAGTTGGAGTGCCCTCCTGGCAAACACTCACAGCTCACTCGAAAGTCTCAATGTCTCAAGGCAGTGCACCAATATATTTCCTTTGCGGCAGGCACTACAGATATTGTGCTCTTCGTTGGTCATGGGCACAGATCATCTCGTGCAGACCCAAGTACTATTAATCGGAAAGAGCAACAGACTTTCACGCTCAGCAACACTTTCAGGCTCTAACACTCGCTATTCAGTGTCAGAGGATGTTTGGGCTACTCTTTCATTTAATTTTCCTTTCATCATTTAGTGCCTTAGATCCTCCGGTGCACTGCCCTTCCGTTGGAGCAAAGAAAAGAGAGGGGTTGATCAAAACTCAGGCCAAGGGGCTCAAGAGACTGCACACTGTCAGAGGTTACCAGCACATGACAGGTAGAAAACTGAAGCCTCAAACCAGCCCTGCTATCAACAACAGGGATCCTTCTCTTTCGCTCTTTTACACTGAAACTCTGGTTTTGTGATGTCCAATGCCATCTGATGGAGCAAGTACCTTCATAGTAGCTCTCTGAGGTGAAGTTAAGCCCAGAATCAATTTCAGAATAGGTGCCTATTAAAGAAGGCAGCACTGATCATCTCAAGACCCTAAGAGTGACAGCCAGCCAAACGTATCACAGGAACTCATACCAACACTCAAACACACAGTGTGCCAGCCTATAGGATCTGCTACATGACAGTCTGTATCCAATCTCAATATAATTAAGCCACAAGGAGATTGACCATGTTGCAGTCTCTCCTTTATCAGTCACAACATGTGTGTGAACAGTGCACCATCAAAAGGGTATGGCAGCAGTAGCCTGAGCTGTAATCAGTGCTGACCCACCAAAATGTGGGACTGCAGGAGTCAGAGTGAAAATGTGTCAGTTTAGATGCATGATCAGCTCAAAACCTGAGGAGAACAGGGTATGATACAGACCAGAGAAAACTACGACTTTTAGAACAGATCACCATATTAAACGCTCCTAATAGAGAAAGAGGTTGCTCCAAGGGGAGTGTGAAAAAAAGAAAGTGCTCATGAGGTAGGACAGATATAAAGGAGGGGAATCCAAAAGGCAAATTCAATAACCAATCAATTAAACATTCTGGTATCATTAGTAAAACTGGACGTGGTTCATAGTGGCACCAGTTTTACAGATAGGCCAGTCCCTTATGGATTTACAAATATTCATTTCATGATTTTCTAATGGGATAAACATCTCTTAAATTACTACATCTGTGTGTTCCTACATTCCTTATCTAGAACACCTCAAAAGGGGAAACGCATGATACAAATTATCAGGGGCATGCAGATACCTCCCTTTAATAATTGTGCAGCAAGTGCACCATGCAATACACAGGCTAAACAATATCTCCTCATGATCACTGAGAATACCTGTCACCCTAGTCTAATAATTCTCAGGTCTCTGGTGTCTGATCTACAATTTTTCCTTTCCCTAGTCACCTGTCCGGAAGGGGGCACTATACCCACTTAAAATCACAATCCTGCTACTCAGGACAGCAAATAAGAAACTCTTGGTGTCTCTTATGACTACATGTAGAAGTGCAATATCATAAGGAAAGTTAGGTCACCTTTAGCAAGAGCCACAGATTTATAGTTCATCCTTAGGGTCTAATCAGGGAACATCAATATAGGCTGCTCGTCCCTTAAAGGAAGGAGCAGTAACATGACTAACTGCAGGTGACACACTTTTAATCCTGTATATCTCTTTATTTTTTTTTCAATACCATTATAGCCAAATAGACATGCACTGGTGAAGTGTTGTCTGTCATATTCACAGCATGAAATATCATATCTGTGAAATTTAGTAACCAGAACAAGTCGAACCAACTGTTGCGTAGCGATGGGCATCATCATGACCATCCCCTCACAACACAGGGGAGCTTGTAACAGTATTAAAAGCAAAAGCGTAAACACAACGCAAAAACAAAAAAAACGTGCATAAAATAAAAACACACATGCCAAGCCATCAGGTATACTTGCTGTATACCAAGCACAGAAAGCATAGACAAATTTCAATATCATATGTAAATGAACGGTGACGCACAACACTATGTCATGCACTTTATGCACAATGAACCTGCAACTCAACAACTAATATTCTGGCCTGCTTAATTTGTCAGGCTCAAAAATAATATTCCATTTCCTTGCCCTTTTTTTTTTTTTTTGACAGCAGGTAACCAGAGTGGTGACCGGCTGTCAAAATAACTGACTGTGTCGCTTCTGACACACAGGATCAGCAGGAACAATTCATAGAAAGATAAAATGCACAAAAATAAACACAAACATTTCTTTCCAAAGAAGTTATGCAAAAACACAACTGTTTCAACACACAGCTGACAGCACCCTCCTTTTTGCAATTTGCACATTGATTAGGTCCCACAGGGACATATAGAACACTCGTTCCACCACCTCATGATATGGACCATCGCTGTTTCGTTGGCTGTTAACCCCTGCTTTTTCACTACTCCTCTTCACCTACTGTAACATTCTCAGTCCTTTCTAGTCTTCTCTCACCCCGATTTCCTGCCTATAGCCATTCAGGGCGCTCATTTCACCATTATTCCTTCACAACTGACATCTTCGTCAAACCAACTCACGTGTCCAACTGAGCCCTCGAACCACCCAGAACAATCCATGAATGATCTGTGGACAGAAGCAAAAAAAAAAAAAAAAAATACACAACACACAAAAGAAAAACACTTCACATAACACACAAAAATATCAACTATAACTTTTTAATCAGGAGACAAAACATAACACACATTAACAAAACACAAAAAATAAAAAATACAAACCTAGTGGTACTTAACTGTAACCATCTTGTCAACTTTGCAATGACAAACATGTAAGCATGTTAAGCCACCTTAATTTTAACTGTCTAAAAGGAAAACATTTTCACAGACACTCTGTGTTCCCTTGCGCCACAATTCCTCCTGTGAAAAATGAATCTTAATTTGCTGATCGTTTTTACCTCGGCATGTAGCCCACAAAATTCTAAGAAAGTGCTTCATCTTACTTTTTGTCTGAGGCTAATGCCACATTTCTTAAATGAAGGCAACTACGTGGACATTATTTTGCAAAAGCAGGAATATGAATGTATCACTTCCTTTGAGACCCTGCTTCGAGCGAGGCCGTGCAGGAATGCACTTCTCGACCTTGCACAGTCCTCCAAGAGCTAAGAATAACACCTCAGCAGAACTTTCTGGGCTGCTATCCAGCCTCTGCCAGCATTCCTGGTCCCCGCCACTTTTCAAGGTTCCTATAGTGTGCAAGCATTAATGTCTTCTTGTCAGAGAAGCTTTTCCAAGCAATGGTTTTTCATCTGTTTACACTCACTCCTAACTCCCACCTTACTGACCTCGAAGTCAAAATTTGCCTCGCGTGTCTCTTTCCTCACCCTGAAGCTGTCAAAGACAAAAAGCCATCCTAACTCTTTTTAACCTGCAATAATTAACCCTATTTAAAAACACATGTTATATATATTACTTCTGTTAGAGGCTACAATTTGTTTCTACTCTTAGATTATTAAAACCGTTACTGTGAATAACTCACAGAACATAATAACATAACATGCTAGCTTTAGAACAAATGTTTGTTACTACCCTATGCAACGGTACTTAGTTCATCAACCTTAAAAGGATGAACGTCTCAGTAGGTCTAGCTAGAGTTATAACCTTAAATCTTGATATTAAACCCAAACCTCTGCACTGGGCACATTGGCTCACTGAGACATTAAAAGCATCCCCCAAATGAGAACAACCTGCACATTTGTATTATACCTAAATGTATGCATTTACTGAAGCCTAAGGCACTTTAAAAGCTACTCTAAATGAAAAAAAATGCTGCCTAAATACTGCCCTCACCCAATTTCGACTTTGACACCTGGGGCACTTAAAAATAAATATCCTATAATTGTGCCACATATTAATCATCCTCAGAATGTTCTTTACAAATTGCAGAGATTGGACATTAGACATATCTCATGTAAATCCTTAGAAAAATCAGTTTTTTACGCCTGCGCCAAGTGAAATTCCATATGCAAATGTTCTAATTTTTGCGGTTCAACACAACTTAAATTAAATTTTAATGCTAGGAGGTCACAGTATGAGTATTAAGCTTTATAAATATTAAAAAACGAATTTAGAAGCACTTATTTTTAATAATTCTTTTTCATAATTAATAATTATTTTTAATAAACCTAATCATTTTTGATAGGTCCATATATAAAAGCAAGCTGCATCCCTTGCCTATCATTTTAGACGCATTTATTTATAAGCCTAAACACAGAAGCTTAACTTGAAACATGACAAATTCTTGCGCTACTTTTTTTTTTTTTTTTAAAGAACAACTATTCTAACATTAGAACCAAGAATATGCTTATAAAAATGCTTAAAGAGAGAAAACCCTTAATTGAAATGTCTTCTTGTAATACAAAATAATGAACCGTAGTTTTGGAACCTTTTTTAAAACAACAGCCTGAAATGCAAAGTTCCACCCGTGTTTAACTGAGGGCGAAGTCCTGGTTTGAGTAAACATTCCTGTCTATTCGTGACCTGCTATTTGCTCCGCGGCAGTAAAAGCTTGTCTCTCAGTGTTATAACATGAGCACGGTGTCAGTCTTTTTCAAACTCTGACATATCAATGCGTGTTGCGTTTGAGTTCAGCAAAGATTTACTTCAGCTGAAGTGTTTGCCTGTTAATATCTAATACAATGCATATAAGTAAAAAAATAATATAAGTTTATTTTTCTACAAAACACACAATTTCGTTTTTGATGCCTATTTATTCCTAGTGAATGTGAATTTTAATTTTATCTTTTAAGCATTTAACAGTTTGTACATATGCATAATTGCTTACTCTATAAATTAAATAGCAACATATAGCTATTGTAGCATATCACATGGTTCATTTCCGGATTTTTATTTAATTTCTACTTAATTAATTAACTGACATTTTGCTTAACAGACTGAAAACATCAAGAAAAAACCACAAACACACATTGAGCTCATTTCAGAAATAAACAGATAGGGGTCAAACACTCAGGACACACAATACAGCGTGTTTTAGTCATTTATTTCATAAATAGCGCCATCGCTATTTACTTACAGAAGTTGCACTAATGGGAAAACCACATAGACATTTAAACACACATTTAACCCACAGATCAATACTCAAGACAGAAACAAAGGACAGCCCACAGACTGTACTTAAACCAAACCATTTGTAAATACTAGTAAGTCATATTTACAAGAAGCGCTTCTCAATAGTGTTCCAAAAGACTGCAAAAACAGCCCCACAGACCTTTATTTCCAAGAAGCCAAGATACACTCAATTCACTAGCTTTGGCTGGCAGAGCACCAAAAATCACTATGCATATCTCCATTCATAAGAATGCGCAGAATAAAGGATCCATGTATGTATTATGTCCATATTTTAATTCCCTGGGGATACAGAATCACCAAGGAAGAAATATGTTTTTATACCTAAACCTATTTTAGGTATTCCCTCTAGGGGAGCCGGCTAATTTACTTCACATCACACCAAGAAAAAGCAACACATTCTTCAATGTGAGCTTTGAAAACAGGCATGCCAAAAATACTGCAGAATATGCAATATTATAATCAAAGTAGTGCTTAAGGTACTCTTCGTACGTTGCACCGTTCAACAAAACCAGATAGAGAAAAATCTCCTCATTACCTGCCTACACAAATTGCAATTTGCATATACTAACCTATACAAATCTAAAGTTGGCCAACACAAATTCCAAAATTACAAAGCTATAGTAAGTGTTACTAAACTACCTTACCAATCCAAGGCAAAAACCAACAGTAAGAGTCGCAAAACGACTTTTACCAAACAAATGGTTGTCCAAATTCTAACTGCCAAGTTCTAAATGACCTAACGGTCTTTTTTTAAAATACTCACGCCAAAAATGTTCTCAGTCAGAGGTGACATCATGTGGAGGATCAAAATCAGGAAGATCAGAAATATACTGGGCTGCAGAGACAAAGAATCCCCAGAATCTCCGTGCACAGAGTACCTCCTTAGTAGAGTCCTGTCCTGTCCTCCTCAGTAGATTTCTGTCTTCTGACAAGATCACTCCCTCAGATAGCCACTTCTCTGATGAGGCCCACGTTGGCCGCGCCAATTCAAGAAATATGATTTCCTTCTCAGGGGTCTCACTGATACTTAGTCCATTCAAACCAATAATAAAGAATTTGGCACAGAAGCTGAAATATAAAAGAACATTTTTATTAAACTCAAATGAGTGTGACTACGTCACACAGAAGCCGTAGCAACTGAATGAGGTAGTCCATAGAATGGTCTTACTTCACGTCTTATATACTCTTTATCCTACCCCAGGCATGTAAGGGAGTTGTACCAATTACATTCCTAAACAAATGGAAAATCTGGAGGGTCAGCAGGTGAGTAGGCTTTGGGGTTTTAGCAGGATATGGGCAAAACATTATAATTACATAGTTCACAAAGGTTAATCTGATTTAGATGGCACTGCAGGGCATGGCATGATTACATGTACAGTATCTTGATTGGCAATCTCAGACAAAGATCGATCATGGAAATTGGTTTTGCGAGGTCAGTTTCAGGTGAAAAGGTCAGTTTCTTACAGTTCATTCCAGAGTCAGAAAGAAACCTAGTTAATGTATACATGGACTAAGAAGGCCAGGCCACTTTGTTCGCCAGGCTACCTTCACAGGCCTACGTGAGGGCAACACAAAATGGTGGCACAATAAAATGGAGTCAGTCTCGAGAATTACAGAACCTCACTCTTACCCAATCTGGGTTTGTTACACACCACTGCAGTTGCTGCGCAGTTCCCTCTGAGATTTGGACGTAGTCTGAAAGATTCCGCCGGTGCTTCCCT
Organism: Triturus cristatus; assembly: GCF_964204655.1. Classification (NCBI taxonomy): domain Eukaryota; kingdom Metazoa; phylum Chordata; class Amphibia; order Caudata; family Salamandridae; genus Triturus; species Triturus cristatus. The sequence continues at coordinate 566,197,718 of NC_140593.1, forward strand.
ACTGGAACTTCAGGTCCCACTGCAGAGCCTGCTATGCCACCCACCAGCAGGATGCAGGAGGCTATGAGGCCCAGCAGCCTCAGTCGTTCTTACCAAAATCCAGGATAGAGCCTAAAACATCCATATCATAGCCAGAATATCCCAGACTTGCTGCTCGGAAGGACAGACCAGAAACTGCAGTTTCCAGAATCGCTCTGATGAAAAGGAGCATTTGAGAGGGAGTATGGTGTGACTCCGGCATGTTGATAATGAACTCCAGCGAGTGCAGGAGGTCTGCCATAGTGTGGATGTGGGAGACAACAGCCTGGGGCGAGCCCACCTTCCAACAGCCAGTCATCGATATAGGGGAAGACTGGTACCCCTGATCTGCGCAGATGAGCTGCGACCACCTCCATTTCTTAAGTGAACACCTGATGGGCACTGATGAGGCCAAAGGGGAGCATGGTCAACTGAAAATGCTCATGGCCCACAGTGAGCCGCAAGTAACGTCTGTGGGCAGACAGGACGGGGATATGGAAATAAGCGTCCTGCAGGTCCAACGCTATCATCCAGCCTCCTGTGTCTAGGGCAGAAAGGACCTGGGCAAAGTGAGCATTTTGAACTTCTCTTTCGAAAGGAAGAAGTTGAGGGTCCGAAAGTCTAAGATAGGACACAGGTCTTTGTCCTTTTTGGGCCCCAGAAAGTAGTGGGAATAACAACCCTGTCCTATCCTACTTCTGACAGCGGGACCCTGTCTATGGCCCCCTTGGCCAAGAGAGCTGTGGCTTCCTCTCGGAGAAGCGCCAAATGATCCTCAGACATACGGTCGTAGGAGGTCAGGTGTAGTCTCGAAGGGGACGGAGTAGCCCATTCAGACTATCTGCAGAACCCACCTGTCCGACGTGATGGACTGCCAGAGGAGGAGGTGATGGCAAATCCTGCTTCCGACTAGCCGATGATAGGCCTAAAATCTCAAATGGGAGGGTTTGGAGGCATGGGCAGAGGGGTGGACTGACCCAAACGCTGGCTCCCTGACCCACGAGGACGCTGGGTCCCACATCCGTGGCCACAAGGAGGCTGGACAGCTTGCATGACTGGGTGGCTGGGCTGGACAAGACATGGCTGGGCACCCCTGCCATAGCCACAAAAGGGAAACCGATTGGAGCCGTGAGGCCCAAGGATCTGTCTGTAGCCTGAGATTCCTTGAAGGTGTCAAGCGTGGAGTCTGCCTACGTCAGAGTAGATTAGACATATCCTGAAAAGCTAAAAGTCCTCAATCAGTCGTGGAGCTATAATGCTACTGACGAGGTAACCGTTCTGCCCAGTGTCCAGTGCACTACGAATGGTGAATTTCGTCGCGCATCTCCCACCCGCAACTGCCTGGGAGAGAACAGCCTGGCCTCCGGGCACTGAGGCGGGCACTGAGGCTCACCCATATCCTAGATCTAATGGGAGATGGTATGGGAGTAGCAGCTAAAGAGGCAAGTGGTATTCATCGACTGCAATGCCAAGCTCGAGGAAGAAAATACCCTCTTCCCAAGATGGTCCACGCTGGGATCGACATTGGGAAGGTCGAGGTGGAACAACCGACGTCGATCCGAATCCGATAACAGATCCACAGGGGCCCTACCAAGCCAGGGCCAGAGCTGCCGGTGTCAAAGTCCTGAGGGCCCCAACCGACTTTGCGGGGCCCAAAGGCATACCAGCAGAGTCAGACTACCCAAAGATGGTGCAAGGTCTCATAAAACTGTCAAAATTGGGCAGGAGATGCTCCGTCTCCCAGAAAAGTGGGGAGGTGCAGAGTCGTCTAGAAAAGAGGCTACGGGGACGGAGGCATAGAGCGACAAAGCTCTGTGTCCTGCGTCGCATCGGCCGATATAATGGGCAAAGGAGAAGAACACCTATGCTTCTACTTTCTCTTGTGCTTACCTGAACGGATCAAATGGGACGAGGAGTGCAGGCTCTGCGGCCTCCCTTGAGAGCTTCCTCTCGAGTGAGAATTAGAGCGACATGGAGCACAGCACTGGGCCTTCAGCAGCTTCGGGACCACTCCCGCAAAGCTTTTGGATTCATGGCCCGGCATGCGGCGCACGACTGCGGGTCATGGTAGCCCTCAAGCACCAGAGGCACACCCGGTGCAAATACGTCACGGACATCATCTGAAGACAGGATCCGCAGGGCTTGAATCCGGTACTACGTCATCTATGTAGGTCCCGCAACGTCATTTCGGGTGTGCACAACGCCGGACACGGAGCCGACCAATGCTAATGAAAATTCAACGGATCCAGAGATTCCAAGATAAGGAATTTACAATTAGAAGTCTCTATAAGTCCCGCGGGTACTTACCTGCAACCGGTGCCTCTTCGAGGTACTCACCAGGTCCCACAGACTAATATTGGTCCCAGTGCCCTGTGCACCCGACTGACTCAGTACCACAGTACCTACCTTGGTCCGACCCTTGTCCAGTATTGGTCAAACCCCCCTCCCCCCCCCCCCCGAAGACTGAACTAGTAAGACAAGCACTTACCTGAAATTACTTACCTATCTTTCCTCCAATAAGATTGCATTGGTTTTCTCTGTACTGCACGAAGTGTGGGTTCTGAAAATAATACAAAGTATCTCTTTTTGACTTTGACAAATCTTACATGCATTTGTAAAGCAATTTGAATGCTTTTACAAACCTTTGCCAAATGTAATTGAAAGTTTTGCATTTCTGAAAAGTTTACTTACCTGTAAATGAGTTCCACTTGGTTTCTAAAAATAAAAGTAACTAAAGTAATATTGTTACTAACAGTGGCCTGTAGTTAGTCATCAAGTGTGTGTCCTGCCATGTATGAGTATGCACAACAAATGCATTCACACTACCGTCTAACTGCTCAGCCCAGCTACCACTAAACTGAGAGTAAGGTATGATCTACTTTATCCTCTGCTATACCCTTTGGGTACTCACTGGACTCTGTGCACACCACACTTCTTTTTGGTATCGTATATACAGAGCCAGCTTCTTACAGGTACCATGTGTTCTGGTATATACTGCACAAAGACCTTACCCCAAGTAGCACCGTCCTCTACAGGGAAGGCCATCCCCATTGGCAAGTAAATCGTCAATATTCTGTGTTTTTCCTGTTGGCCTGTATAGGGAAATATATGTGCAATCCAACACTGAATTTCTTTGGTGGGAGCCTTTCCCATAACTGAATTCAGTGTTTGTGGGCTGATGCCTGTTGTAACCAATTGTGGTGGTGCAGCTTGAACAGCCAGCACAGGGTTAGGTGTTAAAGTTTGCATCTCGAACTGTGTAAGGCATCTGTTTATTGTTACTAGATTATTGTATAATTCCCACAGCTGGGCTACAGTCAAATTATTGATACCGGATGCAGTGTGTATCAGAGTGGCTGTGTCGCTCCCTCATTGCTGAGTGGGCAGAGTCTCACATTTTCTATAGTGTGTTGGAGGGTGACTTCAAACCAATTAACATGTTCTTGGTAGGTGAGAGGAACATCTATTGCCTCATATCGAGTGTATTCATCTGATATTTCATCCTCAGTGTATTCGTGAAATACTCGTCTTACATCATCTGCAGCTTGGGATGTAACCCAAGAATAAAATATCTCGGTTCTATATGCTTTGTGTGCCCCTATCCACGAAGGTTGCGTCCCCACCATCTAGCATGAGGCCATTTTGTGGTAGTTTCTGAGTGACTGCATATCTGCAGTTCTCAGAAATGTTTTGTTCTATATATGCAAAAAAACTTAATTACAGAGCATACTAACACAGTGAGAATTAGATCCTTTCAATCTTGAATTACCAACAGCCAATACATGGGGTATACCTACTCAGCAGAGGAAGATATTTCCTACCACTACAAATGTCTACAGTATATAATGGTGCCTAGGGATCTCCGAGAAGGCATGATTGAAATACTCAGTTGATCCATACAAAATAGAACCCAACCAACGTTGGCGGTGCCAGGTCGTGTAGTTTCCACTAAGCAGTAGGATCTGCAAGTTTGTGGGCGACATAACCTTTAGGATGGTGCCAGACTGATTCCGTGCACCCCCGCATAGTATGTCGTCCCTTAGACCAGCTAGCTCACAGTGCCACCATAAGGCCCCCTAACCTAGACAGGGAGCGAACAGTTCTGGCAACCACTGAACATGACAACCCTGTTCCCTCAGGAACCATGGTGACAGACCTAGAACATTTCTTTCATACACTCATGCTCTTGTTTGTTTAGAGATATATACAAAGAATACACAAAGTGACATTTTATATGTTTACTGAATCGAACTGATTCTTGTATAGAAAATATGTGCTGCAATGATCAATAGACAGAAGTAGATGAAAGTTATAGTAAGCATCAGGACAGTGAATAGAACAAAGTTTCACTATTGTGAAAGAAATGAAATAATATAAAAATCTGACGTACTCAAACTAACACTAAGCTGTGTGTCTTGGGTGTATGTGTATGTTCTGCCAAGCAACCCCCTCCTGGATGATCCAACCCCATTACCTGGCGGGTAATGTAGGATCTCGTCTTTGCCTCGAATGGAACCCCTCAAGGAGATGTCAGTCAGCTGCTAGATGTTAGCTTCAGCAAGTAGGTACCTCTGGAAGTATGCAGAAGTGATCCCGCTGCCTATACCCAGAAACAGATGTTTATATATAGAAAAAGGCATCCTTGCCCTGGGCCAAGATTGTGAGCAAGCTGCCACTGTTTGTATTCTACAGATAGCTATGTCGCCATATAGACCTAAATAACAAACATTTGCACAACATACGTGTAGGCCTTTTACACAATGCCAAGGCAAAATGATAGTGTTCTCGCGAAGTTGATTTGTGTAAACAAAGTCGGTGTTTCAAGGAAACGAACCCAAAGTGTCACAAATTCAAATGTTTGTCAAAAGTCGATGTGGAAAATGAAGGCAATTTTAGGAAAGATCCATGTGCATGTTGAAAATGGCAACATTTCTTACTAGGCCTAAAAAGGACACATGATAGGGGAAGACTGGTGCTGCTAACCTCTGAAGGTATGCTGTGACTACTTGAAAAGCGCAGAGGTGGGAGAGAGCAAAATCAGCTCTATATATTGTTTGTACACTTAAAATGACAATAATTTGATCAAACAAGTTGCTTAAAAACATAAAAATAAACACATTAAAAAAGTTGTTCCTACAGTACATTTTTGTATTGAAATAGAAATCATAAAATTAAAATTGATTTATTTCAAAACAGCCAACTCGTAATAGTGAAACAATCTTAAACTTTATTAAACAGTAAAGCATAGACAGTTCTATTTCAACATACAAGGAAATGTGAATTTCACAATTCCAAATATAAAAAAACTGTAAAAATTTATTTTATAATTTTAATATATATATTTATATATAAAGAGTGTTGACTTTCCCACAGTTACCAAAATTAATGTACTTCATTGCACCAATAAACAACAAAAACAAAGTAAGAGGGAAGACTAATGTATTGCCCCTTTGCATTAAAAAACTAAAAATTGCACTTTCAGTTTCTGTAAAGTATTTAAATATCAGAGATAACATTGATCAAAAAAATTAGAGATCTAACAAAAAAACTGTTTTCCCCAACACCACTCAACAAGCTGAAGGGAAAGAAAAACAATAGTGCATTTGACCTGCATATTTGCTTTAGGCCTAATTTGAGATGAACAACACATAATGTATGTTCGAGCATGACATAGTGTTGATTCAGACCTTAACGTCCGACACATTGTGAACGTTTCTACAGTATTTGGAATATACAAGGCTGAGTACGTACCAACAGATTAATACCCTCTAAAAAGTATAATTTTCCCCTAAGGTTATATTTGTAAAAAAAAAAAAAATAATTTAAACAAAAAAAAAAATTCAACAGAGCTGCATTGCATTCAAAAACTGTATTGAATGCTACTTTAGAGTGATATGAGCACAGAATAACAGACTACATTTGGAAATTTAAGAGACAGGATGCAGTTCTTAGAAAGGCAACACAAGTCTGGCCTAGGAGGCTCCCAAATAAATAGATCACAGTGTGAACAGGATATACATTGAATGTGCTTCTCACCGGCCATTTGTTGAACACAGCACACATGACATGTGAATAAAACTGGGATATATCAGCATACAGGAACAAAAAGGTTAAGGATAAAAGACCATTGATTGATCTTGTAAATCAAGCTTTCTTATGTATTTGCTGCATCAAACCTCTTTTGTATAGATAGAACAGGAAGAACTGCACCAACATTTATTAATCAGTTTTCCCAGGAGATGGCAGTAGACCATGCTAAAATATGTGGCCAGGAAGTAACTAAGTACATACTCTGTGCAGGGATTAATTTAAACAACATGCAAGCCTGGCAAACAGGAACTCATTTAAGCCCGGAGGCTTCTCGATCACTGGCCCACCTAGGAAATGCCAAACCCCAGAACTGTTTTTGGAAGCAACTAGATGTTATGCAAGTGTGCACAATAAATTTACAATACACAGTTTAAAATGAGCAACTGTTTTCGTGTTCACAGCTGGTAACAAGTCAGGTTTTAGTGTATAAATTATTGTAATTTTTCAAGTGCTCGTGTGTTTTAAACTGGATGACAAGTTGTACTGGAAAATACTTATTTCCAGGAAATATCTAATTGTACAGGAGTAGCTATACTAAAATGGATTCATTAGGCTGGAGATTAACTGAAAATTGTAATGCCCCCAAAAGTGCATGATTGCCAACAAATGCAAGCAAACAAACTATATATAGACAATTTATATCATAGGGTTCAATAAAATGCAATGTAATGCGTCAACAAATGTGAAAAGTCATAAATAGAAACAATAAACCATACCGGTTGCTGACTGACGGTAACTGTACCCAAATACCAACTAGGTATATGAATAACTTAAAAGCAGCAAGTAAAAGATAGTTAATTAAACTAAATACACCATCTACCTCCTGGGAAAAGAAAGCTTTCATTCATATATTTTGTGCAAACTGCAACTTCGTAATGATTACAGTAGTTGTTTACTGTACTATTGTGTGGCACTGTTCAGAATTTAAATGCTAGGTTTAACGTTGCAGAAATGAAGGGAATTTCTATTTTTATTCCTACAAAAAGTCTTAATACAGAACTGTTTGGAGTATTAACTTAAAGCTGCTGGATCCTCTGCTTTGGAACTGCTAATGTCGGACGGTTGAGACTTCTCACTTGGGGCCGCTTCCTCTGTGGGAGTTGTTGGCACAGTCGTGTGGCCATTATGTAGTAGTGACCCATCTTGAAACTCAGCACTACCCGGTGCAGGGACATCAGCTTGTTCCTCAGTCTTCTTCACTTCCTCAGTGTAGCTAACAGAACTGGTCTCACTGAAACCATCAAAGCTTCTTGGGGACCTTTTAAAATATTTCTGCCCTACAAAACAAAAATATCACACACAAATATTTGAATGAATATATATGCACCTACATGGCATTTTTTCATGGACTTTACACAAATGGCTCCCCAGAGTCACACAAAGGTTTTAAGGCAACAGACCTCTCAAGCTCTCTTACGAGCACATGCTTTTTTTCTCATCCAAAACCTGTGGTTTAAGCATTGGTAAAAATACAAGAGAGCAAATCTTTATCAAGAAAAACAAGTGACTAAACTTCGGTAACACTCTTTTTGGTAGATACTCTAACCGCAGATTCCCCACCTTAAAATACCCCGCAGGAGCCAGACTGGGTCTGAAAATGTTTTCCATACTAGTGCTCCCAAGTGCCGCTAGGTTGTAGTATGCAACTAAACAATGACCACACATCACCCCAGAAGTGAAGGAGTGGAGCTGCATAAATGCCCCAAACCTCTACACTGATGTCAGTTTCTTGTCGCTTAAACTCCACACATTTAGACTGGACATATTTGGGTTTAGGTCCCTGCCGTGGGACAGATGGGACTCGTGAAGTGGCAATGTGATTGGAGGGCAAATGCTCATGTCCAGAATGTCTTGGTCAACACTATCCTGACCCAATCAGGAGCCACTAGGATAACTTGGGCCTGGTAGTTTCTGATCTATTTTTATAACTTGAGGCAGGGACCGGAAGATGTACAGGAGTCCAATGTTCCATTCCAGTCGGACTGCATCTCCTAACAAGTGCTCTTACGGAAACTACAACACAAAACTTTTCTACACTGCCTTCTCACCGGTGGAAAAAACTCTTGTAAGACACAATGTGCCACCTCAAGATGTAAACATCACTAGTGATCTGCTTAATACCTACTGCTCCTTTTATCTGACCTGTTATTCAGGGACCCTGGTGGGTGGTTCGCGGTCAGATCAATTCCCTAGCGCTTTAACCAACTTCAGCGGTGTAGAGCCTTCCTTATCCACCGTTTGTTGCAGCACCACGGAGGGTTGTTGTATTTGAGAACCTGCACCTGTCTCCCATGATGGATGGCATAAAGGCCATCACAACAGAGGTGAATGGCCAGCAACTCTGGCAAATTAATGTGTAGTTGGCCCCCCGCTGGCCACCAGAGTCCGCTTATCTCCTCTACTCCTAGCCCAGGAGAAATGCGTCCCATACCACCAATATCTCTATTGTGGAGGCTGAGGAGGTCTGCCACTGGACTAAGAGCGTTCAAGCAGCCACAGTTGCAAATTTCAAGCTATCTCCAATGAGACCTGGATGGCATCGGCGAGATTGCCTTGATGCTGGGTGCACTGGATTTTAAATTCCCTTGCACACCCTGTATGTGCCACCTGGCATAGCTGATGAAAAGGATGAAGGATGATAAGAGACCAAGAAGCCTCAAGCTGGTCTCTCCATGATCCAGGACTGAGCATGAAACATCTGGATCATAGCCTCAATGTCTTGCTTAGTTGTGGTGGGGGGAAAGCTCTAAAATCCCATGTTCAGACTGCTGCAATGAATGGAAGCCTCTGGGAAGGATCCAAGCGGGACTTTGGTTCATTGATAGCGAACCCCAACAATGTTAATAGGTTCATCACCATCTGGAGGTAGTCAACGACTTACCATGGCAACCAGAAATCGTCATGGTACAGGTATACTGGTACTCCTGACCTACAAAAGTAGGCAGCAACCACTTCCATTATTTTTGTTAACAATGAGGGGCACTGGTGAGGCTTATGGAGAGAACAGAAAACTGAATATGCTCCATGCCTACCTTGAATCTCATATAACGTTAATGGGAATGCAGGACGGGTGCATGAAAATACATGCTCTACAGGTCCATGGACACCATTAGTTGCCAGGTCCAGAACAGACAGGATCGGGGTTAACATGAACATTTTAATTTGTTCTTCTGTAGGAAGGAATTTAGAGACCAAAGGTCCACAATAGGCCTGAGGCCTTTGACCTCCTACAGAACCCAGACATAGCAAAAGTAACAATCACCTCCTCTTTCAGAGTGTGGTACCCTCTCAAAAGCTCACATGAAGAGCAACAACTGCTCCTCCTGTAACAGAATGGAGAGGTGCTCGCCTAAACTTCGCTATGGTGTGGGAGAAATAGTAGGCAGGAAAGAGAGAAAAGGAAGGGCATAACTATTTTGAGTGATCTGTAAACCCATCTTTTGTGTGTAATGGACTGCCAATCTTGGGGAAGATGTTTAATCCTACCCCCCACTAGTTGTGTATATACCACTAAGGACAAACTTAAGTGGTTTACTGGCCGCAGATTGGAGAATTGATGCTAGTGCACACAATGCCTTAAAAGGACTAGGGTGTCCGCTACACTGGTTGGAAAGGATGTGTCGGACTAGATGCCAGTCCTGTGTAATAGCCTCTACACTTTCTAATGTGGTGCAGAAACTATGGCAGGGGTTAACAGCCCCAAGAAGCACGCAGTAGTTCTGCTGTCCTTAAAGCGCTCCAATGCAGAGTCGGCCTTCTCACTGAAAAGGTGAGACCCATCAAAAGGCATATAGATGAGTGGCCTGAATATTGCAGGAGCATCCTGTGGAATGCAGCCAAACATGTTAATGAAGGGAAACACTAGTACTGCCTGCCTTCCCCAGGCAATCCATAGTGTCCTGACCTGCACGTAAAACATATTTAGAAGTGTCCTGTCATGCACGGATCATCTTGGTCTGCCAGCAACATCTAGTCGGCCACATCCCAAAGGGCATTTGTGTAATGGCACAGCAAACAGATGGCAATTACGGCGTGCAGTGCTAGACTGGGGAAGTAAAATATGCACTTGCCAAAAGTATCAATCCCCTTGGACTCCCTATCCAGAGGAGTGGTCTGAAAGGAGTTAGGGTTCACATTACTGGTCGAGGCCTGTACAATAAGACTCTCTGGGGCATGGTGAGAAAATCTGGGTCATCAAGCGCCTGTCTGTGATGACTGGCCACCTGCCTAGTCACAAGAAGATAAGGACAAGACTTTGAGCAAAAGGTAATCAAAGAATCAGTGAGGGCATGGTTAGTAGTCGCTGGCCCATGCAGTAGAATTTCTGTTAGAACATTGATTTTGGTTTCAACGGAGGGTAGCTGCAATTCTAGTGCATCAGATGCCCTCTGAACCACCACTGCAAACGAGGCACTCTCTTCCATTGATGGACCAAGTGCCGAGTCAACCACTGTCTTAGGTGCGTTGTCCAACTGCCATTCTGAATAGCGATGATTAAGGCATCATCAGCATAGTGATGGGGGGGGCAAGCTTTCACCATCAACATTTGGGGTGGTCCCTGCTCTGGTATAGGGTTAGAGTCAGAACCAAAGAAATAATGGGACCTCTGCAAGTAGGTGCAATGTGAAAGAGGATCGGGTTACAGTCAGGTCGTACAACAACCACCGATTGCAACTTTGCTATTTCGTAACATCAGTTGGGGGCCAAGATAAGTTTGTTTGGAGCCTGACATTGGCATCCACATTGGATCATCCCATGGTGTCACTGGTGTCTGCATCAGGCTACTGGGGCCTGGTGTGGATCTCAGTGCCGGAGTAGAAGTTTGTAATGGCATTGTTAGGGGTCCAGTAAAGGGTCACAAGGCAACGAACTGTGACAGGTATGGGCCCACTGGCTCAACTGGAGGACCCAGAGTTTCCATGGGCCTCGAAGGCGTGCCAGAGAGCCAGAACGGAGTGAAAATTTGTGGCATGGCTTCCTTCAAGGACGCAATCAGCTGTGGGGTTGATGGCAGCCTGAAAATTCTAGGCATGGCAGGACCAGCCGAGGAATCAAGTCCATGGTTGTAGACCTCGAAAGATTGTGACTAACATTGTGACTCCCTCACACCTATATTTGGAATCAGAGTGGCGGGGTGGTGTAGAAACCAGCTGTGTGTTATGCTTTAACATGGTCTAAAAATTGTATTTCCTGTAGGACTTTGAGAAGAAAGTTTACATTCACAGGAACGGCCTCAGGATTGAGTCCGAGACTTTGAATGTGAACAAGAAATGCACAGAGATCGCAATTCAGCGTGTAGGAGTGGCGCTTGTACGTAGCTCTGCGCTGACACTTCTGGAGCAGTGTGGAGTCAGCACAGAGCCATACAACGCCACCTAGCTATGTGAGGGATCACTGCTATAGAGAAGGTTTTCCAGCTATAGTCTGGCACCTACGAGTATTCAAAGATGAGAAATTTGTGGTCAGAAGTATGCATTAGAATGTTGATGTTTCAAACTTAAGCACACAAAAATCAACTCCAGAAGTAACTGGGTATAAGCCATATGTGCTGGACCCTCACATATATCTATGCAATTGAAAAGAAATAACCTTTGCTTGCCCACCTATCTCTACAAAAAGGTGCAAATGGACCAGGGATTATAGGCAATTCCCTACAATCTGATGGAAGGTTTACATGCAATCCCTTTTAGTAGGGATAAGGTAAGGAATTGAGAGGAAACCAGTGGAGGAATAAAGAGGTCGAAGTGGGAGAGACAGGGAAGATGTTGGTACAAGCTGGGGCGCCAATGATAGTGGCCCAACAAGTGTGATGGCAACTTGGGCTGGTGACACAAGTGGATCGCAAAATTAGGGTCAGCAGAGGAGAGAGCTATGGCATCAACCTGTGGAGGTGGCAATGCTCCATTGGTGACAATTGTGCAAGACTAATTAAATACATCACGTTTTTTTCTCTTTTGCACATGTATTGCAAGGTCTCTCAGAGCAAAATAATTTTCAATCAAGATGGCACTACAATTTAACCAAGAAAAAAGCATATTAGATAAACATTTTCAATAAAAATAAACAGGCATCTATAATTAACATCTATTTTGGTGCATAAAAAATATTACAACTCATCAGATGAAAACATTCTGAACAATTTTAGTAGGTAATTTTATACCTCAACAAATTTTCAAAAAAGACTTCGCAAGTTGGCGAGTGGAGAGAAGTGAAACCAGTCCGAGTACCACACTTACATCAACTCACACAGGAGTTTGGAAGCACAGTCGTCAGTTTCTTGAAATAGTATTAAAGAGATTTCCTCTATGTGAAGAGGTTTGAGTTTAATGCTTTTGAACAGAAAAGCTTCTGATGCTCCAGAAATAGTTGGCCTATGCTATGTCAGCATACACAGTGAAATTGTAGTTATATCTAGATAGAATAAAAAAAATTAAGTGAAAAGAAGACCTGTAGTACGAGTTACTTACCTTCAGTAACAATGTATCTGGTAGAGACGCTGCAGATTCCTTAACTTAGAATATCCCCAGGCGTCAGACTGGATCTGGAAACTTTTTGCAGTAGCACCTCTGTGCGCCAGGGGACGGCGCCAAACGACCCCGCTCAGACGTCGTCCACGTACGTGACGTCAGCGAGGTCATATAAGTCCCTCCCGATGCGCTGACGTTCGTTTTCTTCAGAGACACTTTTCCGCGACAACGCGGAGCCACCAACAAAAAAACTGTGAAAGCATGGGAACAGTGTGCGAGGGATTAAAATCCATGAATAAATAAGGAGGATGGTGCAAGACGCCATAGTAAAAGACAGAATTAGACACTGCCTATATGTAAGTGAAAAAGCTGTGAGAAAGAACCCAGCAAGCTAAGCGAAGACCCTTCCCAAGTGCAACAAGATAGAAAGACTGATTACCATGCAGAACGGTGTCGTCTAGCAAGAACGGAGCACAGAGAGACCAAAAGTCCACCGCAAGAAGGTATGAAAGACTGGCACTGCCCCTATAGTAATGGAGGTCTGAGACAGAGGTCAACAGAACCCCAAAGAAGACTACTGTGGAGGAGACCAGTACCCTGAGCCAATAGAGAAGGCGGGAAGGCAGCAGGAGAAGATAAGAAAATGTAGAGGAATCTCCTGGTGAAAGTCAATCAAAAAGGCATCATTTTACAGATAAGAAACACTTGAGAGGGAGTAAACTGTATTATGGTAACAGAAACCCCTGAAAGGGAGTCAGCTGTATTATGGTAAATCTCAAAGGGACACAACAATGTGAGCACCACGAGATAAAAAACCCAATGCCAACTGTAAAAGGGGGGCCAGGGGAGAACCTCACTTGGCAAGGTCCTCGCAGAACGGGGAGGCTGGGTGGGCGTTAAGGAATCTGCGGGTAGACAACGTCTCTACCAGATACATCGTTACCGAAGGTAAGTAACTCGTACATCTGATAGAGACATCTAGCCGCAGATTCCTTAACTTAGAATAGATACCACAGCCATACCCCAAAGGGGAGGTGGGTCTGCGATAGAACAACAGAAAGCGCCAAGCATTTGAGCTGGCAACAGAGTGACGGAAATTGGGGAAGGCTGTGGCGGAACACCCAGACAGCAACCCAAATAGCTCGAAAGAGCAAAAGATAATGGGATGCAAGACATCCCAAAAATGCCCATATGGTGCTACACCATACCTGTATAAGCCTGAGAGGTAGAAACAGCACCAGCCATATACCAGAACAATAGAAAGAGAGGGGAAGAGGGACCACTCTCAGCGTAATGGCACACTATGTGAACACCGACCAAAGGTTGAGAAGAAACATGCAACCAGAGCCTACGAGGCTAGCCCACGGAAGGAAGGCTGGAGAGGCTACAGCCAAGAACACAAGGTCAAAAGATAGAAATTAGCAATGTTTTTAGAATTGCCGGCGGAGACAAGAAACACGCCAAGTGCACACCCAGTCCAAAAAAGGGGGACAGGGGCTAACAGTAACAATCTTAAGCCTGCTGACGCAGGCCACCACAGAAACATGCGCAGAGCAAACAGCTACAGAGACCATAAAGTGTCGTAGCTAAAATAAGCATAAGGCTGCTCGACCAGGCCGCAGTAAGACCAAGATGAGAACCAACACATGAAATACAGATATGCAGGGTGGAGAACTAGGACGACTGACATTAGAAGAGCCGTCCTGCATGCCCAGCTGATACAATATAGCACAGCCGAAGGAAAGTGCAGCAAAGGCACCAAAGTACTAAGGCGTAGAAACGGATGAATAATCGCAGCATTTCAGACCACACCCACCGACTGGAAAGAAAGTAACCCTTGTCCAGAAGAGAGAATCGTTCAGTAACTGAACACGAAGAAGGGAGCAGAGTTAAACCGGGAAACTACCTCAGCAAGCAGAACACAAAGAGGGGCCTTATTGGTAGAGCCGCATGCATCACCGGAAAAGTCCCTGGAACATGGAGACTTCGGACCAGACCTTACAGCCTCGAAGAGAGTTGAAGAGTAGGAAGAAGAGTGCCCATGGAACTGGTATATATACCTAATTACAGATATATATAGCAAAAAACAGGTAAACTAGCCACGACTATGCAACATCGTTGTAGAGGAATACACCTGGTACCGTAATGGCAGACAGAAGCTGTCGTTAAAGCGTGATGAACACCCTGAAAAACCACAGAAGGGGGAGAATAAAGCAAGATGACCAATGACGTAAAGATGACGCCAAGGCACCGCATTGAGCACCGTACAACGGCAGAGAAGAGCACCAGAGGACGCCTAGAGGCCAAAGGAACTCGTAGGTCCAGTTGACTTAACAGAGCTATACAATAGCAAACAAGTACCCCACACGGAGTATATACCTCCCTAACAACGGGGGAACACGTTCATAAGGGCAAGCCACAGTCAGAGGAACAATTTGTGGAACATTGGCACAGCAGGTTAACCGCCAGTTTAAAATGCATAATGCATCCAAAGGATGAGAAATGAAAGGGTAATCACCTCCGACCATGCATAAGGAAGACCTGAGGCTTACTATCAGCCTAAAACACATAACGCATCAAAAGGATGCTAAATGAAAGGGTACCACCCCAGAACAAACGCCTGAGGAACACAGGCCTAAGAGGGGGGGGGGGAGAAAGCCTGCAAGGAGGCGCTGAGCAGCCGAGTTGGCGTGTGCATCAAACATTAAAACCCCAAAGGGAAAATCAACAAGACTCTCCCGGATATTTTCTGGGAAGACGCTATCCTGTAACCAAGCATGGTGCCGCAAGGCGACAGAACCAGTCATAGCCCGGCCCAATGAATCAGCAGTATCCAAGGCGGAGCGGATTGTAAACTCAGCAAGGTCACGGCCATCCCGGAGAAGATGAAGTAGGTCAACACTAGCGCCTTCAGCGCTGGTGGAGAACAAAGACTCTGCAGAGTCCCACAGGGCAGAGGTAGCCCGAGCCAGGACACATACTGTATTTAGTGACCGTAGTGCAGCACTAGTGGAGGCAAAGATGTTCCGCCCCATGACTCAAGCCATCTGGACTCCTGGGAGGGAGGAAGCAATAGCAAGGAAGGGAAGACAGTTTACAAAACAACCCCTGCACGTCGGGATGCACACATAAGCAGACCGGATCATTTGAAGCTGGACGGTGGCGGTGCAAGACCGAACAAGCCACTGGGTCACCAGAAGCTGGCCAAACCCAGGTGCCCAAAAGAGCGTCATAAAGAGAAGCTTCAAAGGGCAGAAGCGGCTCCACATTCCCTGACCCATGGTGAAGGACATCAAGTAAAGAGTGCACAGACAAGGGCGCCGAAGGGGGCTGCATTTTCAAAATCCAAGTGGCCAAAGAGACCACTCTGAGAAAAGCAGCACCAGCCTCTGTAGCCCTCCAAGGAGGTAACAGTAGCTCATCAGCAGGTGAGGGCTGTAAGCTAACCCTCCCAAGACAGTGAGGGTGCGACCAATGCCCAACTGAAGGGAGCCCCATGGACAAATGGGGGCCCCGATGAGGTTCTTGAGGAGGCGAGGAGCCTGCCGGGTGCGGGTGCTCTTGAGGTGGTGGGGACCCTGCCAGATTCACATACTCTAAGGGAGGCACAGGCAAGAATACATCCGGCGTCGCCGGGCGTGAGGGCGACGCCAAACTCTCTCCGGAAGCCTCTGGAGAAGAGTCAACAATCCGGCGTCGATGCGGCGTCAAAACCACTTTAGTAGGCGCCGACCAAGCTTTTTCCGGAGCAGACTTTACTCCATGCGTTGAATAACGTGACGACTCCGACCGGGACAGTCGTGCCGAAAGAAGCTTCATCCGGCGCTCCCGCCAGGACTTCGGCTTAAGGTGTTGGCAGGCTTCACAGTCCGTGGAGTCGTGGTGCTCGCCCAGACACCACATACAAATAAGATGCGGGTCTGTGACGGACATTTGCCGCGAACAGGAAGTAAAGGATTTAAAGCCCGAGGGCATCGCACATTGTTCCCGACGCAAAGCGTCGAAAAAGGGACTGAAAAACAGGCCAGAGGAACCACAGGCCTGAAAACAGGCCAGAGGAACCACACACTCCGGATCCGCGTTGCACATGGAAAAGAAGGAAACTGACGCCAGCGGCGCCGGGAGGGACTTATATCACCTCGCTGACGTCACGTACGTGGACGACGTCTGGGCCGGGTGGTGTGGCGCCGTCCCCCGGCCTGCAGAACTGCTGCTGCAAAAAATTTCCGGATTCAGTCTGACGCCAGAGGATATTCTAAGTTAAGGAATCTGCGTCTAGATGTCTCTATCAGATAATAAAGTTTTACATGAGAAGCAGTTCTTTGAAGGAAAGCGGGTTAAGTTCTGAGTTTTATGCTGTCCCTATAAAAGGTAGTTTTCAGTCCTTGGGAGCATAGGACACCCAACTCAATTATATGTCTCACAAATGTGAAGACTATGAAGAAGACTATATTTTATGAGAGCATCTATGTCATAGGTGGTCAGGGGTTAAAGTTTGGGCATAGTACGTGACACGGAAAAATTTAATTTGGACATGGTAGCATCCATCTCACTTCACAAATAAATGCAGCTACACAGTCAGATGATGGTTGATCGCCTTCTTGGAAGTGAAAAAAGATTCTCTTCCCATTTCCGTAGCCTTGATTAATGCCCCATTAACCATAAACCCATGCCCATCCAGGAGGCAAAGTGGTCCCTTGTGTGTTCTGATGTGTTGAAAATGTCTATTGCTAATCTCCATGCCTCAAAAATTAAGTGGAGTACTGCTTTATTCACCTCCTATTCATGAAGCGAGTGCAGGCTGCCTGCCTTCAGATTGTGCTGCCCTGTTATGGAAGAAACAAAGAGGAGCAGGTCCTGGCAAATGGCCTAATTTCACAGATCCACTCCCGTAGTGTCTCCCTGCTTGAAGTAAAATAAGGCATTATTGCATCAGTGTGCACCACCGCCACATTCGAGGTTACCAATAGAAGAATTATCTTGAAGCATACATTGACTGCTGCCTTAAGTACGTTTTTGTGGAAGGATGTACTGGATGTGTCCCACAAGGACCTTATGGAGTGGTCCAGGCAGTGGGGCTCGCTTCTGTATAAAGAAGAATCCTTTGCGTCAAACACTGCACACAGAAGGGTGATCACACCAGCAAAATACCCCAAAATAGAAAGGTTTATTTTTGAAAAACAACAAAGAGATTTAAGAGGGCTGCCATGACATAGCTGGAATATCTCATTCGCCTAAACAACTGAACAGTTTTAGAAGAGAGCAGTTTCTAGGGGGGTTAGCCTTCTGCAAACATATAAAGTTAGCACTAAAGAGAAGAAATTAGTGTTGCTATAAGCTTAGCTGAGCATTCCTTAAAATAACAATCCTTCTATGTCATCCATTACAGCTGCACCTAAAGCTTTGCTTTTCAGAATGAAAAACGATTCCATCAAAAGATCATGTCTTTGACTCCTATTTTAACGTGCTTCCACAAAAATGTTCTTTTGACTGAATCAAAAAGGCATAATAAACCTGACTCAATGCCAGATATACGCGTAAAATCAAAACCAGAAGTGACAGACTTCTCCTTGAATACTTTGTTTGAATACAACGTATCTGTTAACATGAGAACAATTGAGCACGATTACAAGTATTGTTCTAATAATTATAACCTATCAAAAATGCAGACTACAGAATATTTTACAGGGATAAAATTATAGCATCTTCAAATCTACACTAGTATAGCAATAATTCTGAATACCTAGTTTAGGACTTTTCTACATTTTACAGTCTTTTAGTGCCTCTGTTAAAATGATCACAAACTTAGGTTTTGCAGCACACAATAATAAACGAAACATTTAACCTTGAAGCTTCCTTATACATAATTCAAAACTATTATCAACTAGAGGAGAAAAGGATGTCATCTTTTGTTTACCTTTCCATGTATTACTGAGTCTAATTATTTATTTTCGTTTTACCTGTCTTGGGGCCTGTTGAAGAGTGTCCCTTCTTGCTATCAGATCTCCAAAATCTTCCATGGATGTAGCATGGAACCCAATCTAAACAAGCTACCAAGTGTAACTCTGCCAGTGTAACTACAGAGCTCGCCAAGATAACACGTGGGCAAGGAGTAGACTCAATAACAGATGAAGGATCTGTAGTAAGAAAGGTAATTAGTTTCTACTCATTGCAAAATCTTTCTGAATTCTCCTATATGCGTAAAAGAAGGCATATGGATTACTATTTTTCTTGCCGTCAGAATCCAGGAAGAGGGAAGGAGCGCGAAGGAGCAGAAGATTCAAACGTTTTGTAGGCCAGGTCATCAGTTACTTCACTTTGCTTTCCCTACATAGCTTCAGCTTGTGATAAATATATTAACTACACTAAGCAATCTGCTTGTAGTTACTACTTGACCTGCTTCCTGGATCTTGATGACAGTGCTGACCGAGCAGACAAAGAATAAATTGTATCAGGTCAGGATAAAGTGCACATACAGATAGGGCAACAAATAAGGTGACAGTATGGTTCACAGCCCCTGGGTGAACCTTGATGCAAAGCTATGGCCTGAGTAGAAGTGCCTCCTCTGTATTAGTTGTATGTTGAGTGAGTCTCAACAAATTTGAAGTGTTATACAAAAGCACATACACAAATTAACCTAAAATCTTTTTGTATGGTTAACCAGAAACACCTAAAGTAAAAACCCAATATTTGTATGAACTAATGCTACGGTTATAATCATAATCTTGCTAGAAACAGTTTCCTTTTACAAATCCTTCAAAAAGTAATTGGGCCACAGTCCATGAATTACGTACCTGGATGTCTTTGTTTAGAATGGCTGGATGTGGGTGTTGGGGGTGGTGTTTCCCCGGTACCTTGTGTTTTACACATGTAAGTCTTTTCTGTGGTCTCGAGCGAACCTACCAGAAACAAAACACAAAATGTACACATTGGATTACCGGATTATCAAAAATCTCCGAAAAAATTAAAACAGTGTTATGCGTCAAACTTTGTTAAAACCAAACACGTTTGTCTTGGAAAGGGTGTGTCTGAAACCAGACTCCTCAATAGAAGGCTAGAAAACAGGTATGCCTTGAGAAGTTTTCTTTCTGCTATAGAGTATGGCGACACAGTGACATTTTTAATAGAAACCCCGTAGTGCTTTGTAATCGAGCAGTACTTGCTACTGTGTGGGTAGAGCTCTCTCGCTCCCTGAACTGAAACTTTGCCAATCAGCCATTTTTCTCACTCTAACAAGAATATACTATGGGTCTCGAACTGTACTTATTACCCCATATTCTGACTACGGTCAATTTACAGTCACAATTGTCTACTCCCACTGCAAAGTACAGGGGTTGGGAGTAAAAGAAATGCTTCACAAACTGCTTCCTCAGGCACTTTTGGAAGGTTCCCCCAAAAAATGGTTCAAAGAAATAATGGCCTCTTTCGCAACAGAAGATTTACTAACCTAACAAATAGTGTCTCAGGCCATAAGAGGTTGCTCCCCAACAGGGGATTCAGATGGAGTAATCTCTGTAGTAGAGGCAAAACCAGGAAGTGGCAAGTACAGTCCCTAAGAGCTAGAGTTTCAGATGGCTCAAACTATGGGGTGTACCAGTTTAGGGAGTTAACTTATAGGAGCTGACCTTGCAACCAGCGTTAAATCCTAAATCACACAATTAAACAAATATTAAATGTAGCAGGATAAATCCTAAAACTGAAACTATGTGTAATGCATGAATTAAAAAGTGCTAAAATTGTTGATGAACACTGTATGAAATAATCTATCATTGTACTATCCCATTTAACATTTAAAAAAACTCCACCATTCATCTACATAATACATTTTCATCTAGCCTATCCGAATTGTTGAAGGCATTCACAATCTCTTCAAAGCTGAATATGACCAAACTGTTAGTCAGAGTTATCAATAACTAGCTAAAATAATTAATACAGGAACAATCTTAGCAATGCAAACCTTCATGTCACCAGAGTTATAGCATGTAAATTCATACAAAATCAAAGTAATCGAAACCAACTTCTAAGAGTCAAAGTAATTGAAAACCCATTTACTGAAGACAACAACTTAACAGAAATACAATGTGGCTGAAAGCATAAACAACATCAGAGAACAGATAAAACATTTATTATGAAAGAAGCTTCTGAAATTTTAACATCTTCTTGGCTGACACCAAAACACTAGGAGAACACAAAGCAACTACCTGCTTTGGGATACACAATGCTAGTTAGGTAGTTAGCTCTACATAAATACATAAGTCAGTAAATCAATCAATGCCAGGGACGAAGGTCACTGCTCACGTGATCCTATTACCAAAATGCTAAAATCCTAAACCAGCAATGGCCTAG
Source organism: Triturus cristatus (assembly GCF_964204655.1). Lineage (NCBI taxonomy): Eukaryota > Metazoa > Chordata > Amphibia > Caudata > Salamandridae > Triturus > Triturus cristatus. The sequence continues at coordinate 566,218,639 of NC_140593.1, forward strand.
TGCAAACAATGGTTGGTGCCCAAGTGTACTGCTTTGCATTTCGTGGTCAATATTTTAACCTGCTAGGAAAAGGACCAGAAGAGCTAAGGAGATATGTATGTGCTATAACTTTGATAGTGCAATATCATTTTTATGGCTGTTTTATTAAGCAAGCATGCATGTGCAACTAGCACGCAAGCGCCTCGGTGTCACTTATTTCTGCAATATTTTCATGCGTTGGGATGCCACCCTGCAAGCTGTATGTTTTTTTAATTAGTACTTCTCTCCTCGAATAGCTTGTATGCACTTAGCACAACTGGTGTGCCATAAGGTGTGCACCAATTTTAAGATGCAAATATATTAAATGTATATATTGCTACTTCTGTTGCATTATCACAGTGTAATTGTAATTTGATACATTATGATTCTTAGCTTTGCATAGGATGTTGAGAGTATGGCAACTTGTTGAGGTGCAAACAATGGCAATATATGTTGTTGCTTTAATTGCTATACTACAGTATGATTATGTATTACAAAAAAATATTTTCTAACTTTTAGTTTGTGCAGGTGTTGTTCTCTAGCCACGAACATAGCCTAGGCTTTAGCATATAATTGGAATTATTTGTTTAGCATTTTTCAAATGTATACAAATGGATTTGCATCAGTGGAAGAGCCCGCAGGGTACTGAACAGGTCCCATCCGCCGGGTGCCCCTCAGTCCGCCAGGTGCCCCCCAGTCCGGTGGTCGCTTGACTGTTTAATTACTGCGACAGGGACCATATCTGCAGGTGGTGCGAGCTAATGGTCCCTTGCTCATGGATAATTACAATGTCAATATATTTCCTGATTACACTGCTGAACTGCAGAAAAGAAGGGCTTCCTTCGTGGAAATTGAAAGGCAATTGAGGGGTCTTGAATTGAAGTAATTTCTACACTTCCTGGCCATGCTTAAGATCATGCACTATGGTAATACCATCTTCTCCACATTCTCTGAAGAGTCATGGACCTGGCTCAAGGGTAAGGGCCCTTATATCCTCCTCTGGATGCCAGAGTGACATGGCGGGTGGTCAGTAGCTAAAAGAGGAAGCCCCCCATAACAAGAATAGGAGGTCAGGCCCAACAAAGGAGCAGATGGCTGAGGAAAGGATACAGGTGGTAGCAGTGGTGGAACGACATAATGCACACTCCCTCTCCTCTCCTGCTGCCCAATTTGGTGGGGAGCAGTGACCCTCTGAAACCGACTGTGCACTGGCAGACCCTTTGCTTCATAGGGCACAGACCTCACACCCATGACAGCAGAAGGAGTGATATCACTTTCCCAAAATGGGAGCACTTAATGCTGCCTGGTGCGTGGTAGGGGTCCACCCACGCTGGGCTTTGGCTCTGAAATGAACACACACATGGGAGCCCACACATAATCTCCCTATGTTATCCGAAGCAGGGACTATGTCATACCGTGAGCCGACTGTGCTCTCCACCTCCAATTGGATGATTCTTATCATGCGTGGGTTATAGGGCCCACTGCTCTCCAAACTTGCTGAGGTATCACAACTGTGTGCTTTGCAGTGCATATGGCTGAGCACACTTTGGTCCATAGTCTGTGAAAGGGAGTTGGGGTGTTATGGTGTACAAACGTTTTGGGATTTTTCTTCTGGGTTTGTATGGTTATGACAGCTGTTGTTGGGCCCCACTTGGTGTGGATGTGGGGGGGGGGGATTTAACCTAGTGTTGAATCTGTTGTACCCATTATGACAGGTGCAGTCCAACACCCTACACTCCACCACCTCCTCCTGACCTGGAACGTTCGGGCATGGCTAGCCATGTCATGAGATACAGTCTACCAGTATTTGAGGCATCGCAGCATACATATGAAAACAAGTTACTTACCTGCAACTTTGGTTCTCCAGTATTGGTAACTTTCATAGATTCCCATAACTTGTATCATTCCCCCTCGTCGGAATGGGAGTCTCGGTAAACAAAATAACATAGCAGTAGGTACAAAAGAGAAAGAAAAAGGCCTAGGCCTCATTCCCTTTTGTAGCATATCCACCTCTTTTTGCAAAAGAGACCAAAGTAAAGCAACAGCCAATCAGATGAGCCTCACCCCATAGAACCCTCCTGAGAGAACCTCAGAGCCTCACATTTTCGTAGCCGTTGTGTAACAGTATAACCAAAACCTGCTGAGGGCTGAGCTTTCCCAGGGGAGGAGGGTGGGCGCATGGGAATCTATGAAAGTTACCAATACTGGAGAACCAAAGTTACAGGTAAGTAACTTGTTTTCTTACTCCAGTATTGGAACTTTTATAGATTCCCATAGCTTGTATCGGAGTAGCTAGCAGTCAGAAGCACATTTGGCTCCCTTATTGACATCTCTTCCTCTATTCCCTTTTCTTTTTCAAAGTAAAATATCAATCAACAGTGCAATCACATAAAGAACACATAGCAAAATGTGCAAATACCAATAAGAAAGGAAGGAGGGAAGAAAGGAAAGCTCACCACTCAATGGAAGAGGTTCCTCAGGACTGCCTGGCCTACAGCCGTGTCTTCTTATGCCAAGGTCTCCAGGCAGTAATGTCTTGTGAAGGTGTGCATGCTGCTCCAAGTTGCAGCCCTGCAGATGTCTTTAATCTGGACTCCCGCAAAGAGAGCCGTAGAGGAAGCCATGGACCTTGTCGAGTGTGCTCTAATTCTGCCCTCTAGAGGCTTGTCCGCTGCAGAATGACAGAACTGTATAGCACTGGAGATCCATCGAGCAATCCCCTGCTTGGACAGGGGTAAGCCTTTGCGGGGAGTACTGAATGCAATGAACAATTGAGAAGATTTCCGAAATTCTTTAGTACGGTCCAGATAAAATTTCAAGCACCGCTGCACGTCCAGCGAATGAAGTGCCCTTTCTGCCGGCTTAGAAGGCTGAGGAAAGAAAGCCTTGAGAATCACCGGCTCATTTAAATGAAAGTCTGAAGGCACCTTTGGTATGAACCTTGGATTAGTCCTTAGAATCACTGCATTTCTTTTGAATTGGAGGAAAGTTTCCTGGATTGTGAGAGCTTGTAATTCTCCAATACGTCTTCCCGAAGTGAGAGCAAGAAGGAGCGCCAATTTCCATGAGAGGAATTTCAAATCTGCTTGATGAACCGGTTCAAAGGGATGTTTCATTAGCTGGGTGAGAACCAAGTTCAAATGCCATGTGGGGGGGCGGAGGCCTCACTGGAGGAAAGACTTGAAATAGGCCTTTGAGAAATTGTTTGACAATTCTGGATGACCAGAGAGAAGGCCCAGATGCAGTGCGTCTGTAGCGAGAAACTGCAGCCAAGTGAACTTTTATGGAGCCAAGTGAACTTTTATGGATTAATGAGCCAGACCTGCCTTAGCCAAGGACAGAAAATAAGGAAGAACCTGGTGAGGTTGAGACGAGAAAGGGTCCACACCTTTCTGTTGGCACCAGATGCAAACTCGTTTCCATTTCAAACGGTAAGTCTTGTTAGTGGAAGGAGTTCTAGCCTGAGAGAGAACATCTCTTATCTCTTCCGAGAGATGAAGATCTAGGAATTTTCACTGCTCAGGAGCCATGCTGACAGGTGTAAGGAAAGAGGATCCCGATACCAGATCTGGCCCTGGGACATCGTGAGAAGATCCGGGATCGCCCGTAGTGGACATGAAGGGGCCAGAGAAAGGAGGTGAAGCTCCGTGAACCAAAACTGCCTCGGCCAAGCTGGAGCTATCAGGATCATCTTGCACGGCTCCGTTTTGATCTTCCTGATCATTCTCGGTATTAACAGAATGGGGGGAAAGGCGTATACAAATGCTCCTGACAAAGCTATCGAAAGCGCATTCCCCAGCGATCCGCGATGGTGTAGTTTGCTTGCGTAAAACTGACATTTTCTGTTCACTGGGGTAGCAAAGAGATCTATTGAGGGTTTGCCCCACCAGTGGAAAATCTCCTCCAAGACCATCTGGTTTAGTTCCCATTCGTGGCTGACGAAAGCCTGCTAAACCTGTCCGCCTTTTCGTTTAGCACTCCTGGTAGGTGTTCTGCCTTGAGCAATATTCCGTGTAGGATCGCCCACTCCCAAATTTTCTGGGCCTCCTGCGACAACGGAAGAGATCTGGTACCCCCTTCCTTGTTTATGTAGTGCATGGCAGTGGTGTTGTCTGTGCGGACGAGAACCGTTGAACCCTGCAATCGTGGAAGAAATGCCTGCAGTGCCAGACTAATCGCTCTGAGCTCCAGGAGGTTGATGTGAAGAAGGCGGTGCCGGGGCAACCAATGCCCGCTTACATGTAAGTCTTGAAGCACCGCACCCCAGTCTTCCAGCAAGGCATCTGTTTTTACAACTTGAGGAGCCGGATTGCTTACGAAGGATAGACCTTGGGATAAATTCTCTTCCTTTGTCCACCACAAGGCTGCTTTTTTCATTGCCGCAGTAATCACCACCTTGTCGTCGAAGGAGCCGTGTACTTGCTGCCATTGCATGTCTAGTTTCTCCTGAAGAGATCGCATCCGCAACCTGCAGTGGGGTATCAGAGGGATGCATGAAGAGATCACTCCTAGAAGGGATTTGTAATGGCGTACTGAAAGACACTTTCTTTTTCTCAACAGATGAGCCAAGGACCTCAGTTTTTCTTGCCTTTCAAAGGATGGAGAAGCCTTGTTGAGAGACGTGTCCAAGATAGCCCCTAGGAATCGTACTTTCTTGGACGGACAGAGAGACGACTTCTCCCTGCTGAGAGTCAGACTCAGATTGCTGAACAGAGTCGTACATGCCTCGACTGTCTCCTCCACTGTCCACCTGGACGGAGCCTTCAGCAACCAGTCGTCCAGGTAGGGGAAGATTTGAAAATGCGGTTTCCTTAGGGAAAGCTGCCACCGGTGCCAGCACCTTGGTAAAGATCCTCGGGGCAGAGCGAAGTCCAAAGGGTAAAACTTTTAATTGGAAGTGGCTCTTGGCTACTGTGAATCGTAGAAACCTCCTGTGGGCTGGATGAATGGGTATGTGAAAATACGCATCTTCGAGATCGAGAGTGGCCATGAAATCTCCTGAGTTGAGGAGACGTAAGATATCCTGGAGAGAGACCATCCGAAAGGATTGACTGATGAGATAGGCGTTTAGCTCCCTGAGATCTAAAATGGGGCCCCATTTCTCCAGCGTTTTCTTGACCAGGAAAGACCTGGAGTAAAAACCTTCCCCTTTCTGAGACAGGGGAACCGGCTCCACTGCTCCCTTAAGGAGCATCTGATCAACTTCTAGCCGTAAGAGACGCAGATGTTTTGAAGGCATAGCGACAGGGGGCTTGGAGGGTGGCATATGAATAAACTCCAGCGTATGGCCATTTTGAATGATGTTGAGCACCCAACGGTTATCCATTTCCAGTTGTGGAGGTATTGAGACACCCTGCCTCCCGCAGATGTTGACGGGGAGGTGGGTACAGCAGGCAGAGCCAGAATGCCGCTATTGCCTCTTGGAGGTGTCACGTCCCTGGCGATTTTGTTCTCCTCTAGTGTTGGACCTAGAGAAAGAAGAGGTCTGGCCTTGTCTTTGTTGGTATGTTGGTCGATAAGACTGAGACGTTGAACAATAAGAAGAGTACCATTGTTGTTGGTACGAACCTCTGTAGGATGTGGTACTCTTCCCCCTGGCCCCACGGAAAGGAACCTTCAGATACTGAAGAGTTCCTAGAGATCTTGCCGTCTCCGTATCCTTTTTAATGTCCTGGAGGGCATCGTCAATATGATTGTCAAATAATGCCTCACCATCAAACGGAAGGTCCAGAATTTTGTTCTGGACCTCTGGCCGGAACCATGTCGCCCGGAGCCAGCCTTGGCGACGAGGAACAGCTGCGCCTGCCAGTGAATGTAAAGCTGTCGTGGCAATATCAATTGCGCAGTCGATCACTTCCGCTGATGTAGCCTCTCCCTCCTGTAGAATCTTCTTGGCCTCCACCTTGGATTCCTGTGGGAGCTGGTCCAAATATGGTGAGAGGTCGCACCACATTTGGCGATCGTATCTACCAAGGATTGCCAACACATTCGCTGCCCGTACCAAGAGACTTGCCATAGAGGAAAACCTTTTCCCCGCCTTATCAAGGCGCCTGCCTTCTTTATCGGGAGGAGTTGTCAGGGGTGTAGAAGGATTGCGTGACTTTCTTTGCGCCGCCTGCGATATTACCGAATCCGGCTTCGGTTGACCTATCAAGGAGCCTTGTACTTCTTCTCCAGGCGTGGCAAAACTGGTATGACAGACAGGTTTTTCATTGCCTTCAAACCCTCCTCCCAGACATGGCTGACAATGGGAATGGAACGGACCACTTTCCTGTAGGGCTCCTTAAAATCATAAAGGAAGCATTCCGTTTGAACTGAAGGCATAGGAAGTTTGAATCTACTGCAGGCCCTTTCCATCAGTTTGTGAAATCCCCCAATGTCTGCCAGAGAGAATCCACTGGATCCGGAGTAGGTGAAGCTGGATCCGGGGTCACAATCATCCCACTCTACATACTGGTTAGACCTGTTGCCATCATCCTGATCCTCGTCCGAGGAATCATCTTGAACATCTTGGACCACTGGAGGTATACCTGGGCTGGATACCTGTGGCTGTGAAACCATCTGGGATGGTTCTCCCAGAGAAACCACTGCAGAAGCTGATGGTGTAGGCACAGCATGCACTACAGAAAAAGGTCGAAGAAGGAGGAGGAGTAGCTTGAGAAAACCTCTTCCTATAATCCTGCAACATGCCCTGGAGATCTGCCAGGAGGGAAGAAGGGACTGAAACAATCTCCTGGCCTGCGCCTTCCTGACGACGATAGGAATGCTGGTATGAGCTTTCATGAATGTATTCGCCCTCAAAATCAGTGTCTTGGCATTTTACCAATAAATGTGAGGGGCTATGGGCATAGCCAAAAGAATCCTGATCATCCCTGTCAGAGTCCTCTTCCTCGAGCAACAGTGCGGGAGGCAAGGGGGTAATCCTCCTTGGAGACGTCATATCAGGCGTTATCCTCTTTAAGGAAATAGTGATCCTCTCTGTCGACGATGGGGTTGTAAGACAAACCATTGTCGACAAGGTCGTTGACGGAAGATCCACCATCGATGGTTGAATCGTCGACGAAGAGATGGGCGTCGTTGACACTGCCGTCGACGAGACCGTCGACACTCCTGCCGTCGTCATAGTCGTCGTCGTAGTTGCTATGGTTGACGACACCGTCGTCGCCTCTACAGTCATCGACACCCTCGTCGTCATCACCGTAACCGTCGTCGACACTGTGGCTAGAAGGTACCATCGACGAGCCCGTCGACGGTGCAACTTTTTTCACCTGGGATTTTGAAGTCTTCGTCGACTGAGTCTTCTGCAGCGTCGTCGACGATCTGGAATCTTTCTCTGACTTCTCAGATGTTAGAGAAGAGGGCTTTTTAAAAGCTTTAGCAGAATCCACCACTGCTGCAGCTGAAGATAGTCCTTCCCTCTCCTTTGTACCATGGTGAGGAGATTTGCTAGGACTCCAGCTCTCAGACTCACGGGGGGTCTTTTTTTGAGGCCTTAACAGGACGTTCTGAGGATGGTGAAGGGGAAGCCATACCCCTTTTCACTGACCTTCTAGATGAGGTGCCAGATGATGAGTCCTCACTGTCACTTAACAGAGTTTCCTTCCTCGACTTCAGCTTCTGGAGCCAAGTGAGGAGGCGACCCTCATGGTCCCAGAGGGTCTTTGTAGAGAAGGTGTGGCAGATCTTGCAGTCCGCTGCCTTGTGATCAGGGTACAGGTAATAAATGCAGTCCTTATGCCTGTCCTCCACATACCGCCTCTTCTTGCCACAGGTGGAACAAGCCTTGAAAAGGGCTTTCTTCTCCTAATCAGACATTTCTAGATGAAATACCAAACAATTCTGAAGAAAAAATGCTGAAAAAGTAGTCAACTACAGTTGAAGTGAGCAGAGCTCAAAGGAGACTCCCTGAGCACAACGTGCAGTAGAAAATCTGAGGCTCTGAGGTTCTCTCAGGAGGGTTCTATGGGGTGAGGCTAATCTGATTGGCTGTGGCTTTACTTTGGTATTTTGCAAAAAAGAGGTGGATATGCTACAAAAGGGAATGAGGCCTAGGCCTTTTTCTTTCTCTTTTGTACCTACTGCTATGTTATTTTGTTTACAGAGACCCCATTTCGACGACGGGGAATGATACAAGCTATGGGAATCTATGGAAGTTCCAATACTGGAGTAAAGAATGCCTTCAGGAGACGCATCCTTTCTTGCGTTATCTGGAGAGGTGGTGTAGGAGGTGGAAAGGCATGATTGTGGGTACTACATATAAGATATGCCAGGGGTGCCTTGATATGGGTGGCCCCGGGGATGCCCTTTTCCATACAGCACTTGAGGGTGGACTCTGAGGGCAGATGCATGGTAGTGGAGGGACTGCTGGACCGACTTCCACTATCACTGATATCACTCTATGTGCCTAACTCAAACCTGGCAGCCTTCCACGATACGCTGACACCTGCACAACTTAATAATGCTCTCGCACCTTGTATTTGGGAAGCCCAATTACAATTGTGTCCCCAACATATCACTGGATCACTCGCACCAACCATTTCGGTGCACAATCCATAACGCTAACAAAACACCTACCATGATGGGCGACCCATGCACAAGTACCAAACGTCTGGCGACTCCTCCACCGGACTCAAGAAACACTCATAATACTCAGACTTAAATGATCTACATACCAGAATTGACCTTTGTCACTGCAGCGCAGAGGCAATATCCCAGGTGTCAGTGGGCAAGTATTTAGGATGTACTTTCTTGGACTACAATCCGCTCCAGCTTACCCTGGCCCGGGGTAGAGGGTGCCTACATATACCAGTGTGGCGCCTCACTATGAAGGCTCTTCTTGACACAGAAGTCCATGCTACTCTGGCGGAAAAACTGGAACACTATTATCAAGACAACGAGGCAACTGCTGCAGATTCCTTACTGGAGTGGGACACCTTTAAGTCAGTCCATAGAGGCCTAGCTATCAAATCAGATTAAGGTAATAAACTTGTACTCCGCAGGGACTTGCAGCAGCTTGAGACAGATATAAGAGCCTGTGAATTGCAAGTGCCCACGGACCTTACCACCGCAGCTCCGCTAGAACAAGTAAAACTCACTTATAGGACTACTCTTGCTAAGCTAGGTTCTTTGGATTATAGAGCATTCAAGGCCTGCCACAAGCAGAAGGGGATAAGGCAGGGAGACTCCTTGCCAGGCTCGTTCAGTTGGAGTCCCATAGAAATCCAATTTCAGCAATACACACCCCGACAGAAGGCATTGTTAACACCAAGAGGTGATAATCCACATGTCCCGGACCTACTATGGTGCACTGTATACCACTCAGGGAAACGTGGATGCCCCCACAATACAGGGATTCCTGAACAATTTGCACGTTCTAAGAATACAGATAGCCTACCCTACTGAACTAGAGGACCTACTGACCTCAGACGAGATATCCCTGGCTTTTAAACAAATGGTGCAAGGTAAAACCCCTAGAGCAGATGGTTGACCAGTCGAACTTTGTACCACATACGTGTCACAATTAATCCCAGGATTACTGCACATCTATGAGCTAGCCCACACCCAAGTGGTACTCCTGCCATAAGACAAGCCAGAAATGCAGCCCATGAGGAGACGAAAGAGGACTCCTCTCTACAGAGGTGTTAAATGGACAACTCACCACCAAGGCCATCATTCACTTACAGCATTCTCATAACTAAAGCAAAAGAGGACTCCTCTCTACAGAGGAGGTGTTAAATGGACAACTCACCACAAAGGCCATCATTCACTTACAGCACGCTCATAACTAAAGCGCAAAAAGAATTTGTGAAGTTGAAGGAAAAATGGCAAAAAACGAAATTGGAGTTTTGAATGATGTGTGGTGATGCGGTGAGCTTCCCGAGAGACATGGCCATAAAAGCCAGCTACAGACTCAAGCAGCGGATGGATGTCAATGCCATCATTCCTATTTTGTGGGAGTGCACCAAAATTCAAAGATACTGGTATTAGGTTACAAAAAGGCTTGAGGATGCCACAGATTCCGCCACTGACCCAAAGGCCGCACTTGTACTATTAGGGATATAGAAAGACTCTGATGTAACTACCCTCAAGAAATTCTTTATAAAATTGGGAAACGTGGCCAAACAGGATCTTGCCCAGAAATAGGGAAGCATGACAGTTCCCACAAAACAGGACTGCGAGATGGGGTATGGACTTATGTAAGCCATAGAGAAGTGGTATACATGAAACTAGGATGAGAAACAGAGCGCCCCTAGCGGATGGGATGGTTTATCTTCAAACCGAGCTGCTAAACGGCGCATTCAGGTTTGTGTGTGCTCTCTTCACTCCCAGCCCCAGAGGTACTGGAATATGCATGCTCTATATCCACAGATGTAAGAGGTATGGCTGAGCAGGCAATGTAGCAGACACATGATCCCTAATCACCTGTCACATGCCAGAGGATCACCGCCCATCAACACAAAGTGAGTCTCCTCCAGGATGCCAAACCATTGGTAGAATAGATTGAGGAGTTTCAAGGGTCAACTGATTACCCAATTTTGCATAGGAGGTACTGCAGAGGCCACTGCAGAGAAGAAGAAAGGAGGCGGTGAGAAGGGAATCAAGATGGCTACTACACTATAGTGACCGTTGGCTACAGAAGCAAAGTCACCAAATATACAGCATCAGCGTTCACGAACTGCGCAGAGCAGAACCTGAGCCACTGAAAAGCCAGTAGCGAATGAAGGAATGGATGCCTAACAACAGATTATCAAAGGGAGGCTGAGAACATTTAGGCAAGGTCATAACATGCCTCCGAAAGACCATGATGCGCTAGATGCTTAATCAGTGCCCTTGAACCACTGAGGAAACTTCAGCGACCAGTACGTCTGGAGGCAAGGTGGTTTATGGAAGACGGCAAAGATGAGGGCTGCAACCCAAAAGATACCTTCCCCTCCGTCACAGAAGGAGGGGCCACATTCAGGGCTAGACACAAGGTGGCAGGTGTCGGGCGGGAGAGGGATGCGCACATGGTCAGCCCGGGGACGTCTGCCTAGAGGGAAACGGGACATAGGAGGCCCAAACATGGAGCAGGAGGAACACCTCCTGCAGGACTGGGTGCGCTATAGAGCTAGTGCAGCCAGGCAACAGGGAAATCAACAAGGTAATACGTGGTGAAGTGACATGGTGGATGTTCCCCATGGCAGGCTGACCATACAGAAAACACCACATGAGCCAAAAAAGTGTGGTGGGGCGCTGGAAGCCTCATGGTGGTCACTGTGCCCCCTCAGGTCAGCTCAGGCTGCATTGGGTCTAGAGGTGGAACCACCAGCTTTTGAAGAACAGTGAGAGACACCAAGCCTGAGAGACACATGCATTAAAGGTTGTGCCGGAAAAAGCAGCCCTGACACAGCAGAGATTAGGACTGCAAGGAGACCGCAATCTTGCATTTTCGTAGTGTCAGTGAAGGTTGAATACCAAGCCTAAGGTACAAGTTTGCAGGCATCTCAAACTCTGCCTAGGTGTCCTCTTGTGCCTCTTCTTCAGTATGTTTTCATGTTGCTACTGCAAGGAAGTTGGCACGGCAGATGATATCCTCCCCCACAATACTTTAAGAATACCTTAAAGGCTAGGCATGGGTGGCAGAAATATCAGTTCGAAGGAAGCAATGACAATCACTGTCCATCAATTATGGCCACCCTCAATCTGAAGTCAAGGAGTTTGTATCCAAAGAATGCAGCGAGAAGCAGGAAATGCCAAAGAAGCGTCTGAGTGTGTCTCATACTAACAGATAATGATTGATTGATGGCACAGTTTGAAAATCTTCGGGTACAAACTGAAATTCACAAAGCAAAACAGAATTAGGAATGTAGCTTTAACTTCAGAACTTTAACTAAAAAGTAGCCAAAAAGTATTGGATAGGAGTACTGCAAATCTATGGGCTAAAACACTCTCCGAGGTGAATATCAATGGATTGTAAATTAAACACTTGTGATCTTGTTTAGGACTTGTTTCATATCCAGTCCAGAATTGCAATGCAAACCACCAAATAAGTTAAGACCCGGGTAGGTGTACGTAAAGAAGTTAAGACATTATTGAAGATATACAGTTCATAAAACCTTAGTTTTACCTGCGGTCAAGTTGAAAGTTCTACCATGTGGTGATGCCTGGACGGGGGAAAACCAGTTCAGCACTGATCCAACTACTGGGATCTGGCGCAATATTCCCTGTAAAACAAATTAAACAAAGCTAATGCAGATGACAAAGCTAGAAACTTGGATTTGAGTTAACATTTTGAAAAACATTCCCACCTCTTCAAGCAGTCTTTCTTCATTTGCTTTCTGCAGTTGGACCTGAGCTTCCAATATCCCTTTACGAACAACTTCAGTCATGTTTTCTAAAAGCTATGAAAGAATGTCAATGTAAACCATTTAATCAGATGTTAAACATTCATATATAACACAACATTTCAGAAAATATGTGAACAGCATATCAGAGCCTACAAAAGATGCTTTAAGAGGGAGTGGGTTGGCATAGTAAGATAAGCAATTCATCCTATGACCCAGACATATTATGTGATAAAAAAATATAACACAAGAAGCTTTGATGAATCTAAGATATTTCCTGCTAATAAAAAATGAAGGCAGCACAGTCACCACATCAGCATTAAATAAGATATTAAGTTAATAACATTATCATATATACTATAGAACTTCTATGACATAATGGGGACCTCACCATTGCACTTCCCGAATACCTCTAACACATACATAGATATTAAGAGAAAATTGGTAGTCAAGGTTTTCACTCTGTGTTAAAATAGGTTGGGAGGAAGGTTTTTATCAACCATGATTGATAATGGGGGAAATCAAGCAAATATTTGTTTTTGTTATTTCCATTACAGTGTATGCCCACTACCAGGATGCGCAGAGGTTTGGCATTCGGACATTTTAAAGGTTCTTGGTGGTTCTGTTGCTATTCAAAGAGGTCTCCAAAATCTGCATTTGGTTTAAGAAAAAAAGTAGGAAATTGAGCTACATTAATGTGTCAAAGCAGCCAAGCATCAGCTACTCTCAGCAAGCAGCAAACAGGCAATAGTGACGGACACTGCAACAAGGATTTGCACTACATTTAAAGTCTTTACCAAGTTTTTAAAAAGAGGTTTAGGAGGCACATCCACCATTATACTATGGAGGAAAACACCTACCACTAGCCCACTCAAACGAATATGCTCTTCAGAGAAGAAATGATTTCTAATTCAAGTTCCAAGGAAACTCTTGTTCTTTCTTCAATCAGAAAGGTTAAGATACTTAGGATAGTAGAATTTGAGATGGTATTGATCAAATTAAGGTATTTACAACATGGCTAGGGATGTGAGGTTACTGTTCTGATGGCAAAACAACATCCTGACACTGTTGTTGAGTATATATATATATATATATATATATATATATATATATATACACACATATATATATATACACATACATATACATACATATATATACACACACAGACACACCACACAATGTTGAAGAGGCCAATGACGGAAAGTCAAATATATTATAAACCAATGGCAAGAAAATAAAACAGCCCTATGTTATCGATTAACTGCCTAAAGTAGGAACCAGCATGTTTCTTTTGGTAACATTAACTAAAATTAGCATTGAACCTAGCAGACTAAACTGTAACTTTATATTATACAAGTGGGCTCAATGTACTGCTTTGAACATGTGGTTCTCCATTACTTATACATACTTTTGAATTGGCTTCAATTTCTCTTCCTGTTGATGCAATAGTCTCGACTAACTCAGCCACATCCAGATCCTCAGTTGCCATACCAATGTAAATGCAGTTCTTTTCTCCTCCAAATTCTGGTCCTGCAAGTAGACAGGGAATTGTTTAAATAATATTCCTAGCACTTTCAATGAATAAGCTTATAGCTGCATACATACAAGGCTGAACATTAATAGAGCCAGCATCATAAGGGCTCCAAAAAGGCTCAAACCCCTTCCAAAAGTGCGATCAAAAGATTAAAAGAATCAAAACAATAGTCTATTTCAAAAGAAATAAACCAATCGAATTTCTCACTTCCGATGAAAAAATCCAATCAGAGTTACGCATCTATCTAAATGGGAATTCAAATTGTATTTAAGTTCTACACAGAGTTTCATAAAACATGTTGTTTGCGGTAGACTGTTTTTAATTTATTTCCTGAAAGACTGTATCAATAAATGTTTGAGTCGAGGAATCATAAATATGCAAATCTTCACATTTGGTTCCACTATAACAATATGTTTTAGCTTCACTATTCAGGAATTTTGTATTGATGGTGTGCACATCGATAGGGCGAACGTTTCCAGACACTTGTGCCAGGTGGCAGCATCAGCAATATCTTATATGCTCTTAATATGGATGGTTTTACATATTGAAAATATATATTTTTTTTACAATATTTTGTTACTCTACTAATGCAGCTCTAACTCTGATTAAGGGTGCAAGAGAACTTCACACATTGGGAAAGACAAATTTAAAGAGAACAATATATACACTAATAACAAGACGCACGTTTACATGCAGGTTTCCCGACCTATCAGCAATCAGATGGCATTTGTTATGTAGGCTAAGAATACTGAGAAAGAAGGTGCCAAGTCTATCACAGTTGGGAGGAAAAACAGACTTTTATAGTATGGCTGGAGAAAGTACAATTTGCAATTATAGCTTTTCTAGTAAGACAGATGAGTGAGGCATAGGTATGCCTTTCCCCCTTAGGTCTTTTGCTACCTTCAACTATGCTCACTTTGTTCACTTGCCAGACATTTTGAGATATTCAAGTATACCACCTTACAGGCGATGCAGGTGGTCTTCTATGTGTCCCTTCCTCTAAGGGCAGCTAGTTTAGTAGAGCAAAATAATATTCATGCTACATACCACTAATCTGCGATTGTCAACATCTTTATTGCTCAACTTCCCTTGAACAAAAAAATAAAACCTTTGTCAATCTCCTTCCCCCAAATGACAAAACTGCTACTATTGTCTTACACTCAATAAATATGGAAAACATCAAATACTGTGCGGGCACTTAGCAAAC
Source organism: Triturus cristatus (assembly GCF_964204655.1). NCBI lineage: Eukaryota > Metazoa > Chordata > Amphibia > Caudata > Salamandridae > Triturus > Triturus cristatus. The sequence continues at coordinate 566,233,724 of NC_140593.1, forward strand.
ACATTTGTTGAGAGGCTCGGAGGAGATCTTCTAAAAGATGGGGACACAAACTGAGGGGCATTTTTTTTCTCAATTTATATATTAGGTAATAACAATCAAGAGCAAGTCATTGAAACAGTTTGGGGGTGTTTTGTTTGAAAGGAATCAATTATACTTGCACACAACAAATATGGAAAACATGAAACAATGCAAGTACAGCGAGAGGGCTAAATATTTTGACAGACTGTTGGGAAATGAGATTTCACAAGAATTTTTTTACTGAAGAGACCTCATTGTTTACTTTGAAGTAATGATTTTGGATCATTACACCTTTTAAAGCAAATTTTGATTGTGTCGCCCAGCCCTAATCTTTGTTCTTGCTGGAGCATTCTGATCCCTATGAAGATGCTTCTGAATTACCCAAGCCACGGAGTTGGAATATTTCGACATATATGCCCTTTCAATTATCATCTGACTGTATCCTTTGGCATCCTATCTGGTCCTGTAGTGGGCACATCCACATGTGCACTCCAAACAAAAACTGTCTGCATGACTATCTTCCTCATTGGTACCTATACATTTGTTTATCACAGATGTGGACTATCTCTATTCTTTCATCTGCACGAAATGCAATTATTCCACCCAAGTGTATTATTGCACCCAGAAACTTCACCTTTACATTTTGTTCACATTGGATATTTAAATCTGTATTTTTATACAGATGTACACTGATATATGGTTTGACCACTCAAAGATCAGAGTACCTTGGGGTAGCGTTTCTAGAGCTTCCACCTCCAAGAACATTTCTGCCAAATTACACAAAAGTGCAGCACATTTTGGAAGTGCTACCAGATTTCTTGTTACAATGTTAATTGGTCTGAGGTCGAACTGAACGCTCTTTCATCCTTTGCCATGTCAAATGAATTCTGTCAGTTGTTGGGAGAAGTTGTACCTTTTGTACCACTCACAGGTCTTCTATTTTCTGACCACTAAAGGTAGATTGTCAGTCTGTGAAATAAACATTAGAATCATCTAAAATCCATTGCATCTTTATTAAGCCGTGCTGGTGAACCTCTGTGCTTGCATTTATTGTGGCTTACTAAGACGTGTCCATTTAAGTGCCCTCTATTATATTAGCGGAATTTGTTTCATTTCCCATCAAACACAAACAATTACTGTTTATTTGGCCCCTAAAACTAAATTATTATTAAACCAACAAAATATCGACTATTCTATAAAAACATTATACAGTTCTTCAGACTATTCAATTAATAAAAATACAAAATGATTGGCAGATTATTTGAATTATAGCTCAAGCATAATAAAAATTGCTTATTTATTTATTTGTTGGGAAATATATAAAGCGCACAGATACCCCCAACAGAGGTGTACCGGCGCTGAGGGAGTCGACTGTCACAGGTACACAGAGATCTAGGAGCTATTGAAGAACCAGGTTTTTAGGCCTCGCCGGAAAGTCGATTCTGACTCAGACAGGCGGAGGGGGAGTGGCAAGGCATTCCAGAGTTTCGCGGTCCTAACCGCGAATGCTCTGCCGCCTGTCCTTGCCTTGCGAAAGCGGGGAATGGCATATATTACAATTTGTAAATCAATACAAATATATACAACATATTATAAAATCGTTGTTCTAATTAAGACATAGACTAGGTGCCACTGAGCAAAATAGACAATGTAACTAGAGCCCCCTTTATTCCTCCATCCAAGTGAAAGTGCATAAATAGAATTAGATATGTCCGAAAAACAGGGCAGGGGCAAGAAACTAATCTGAGAGCGACTGACAGATTGTCTTGGTTGGGTCGGGAAACACAGTGGGATGTAGTAGATGGAAAGTAGGAGGATAAGATTCCCTGCTCATCATGCATTTGCATTCTTCTTTGTGCTAGGCAATGGGAAGATTTGGGCCACTGGATAGAGGAAGCTACTGCCCAATATGTCTAGCCACTTACCATTTTGCCATCAAAAACATTTCAAAATCAAAGTCCATGCCAACAACACACCACCACAAATACCCTGCGGCGGCTGCTCCATTAAGGCGGAGGAGTGTCGTAAAAACGAAAATGATAATAACTTAAGTTATTATCATTTTCCTTCCTGATTAGGTGTGGTGCAAGGCGGGTGGGGCTGGGCTTGCCTTGCCTGTGCAGGAAGAAGCAGCTGTAAGCACAATCCCTAAGTGCACATGACTGCTTGGCTGGCCAAACCGTCAAACATACTTTGCATCTTCCCCCACCAGGCTTCATTACACAGCCTGATGGGGAAGATGCCCAGCCTCCAAGCCCCTGTCTGAGCACTGAACCACAGCGCTCAGACCAATCACAACGCAGCTGTGAGGCAGCGTTGTGATTGGACAGGGGATATTGGGAGGCTGTGTGCTTCCTATTGCTGCGCCAGAAGACGACGGAGGACAGGCGGCGCCACCCAGGTACGTTTTTTTTTGTACACACCCTCCACTCCAATCTGCCCCATCACCCGCGCTTAGTAGCAGACGCTACTGCAAATACCTACAACCAGAGCTTTGCACTTAACCAGCCCCCTTCCCATTACATCTTGAAAGACTCTCCAAGCCTATGTCCCCTTGCTCATCAAACACCCATCAAAAATCATTAAGCTACTTGTACTACTCGAGAAAACTATAGTGTTACACCATATTTAAAACTCCTAGTCTATTGGAAGAAAATTTACAAACTCAATTACCAATAGAAGTACGGTGAAATAACCATGCATTCATCTTTTAAACTCTGAATTGCAAGCATTTACTCTCACTCACAATTGGAGAATAGTGACCAGACACTGGGGTTCTTAGTCATCAGTAAAGATCAGAGGCACTCTATAGTTGTATTGCCATCAACTTAGCAATGCTTTTAACATGACAACACAAGGACTTCCTAACCAAGGTCAACATAATAAAAAAGGAACCAAATCTTCCAATGAAAGTATAGAATAGCATGTATGGTGCCCTCTACTTTCCTACTGCTTTATCTGTGCTTCCTCTTGGAGAGATAGGTATTTACCCAAGGCTTGTTATATCAGTTCTTTATCTGTGGTAGAAATATGTACGAGATATAGTTTAATTTCTACTATCATACTTAATTAGATATAATTCCTTAATATGGCTCTTCCTGCCTTATTTTTCCACGTCTGCGCCTCAAACTGATAAATTTAGCATTATTTGGCATTATTCTTGGATTGGTAAATCCACGATTCCTAACCCAACCAACGTCAGATTCAATATTTCCAATACGGTAAAAAATAATATATTACCTGCAATATAACTTACAATTCTTTTGGTAAAATGAAGAGAATCCACACTAATACCCATACTACAACAATGAGTGGTTTAATGCTATTAGGTAATATATAAATGATGACTTAACTTCCAGTCAACGAGTATGAATGAAGTTATCATTTTGTAAAACCATTTTTAGCCAAGTGCAAGACGGCAGGAAGCGCCCTACAGGGGATTTCTTTTATAGGCCAGCTGGGCCTGTTGATTTGTCTTATTATGTAGAGTTTTGCTGACTTGGTCTCATTATGAAATTTTACAAATAAACCACATTTTAAGAACATTAGTTTGAACCTTAGATCTCAACTATGAATGTCTACCAGTAGTAGCAGATGTTGATAGAAGTCAACATTATAATAGTATGAAACATATCTAGTGCCATCCTAAGGTGGTTGTTCAGATTAGTTAGCCCTTGCTGAGAATGGCCCCTGCCTCTCCTGTTTGCACTAGGAGAGGAAAGCCAAATATCTATTTTGTTTCCCTGCCTTTTTTACTATTCTTCATACAAAGTAATTCAAATGGCATGGTCTTCACCATTTTGATGTAATACTCTTATCTCCATCTAGTGAGACTCTAGGTGATAGAACCTAGGTGCCTCACCTTCTTAGAAGAATGGTAATTACCACCTTGTATATTTTCAAGTCTGACTGGACTGAAAGTGCTGGGGGTTACATTTCCTCGCAGACTTAGGGTAACCAATATCAAAGTTGAAGGGGGTTTAAACATGTTTGTAGCATACTCTGTAAAATCAAGTACATAATGAAAAGTATTTGATGTGTGAGCAGGTGCCATTGAATGAAAACCTTTTGATTATCCTCCAAAAGTGGCAGAAAAGTCACATACAGTGAAAAAGAGTGGTGTATTAAAAGATACAGATCTTTTGTAGGACAAAATATGTTCTCCAGAAATTTCTAGGCAAGAAAAGGAACAATTTGCTGACCTGTAACAATAGTTTTATGGCTCGAATCTACTTGGTTACATTTTCATTCTATGTATAATGCAACCATCTAGTTTCTGAGTTTAGAATAAGAGTTTAGTTGAATCTTAAAATTGTGGTTACAGACCATAAATGTGGCTAGAAAGGCTCCTCAAGAGTTCCCTTATTATTTTCAATACACCACACTTTGACACCAAATTCAGATTAATTATTTCTACTTGCAGATCAAAAGCATGAGAGGCATCAGAAAGAAAACAACCAGAACGTGTAATCTTTATAGACCGAGCTGCTTAGAAACCTTTATTGAACTTTGTTAATCAGCAATGCAGCTCATATTAAAATGACTCATTACATTTATAGTTTGCCTCTATTTTCTAGATGTCAATTAAAGAAAAAGACACCCTTTAAGAGACTTTTACAAAGTGTGCAATTTGTGTCCAATACAAAATGACATTCACTCCGTCATGATTGTGCTCTTTTTTATACTGAAGACACTGAAGAAGTGAGAGAAAATATGGTAGTCAAAATGTGATGGTATCAGGACAGGCACAAAGTTGTAACTAGTTTGCTGAAATAGTGCTGCATGATCCAGCCAACACTCTACTAGACACTGAAGAAGCAGAGTCCCAAAAATGTAATTTCATGCACTAATTGGTCTATTTCCCTAGATCTCCTATTGAATTTACACACATAAATACCATAGGTTCTTTTGTTTTTTAGTCGAAAGTTTGAAGCGCGCACACACCATGCAGAGAAGCCACCTGGCCACAATATATTCAAAGGGTTTCAAATTCTGTACCCCCAAGCTAAAAGACAATCAACCTCTATTAAAACAGTTTTGGATATGGTATCAAAAAATGACAATTGACCTTTTTTCCAAAAACTTATTAAAAACGAATTCAACAGCCATACAGTTAGTGGGTTTTAAGTCAACATCAGGAGGAGTCATTCTAGCTAAACAAGGTACTATTACAAGTCCAACTACAACATGGTGGGAATTTGCACAGCGTGTTAATATAAATTAGTTTCACCCTGCAAAATGTAAAGGATTTTGGCTCCAAAGATGTTTTGGGATTAAAACTTGCTTGGGTTCAAGACTAAGACCACTGATTTGAGGGTTGACTGTTACTTTTGAAGCATCTTTTTGAGTCCAAGGTGCTTTATGTGCGTTTGTATGCCCTCTGTGCTGACCAAGGGATCAAGGACCAGATGTACATAGGCAATCGACTGTGGTTAGCAAATAGCGAGGTTTTGCAATTCGCTATTTGGTAATATGAAACACCAATGTATAAATGTGTTTTGACACATTTTGCGATCCCCAGTGGGTTGCATATAGACCTACCTCATTAATATTCATGAGGTAGGTCTCGGTTTGCAGCTCATTGGGAATCGTAAAAAAAAACAAAATCAAAGGGTTGGTGACCTGCTGGGGTCAGCAGACCACCATGTCTTTGATTGCTGTCCAATAAAGCATTTTTTTAAAGGCTGCCTATTTTCCTTTAAGGAAAAAGGGATGTGTTTCGAAAAGAAAAATCAGAAACTTTTTTTTCATTTTTCAAGAGTAGGCAGTGGTCCATGGGACCACTGCTTGCTCTTAAAAAATGTTTGTTACATAAATTCACAAAGGGGGAGGGATCTCTTGGTGACCCCTTCCCATTTGGGAATCTGTTAAGACCAACCTGAAGTAGGTGGTAAAATGAGAATGCTCTGCAACTGCATTTCAGTTGCAAAACATTCACATGTACCACTGCTATTCTGTATTAGGAAGGGAATCCCTAAACGTGCCCCTTTCTAATACCATATCACAAACCCAATTTGCAATTCGGTAACAGGTTACAGAATCGCAAAATGGGCTTTTGTACATTGAAAAATGCCTTTTATCATTTGCAAACTGTCAGATTATGTGAATCGGCCCGTTTGCGAACCAAAAAAACCTTTGTACATCTGGCCCTAAATACAATTTTGATGCAAATGGTAGAGAAATCATACATGTTTCCTTTTGTCACTAAGTCCTTAGATTTAACAGGTAATTTATAACCAACTGTTTTAAAACAATGGCCTTCGTTTTGGGTACAGTTCTTTCCATTTATAGTAGAAAAACTTGTAGTTTGATTCAGCCTTCTGGTTATTAAACTGCTGTAATGGCAATTCTGCTTCAGCAACTGTCCCCAGAAACCATCATCATCGAGTTGCTGAATGTCTTAATGGATACATTTTTAAGCTTTTGGGATTCAAGGGTCTTCGGTCTGCAAGCTACAGCTTCAAGGTTAACCGTCAAGCTCACCAGAAAGGCTGCTTTGTCACTCAAATTTACATTCATTCATTGCAAATGTCCAGTGACTCTAGACCTTTCCTAAAAGTAGTCGTCTCCACTTCTGTGAACATCAAAACTGTTTTTCATAATCGAAAATAGAAAGTTACATTCTATAGAACTGCACTGTGAATTAGCACAGCCTGAAGGCCAGAATCTATATAATAGCTGTTAAACTGTGCGGACTTGAGGTCTGTGCAATTGTCAGTCTGACAGATGGCAACTTATGTGAGCACACATTCATTAATTCTTCAATTTTCAAAAACTGTTAACTGACTTAACACTGTAAGAGAGATTGCAAAGCATGTGATTCAATAACAGACTCATGCGACAAAACCACCTAACATATGAACGTACATCTGCATACAAACACATTATTTCTTGAAATCACTTGAAGCACAAGTTACTTACTTCTGTAACGATATATCTGTAAGAGACATTAGTTAGTGATAGATTCCTTACATTATAATATCCCCACGCGTCAGACTGGATCCGTAAAGTTTGTCAGCAGTACCCCTCAGCGTCGGTACGCGTCGTTGTGCGGCTCCGCATACGTAGCTGACGTCGTAGCTGCCGGGATGACATCGTCGGAGCGACAAAGACGCGCCCACACGCGCTGACGTCAGTTCTGTACACGGCTTTTCCGCGCCAGGAACGCAGAGCCATGTCAAAGACCGACTACTGGTGCAATAGAACAAGGGCCCTGAAAGGGATGAACTGAACCCTAGAAAACAGTTCGCAGGAATCTATCACTAACTAATGTCTCTTACAGATATATCGTTACACAAGTAAGTAACTTGTGCATCTGAAAGAGACACGTTAGTGATGGATTCCTTACCTTAGAATACATATCCAAGCAATACCAACCCCGGTGGTGGGTCTGCAAAGTGAGATTACACCAGAAAGTCATGGAGAACCGAACGGCAAAAGAAGCCGTCTCTCCGGACTTGACTGTCAAGGCAATAGTGCTTAGTGAAAGTATGCAGCGAGGCCCAAGTGGCTGCCTGACAGATGTCTTGCAGGGGGACACCACGTCCCAATGCTGTAGTAGCTGCTGTCGCCCTGGTAGAAAGGGCGCGTAGTCCTACCAGAGGTTCCTGTTTAGCCAGAGAGTAACAGGCTTTAATGCACAGGACAACCCATCGGGAGATAGTCCGCTTGTGCATAGCCCGGCCTTTCTTGGCGCCCACGTAGCCAACAAAGAGCTGGTCATCTACCCGGAACTGTTGTGTGCCTTTGAGATAGAACGAAAGCGCACGTTTTGGGTCCAGACGGTGGAGCCTCTCCTCTTGAATGGTGCGGAGGCGGAAAGAAAGTGGGCAGAGTGACAGTTTGCCCGAGATGAAAGGCAGAGACTGCTTTTGGTAGAAATGAGGGACGCGGTTGAAGCACAACCTTGTCCGGATGAATCACCAGGAAAGGAGGTTTACATGAAAGAGCCTGGAGCTCACACACCCGCCGAGCGGAGGTGATGGCCACCAGGAAGACAGTTTTCAAAGTCAATAACCGCAAAGGACAGTTATGAAGAGGCTCAAAGGGAGCGCACATCAAGTATGTGAGAACCAGGTTCAAGTCCCATTGAGGCATCACAAAAGGAATAGGAGGGAAAAGGTGAGTAATGCCATTGAGAAATCTATTGATAACCGGGGACTTGAAAAGAGAGGGCTGATCAGGCAGCCTAAGAAAGGCTGAAGGAGCAGAAAGGTAGCCCTTGATAGTGCCCTGCTCGGCCAAAGAGAGAAGGAATAAAAGGACCTCAGAAAGAGGGGCAGAAAGAGGGTCTACAGCTTTCGCTGTGCACCATGCCACAAATATTTTCCACCGACAGGCGTATACAGTTTTAGTGGAGGGACGCCTGGCTGCCAGAATAACATTACAGACTTCAGGAGGCAACTCAAATGGAATCAGCTGTCGCCGCTCAATCTCCACGCAAAGATGTGGAGGCTGGACAGGTTCCAGTGTAGGACCGTCCCCCAGTGCTGCGACAGAAGATCCTCCCGAAGAGGCAGTCGGATCGGGGGATCCACGCTCATACTGAGTAGCTCGGGATACCAAACTCTTCGAGCCTTGTCCGGTGCCACAAGAATAACTTGGCCCGGTCGCGCCTGATCTTCTACAGCACTCTGGGCAGAAGCGGTATAGGCGGAAAGGTGTACAACAGACCGGAACGCCACTCGTGGCGAAAAGCATCGCTGAGCGAGTGCCGACATTGCGCGTTCTCTTCGGTGGCGAATAGATCTAACCAAGGTTGTCCCCACTGCCGAAAGAGACCTTGTACCACCTCTGAGTGAAGACGCCATTCGTGATCCAACATGCACCTGCAGCGGAGTTCGTCCGCCCTGGCGTTCAGGGTACCTGCCGGGTGTCGAACCACCAAGGAAATGCCTTGACGTTCCAGCCACTTCCAGAGACATAGAGATTCCTGACATAGGGCCACGACCCCACCCCGCCCTGCTTGTTGCAGTACCACATGGCGGTGGTGTCGTCTGTGAACACCTGCACTACTCTCCCCTTGACAGAGGGAAGGAATGCTTTCAGTGCAAGTAGGAACGCCCTGAGCTCCAAAAGGTTGATATGGAGATTGGACTCCGCTGGAGACCAGAGGCCTCTGATCTCCGCCTCTCCCATGTGGCAGCCCCATCCCAGGAAGGACGCGTCCGTCACCACTGTGTGCTCCGGTTGGAGATGGGAAAGGGATCTGCCGCTGACCCAACGCTGGTCCGTGAGCCACCACTGCAAGTCCTGTGCAGTGCCCTCCGAGATTTGGACGTAGTCGGACAGATTTCCCCGATGCTGCATCCACTGGAACTTCAGGTCCCACTGCAAAGCCCGCATATGCCACCTGGCATGATTGATGATCAGGATGCAGGAGGGCATGAGGCCCAGCAGCCTCAGGGTCTTCCTGACCAAAACCCAGGACCAGGGTCGAAAGATCGAAATCTTAGCCCGAATGTCCCGGACTCGCTGTTCGGGAGGATAAACCCGAAACTGCGTCATATCCAGAACTGCTCCGATGAAGAGGCGCTTCAGAGAGGGAACCAGGTGCGACTTCGGCACGTTGATGGAAAACCCCAGCAAATGCAGGAGGTCGGCCGTAGTCTGGAGGTGGGAGACGACTGCCTGGGGCGAGCCCGCCTTCAACAGCCAGTCGTCAAGATAGGGGGAAGACTGAAACCCCTGATCTGCGCAGATGAGCTGCGACCAGTGCCATCACTTTCGTGAACACCCGACGGGCGCTGGTAAGGCCGAAAGGGAGCACAGTGAATTGAAAGTGCGTGTGGCCTATCGTGAACTGTTGGTAACGCCAGTGGGCTGGCAGGATGGGGATATGAAAATAAGCATCCTGCAAGTTCAACGCTACCAGTCAGTCTTGCGGGTCTAGGGCAGACAAGACCTGAGCAAGTGTGAGCATCTTGAACTTCTCCTTCCGGAGGAAGTGATTGACGTTCCGGAGGCCCAAGATAGGACGCATGCCCTTGTCCTTCTTTGGAATCAAGAAGTAGTGGGAATAACAACCACAATCTACTTCTGGCGTTGGAACGCGCTCGATGGCCCCCTTGGCCAAGAGGGCCGCAACTTCCTGCTGTAGAAGTGCCAAGTGATCCTCAGACATGCGGTGGCACTGAGGTGGCATGGCTGGAGGGGTAGACTCGCAGGGGAGGGAGTAGCCCCTTTGGACTATCTGTAGAACACACATGTTCGAAGTGATGATGCCCCAGTGGGGTAGGTGATGGCGAATCCTTCTACCCACTGGCGTCAGGTGGGCCTTAAACACCAGACTAGGAGGGTTTTGAGGCGGTGGAGGCAGGGGCAGTGGTGGATTGACCCGCCCACTGGCCCCGGGACCCACCACGGCGGGTCACATGACCGCCGCTGTGCTGAGGTTGCGGCTGCGCAGGCCGGCTGATCTGAAAGGAACGCGCTTGGGCTCCTCGACCCTGACCTCGAAAGGAGCAAAAAGCAGACCCAGAGGGAGTGCGCGTGGTGGCGAGACCAAAGGACTGAGCCGTAGCCTGAGAATCCTTAAAGCGTTCCAGGGTGCTATCCGCCTTGTCACCAAGGAGGTGTGTGCCATCAAAGGGCATGTCCAACAAAGTGTTCTGGAAATCCCCGGAGAAGCCAGTAGTCTTGATCCAAGAGCAACGGCGAAGCGCCACCATTGTGGAAAGTACACTGACGAGGGAGTCGGCCGGGTCAAGCCCACAACGGATAGTGAATTTAGCAGCATCTCTCCCCTCGGTAATGGCCTGGGAGAGCACCGCCCGAGCTTCCGCCGGGCACTGTGTCCCACAAAGAATGTGAATAGCGGCCCAACAGGCACGCAGTATTCACCGCCCGCAACCCGAAACTGGCAGAAGTGAAAATATTTTTCCCAAACTGCTCCAGTTTCTTAGATTCCTTGTCCGTAGGAGCAGAAGGGAATGCGCTCAGAGAGGCAGAGGCCTGGACAACCAGACTCTCAGGCATCGGGTATTGCATGAGAAAGCTGGGGTCGCCTGGAGCCGGGCAGTGGCGGCGCACCACACCCTTAGCCACAGGAACCCCTGTGTTAGGCTTGTTCCAGGTGATTAGCAAGATGTCCCTAAGTGCGTCGTTGAAGGGCAGCAGCGGCTCCGCGGAGCAGGAGGCTGGCTGCAGCACCTCAGTCAGGAGATTGGTCCTGATAGGCACAGAAGGGAGCTCGAGGTTAAAAGCCTTAGCCCCCCTACGCAACACCACAGAAAAAGTCCCAACCTACTCCGTAGCCACGGAAAAAGGGGACAGTGTACCAGGGTGTGGAGAAAAATCCAGATTGCCTGGACCTTCCATATCACCCTTCCACTCCGGCTCATCCTCGCATTGAGCTGCGAGGGGGTCCTCAGACCCCTCCCAGTACTCCCCTTTGTTCAATGGCTGTTTAAGAGGCCGGTTAGGATGAGGTGCCCGGGGAAATAGAATAAACTCCCCACCTGGAATTGGAATCGGGGGTAAGTGACCAATCCAGGCGCCGGAGGCAGTGCCAAGGCCGAAACGGGCGCAGCCGCAGGGTATCTTGCCGGCATAGCTGGGGCCAAAGGCGGCGGCACGGGGACAGAACCACCCAATGGGGCCACAGGGCCCGAAGGCGCTCCGGAGGGCCCCGATGGGGCCCATTGCCGACAGGAAGACCTGTATCTCATCTGGAGTCGTGTGCGGGCCCGGGAAAGGCAGGTAGGCTGCAGGCAACAACGGAGGCTCCATCGAGCCGCGAGGGAGTGACCGCCCGCCCCCTAGACCGCATCCCGCGACCGGTGAAGGGTAGACTAAGAGCGACGTCGCTTCTTCGACTTCTTATGGAGCCGTGACTTAACGGTCCCCGATTCTGACGAGCAATGGTGTCGGCTTCGCGACAGGTCCCTCGACCTCCCACGGGAGCAGGACCTCGATTGGCGCGGAACCGATTGCCGTGCCTCCAACAACTTTCGGGAACGCTCCCGTAAAGCTTTCAGCGCCAGGGCCCGACAATCAGGGCACGCCTCGGGGTCATGGGCGTGCCCCAAGCAAAAGAGACACACGTCGTGCGGGTCCGCCACTGACGTGTTCCGACGGCAGGTCCTACAGGACTTAAACCCAGGCATCCCTACTGCACCAAGAGTCGAGGACTCAACAAAACAAGAGAAACAAGTTCTCAGAAACCAGGTTAAAGTATTAACTAGGAGTACTGCTCTCTCTCGGATCTGCGCTTGCTGGCGCGGAAAAAGAAAGAACTGACGTCAGCGCGCGTGGGCGCGTCTAAGTAGCTCCGACGACGTCATCTCAGCTGCTACGACGCCAGTGACGTACACGGAGCCGCACGACGACGCCTACCGACACGAAGGGGTACTGCTGACGAAAACTTTCCAGATCCAGTCTGACACTTGGGAATATTCTAAGGTAAGGAATCTATCACTAACGTGTCTCTTTCAGATACTCAAATTACAAAAGGAAAACACTATAGTGCCTAAATAGTTCATGATAGAAAAGAACCACTCCATTGAGGGACTGGGAGGGGAAAAATCGAGAGATTTGGGGATTCAGAGGATATTTAGCCAAGACTCACAATTTTCAAAAGCTTTTGTTTTTTCAAGTTTAATACAGCACAAACTAGACCCCAAGGTGTGGAACGCTTTACATGAGCATCTGTTAAAGTACACAAGGTAACATTAATTTTGTAGGCATGGGATGATTAAGTAATTTGCCCAGAATCACAAGATGTTGGCCAGGAGGCCAGACTCGAACTTGGTTTCTCAGTTCCAAAGTCTGCAGCTCTAGCCCTAACGCCACATCTTCTCTCTTTCTATATTGTGTTTTTGTAACATTTCAGCAATTGTTTTTTTTATTTGTTAAGTTACAAATCTTATATGGCAATCATACATCCATTAAAATAATGTGAATCTACAGTATATGGAGCTGTCATTGTTAAAACAGTGTGAATTCCAAATTAGAGCACATATTTGGCATAAACACTTCAAAATATCTTTAAAAAACAAGTATGAAATGCACAAAGATACACGGTTTCTGCTCCGGCTCAGGAAAGCATTCGTGGTTCATTTTGGATACCCGCATCATGGCCCCGAAAAATGCTCATAGATCGGTTCGGACCGGGAGGGGTCTCACTGCCGAGAGCTCGGTTTGTAGTGGAAACACTGTTGCAGCTACAACTCCGGCTTCTGTGGCGGCTTCGAAGGTTACAGCAGAACTCGCTGGGAATATCGAGAAAACAACTGCGATTCCCGGTAAGCAAATTATTCGAGTTCCCTCATTCTCTGCAGATACACAGGGCAGGTTAGGCTCAGTATAGACTTTTGGGAGTAATGCCATTCTTGCCAGCCCCCCAAAGCCTCTTTTGCCCTAGACGCATATTGACGTTTTGTCTCCTACTGATAATGGATGCAGCCCAAGTATAAACCAACAATTAGATAACTACAGTGATAATGGAGAAACAAATTCTAATTTATCTAACAGGGGACATCCAGAGACTCTTATATCAGCCGGAGGGGGGATGCTCACGGCAGACATTTCAAAACCGTCTGAATGCTCACAAGGGGCCGGCCAGACATATGTACATACAGAGAAGAGCTCGAGTACACTGATTTCGCCCACTACAACCATGCAATCCATATTAATTAAAGACAAAATAAACCACAAAGAGACCGAGGACTGCCGGGTCGGCAATGATGAAGATTCGGCTGAAGGAGAAGAAGAAGATACGTCTAGCCCTCCTACACGACATTCTGGTCCCAAAAATGGAAAATCAAAAGCGAAATATAAAATAAAGAAAGGGAAGATTCTCAATACTTCCATTTTGTCCACTTCAAGCTCGGTCCTCAAAACACGCGGCAAAGCCATTACTGATGAAAGCCCCTTACGACGGTGGATACAGGCAAAAGGTGGGGTTAAGAACATGGCTCTACGTCTTTCTGGTACGCACCCCACTGAGGAAGAAGAGCATCTAAAAGAGTGCCCCGCTACAGTTGGAGGCAAAATAACCCAACCTGCTTTGACTAGCTCATCCACTGCTGCTTCAGGTACTTTCCCAGCTGAATCTCAGGATTCTTATGTCTCTATCGCCTCTACTGCAGTAACCACTACCGAGATGGATTCCCAACGACCACTTTCAATCCCTGCAAGTCCCGCAAGCTCCCTGTTTACTCAAGATTACACTGAGAATATAGAATGCAACCTCTCTTCTTTTGATCAGATCTTAAAGACCTTGATTGATCACAGAAACGAAGCACAACAACATTTCTTACAGCTTAGAGAGGATAATTGTCAGCTACAGAAGTCTCTAGCAGAAGCTACTAAACAATTTGGAATAATCACTCAAGAAGTGGCGGAGCTACAGCTAAGGGTCGCAGGCGTCGAGGAAATATCTGCTCGGGCCGAGACTTTAACTAGCCAACACGACACGCAGATATCTAGTCTTCAGAATAAACTTGAAGATATGGAGCACCGTCAAAGAAGGCAAAATCTCCGACTTTTTGGCATAGCGGAAGGCTCAGAAGGATCTGACCCACGGGCCTATATGGTGAATCTTTTTCAGAGAGCCTTTCCAGACTTATCAGATTGGGACTGGGACTCCCAGTTACAAAGGGTCCATAGGTTACCTTTGGCTCAGAGAAATAAAGAGAGCAAATTTCCACGGCCTTTGATATATTTTGGCAATTATCTATTAAGACAAGCGGTCTCCTCCAAGGCCAAGCCCCACTCCCCTATTAAAATCGATAATGTCATGTTCTTTGTTAGATCTGATTTGAGCAAAGCCACTATGGACAAACGATGGAAGTTACGACAACTTATTGACCCTTTCAAATCTCTCGGTGGGCAGGTATTCCTGCAGGAACATGCCCGCTTAAAAGTAATAAAGGGGGGCCATACATACATTTTTACGGATGTTAAAGAAGCTGAGACTGCACTTTCGAAATTTAGATAAGAACCACTTATAAATCTTCCATGTACACATTTACGCGATTTATGCTCTAGCAGATTGACCATTAAATTTAGGAGTTCTGCTTGGGCAAAGTATTTATGAGAGCTGCGCTATTAATATTGAAAATATTACGCGATGTGATGTGTTGTTTATATGTGGTCTTTCTCAGGCTCTTTAAACCTTTCTTTTTTTTCTCATATTAGTAGCCGAGTTCATATTTGCACAGTTTCGGATTCTTTTTTTTAATTTTTTTTTTTTATTTCTTTTATTTCTTTCCTAAGGCAGAGTGGGGGAGCTAGAGAGGGAGTTATCCGAGGCTGCCTCTCAACTAGGCTGCCCATACAACGGCAGCCTGGAACCAAGGGGTGCTCTCCCCCGGGAGCTCTGGGGGGAGGTCCCGGGTGGGTTTGGAGTAGGGGTTCACGGGTGGTTGGTAATAATGTTAAAAATGACAACACAGTAGTAACACTCATTGAAAATAATAATAAAAAAGAAAAGCTGATATGTATGATAGTTATTATTAGAATAGCTGACTCTCTAACATTTTTGAAATGCTTAGACTCAGCTGCTTAGTATGGAATGTCGCCGGCCTTAATTGCAAGAATAAGAGACGATTAGTTCAGGAAGAGCTTAAACTGTATAATCCCCATCTAGCTTTATTCACTGAGACACACATTTGCTACAAAGATAGGAATTTGTTAAGGCTATTAGGATATGAGGTTGTTGCATGTACAACTCTAAATGCTACTATCAGAGGGGTGGCTGTCTTAAAACAGAGACAATTGAAATTAAATGTTATTAAAACAGCTGCAGACAAAAGGGGTAGATGGATAATCATTCAAGTTGAATTGGAATATTGTAAATATGTTATATGTTCTATATACGGATCGAATATTGACGACCCTTATATTTTTGATTGGTTAAACCTTGAACTATTGGAATGGGAGGGAGAACTCTTAATCGGCGGTGATTTTAATTGTATAATCGATTACGACATAGATACTACTATGTTTATAGGGGGTTCCAACGTATGCGGAAGACACGGGCGGCCATATTGGAACTTGGCCGCCTACATAATCTAAAAGATGCTTGGAGAATTCTTCATCCTAAAATACCAGGGTATACGTATTACTCCGCACCTCAAACTATGTTCTCGGATAGACATGATTTGGGCCTCCGATAAAATTTTAGAATCTAGTACCATCGATATATGCCCAAGACTTTCCTCAGATCACAATCCCATTCTTTTTACTTTCACCACAGTTTCAAGAAGGCAAGATATAAGATTATTCTCTTTCCCTAGATATCTCTTTTCAGATTCAGAATTTATACTACAACTTAAAGAACATATTTCTGAATTTATTGATACAAATCTCCACTCTACCTCTCCAATCCATGTATGGGACGCCTGTAAGGCTAGCATAAGAGGATTTACTCAACAATTTATTTTTATACAAAACTCTAAACTCTGCAAAGAGGATAAGACCATTACTACCAAAATGTTGTCGCTAGAAAATCAACTAGCAGACGCTCTTATACAAGTCTCATCGGAAGTTGATTAACTAAGACTAGAGTTAATTAGTCTTCGATCTGCTACTAAAAATGTTCTTAGAGAACGAGCCAGTGTAAAATTACATAAATTCAAAATCTCTCAATATGAAAGCGGCGATAAAATTGGTAAGATTTTGGCTTATAAAATTGCGGATGACAAAGCTAATACAACAATCAAATTCATTAAAGGCCCCAACAATATTATTTATGATCAAACTACAGATATAATAGAACAATGTGTTAAGTATTATAGTCATCTATATACTCCGGAAAATAATCCTACATTACATGATATTCAGGCATACATCGGCAACTGTGTCACTAATAATATAGAAATCGAACACAATAGGCAACTTGGGGAGAATGTTACCATTGCTGAAATTAGAACGGCTATTACTTCTCTTCCGTCTGGTAAAGCTGCAGGGGAAGATACACTCCCTATAGAATTTTATAAAATCTGTATCGATGAAATACTTCCCCTTTTCTGTTCAGTAATTAATTCAATTGGTCAAACAGGGAAGGCTCCAAATTCTTGGAACTCTGCTAAAATTGTTTTCTTTCTTAAAAAAATAAACCTGCTGAGGAATGTGGCTCTTACAGGCCTATTTCATTAATCAACGTAGATGCTAAAATATTTTCTAAGATTCTTGCACTCCGATTAGCTCCTTATATGCCTGAGCTAGTTAATCCACAACAACATGGATTTATCACTGGCCGGGACACTACAGTCCATGTCAATACGGCAATCACTGCTTTTGATTTAGCAGCGGTTAATTCCACCCGACTCGGCATGATACTCTTAGATGCTGAAAAGGCATTTGACCGAGTCGGGTGGGATTACCTCTGGGCTGTAATGAGGGCGTACGGTTTTGAAGGTCGATACTTAAGATGGATACAGGCCCTTTATGATTCCCCAACTGCTAAAATTAGCTACGCAGGTATGATCTCCCCAGGGTTCAAAATATTTAGGGGTACACGGCAGGGGTGCCCGCTTTCACCCATGCTGTTTGCGCTTTCTATGGAACCGTTTATAAATTCATTACTAACTCAACCCCATATTATCCCACTGGAATCCGGCTCTAACTCTCTGAAAATCACTGCATATGCCGATGATATTGCCATATATTCCACTGACGTAGAAAAAGCTCTCACAACGATAATTGAAGAATCTAATACCTTTGGATCAATCTCAGGATACAAATTAAATCTAAGTAAAACACAGGTTATACTAAACTACAAACCATTGACTGCTGTACAAGGTACTTGCCGGGTGGCAACATATTTAGGTGTCAAAATATCAGCTAAAGTAAGCGATATAAATAGCCTCAATTATGATGCCTTATTGAAAGAAACCGCTGGCCTACTCAAAAAATGGCATAAAATACCTTTAAGCCTTATAGGCCGGATTAATTTAATTAAAATGAAGATCTTGCCAAAATTTCTGTATTTATTTAGGTCTATACCCTTACGCGTTAACAATTCTTTTTTTAAGAAACTGGATGGGATTCTAAGTAGCTATATTTGGGGTTATAAGAAAGCGAGAAGATCGCTTTCCTTGCTTAAATTACCGATCAACAAAGGGGGTTTAAATTTCCCCGATTTCAAATTATATTTTTTGGCATCCTTTTTTGGCCGTCTTCGTAGTTTATTTATTCCAAATAGTCCATACTATTACCACCAATTTATGTTGGGCATTGACTCTAATCAATTTCTCGCAAGAACAAACGACCCTAACTATTTCAAAAGGGTCAAGTTTAAGACTGCGTGAGAGACAGCTGCGGTATGGAAATCTCTATTAACTACATGTAAGACTTCTTTTTTTCATTCAAAGCTTTCTTTGTGGGGCAATCCTGGGCTACCAGGAATATTCAACGACGGACTGGGGACTGTTTGGGCCAATTTGGGAATTAATTTTCTGGGAGATCTTTACGGTAATCAGGGATTTTTGAATTTCACAACGCTTAAACTTCTCTTTAATTTAACCGAAGCTATGCGATTTAAATACATGCAAATTAGAGATTATCTGGTTTGCAAAATGAAAATTAATCAAATCACGGACTCAGAGCTATGGACGTGTTTTTACTCGGAAAATCAGAAGTCACTAATTAGCAGGGGTTACAAATGTTTAAACAATTTTAAAGAGGATAACTGTTCTAAAATTGCTTTGAAATGGACATCTAGACTAGGGACCAATATCACCTCTACCAAAATTTCGGCATCACTTTGTAATATTAATAAAGTGGTTCAATCTTCGAGCCTTAGGATTCAGTTATATAAAACCATCTGTTCTTTATATTATACTCCGCTTAGAATTTCTAACTGGTCTCAAAACCCTTTATCAAGCTCACGCTCTAAATGCCCCAAATGTGATCTTGTCGCGGCTGATATTACTCATATATTTCTTACTTGTCCAGCTTTATCGGAGTTCTGGTCCGGATTTGAAAACATTTTACTGCAAAAACAAATCGTCTTTGGCTCTCTCTCGCCATTTACTGTATTATTAGACATACAATCTGAGAATTGCCCACACAAAGACCTATTAACAGTATTATTTTCTTGTGCTCGATTGACAATTGCTTGGGTATGGATTTCCCAGAATCCCCCACATATTTTGAAATGGTGGTTTTGGATTAACGAAATTTACACTATGGAGCGTGCTATTGCTAAAACAAGAGTATTGAAATCATTGAAAAAATTTGATAAAATTTGGGGAACTTTTCTTTAATCTATTCTATGTCTCTATTGTTTATTTATTGTTACGGCTTACTGGATTTCAAATGCATATGTTACCATTATCAGCTAATTTTTGGTTTTTGTTTTACTTGTGTTGTCAATAAAAATATGGAAAAAAAAAAAAAAAGAAATGCACAAAGAAATATGTTTCTGTTAATAAGAAACACAAGTATTAAAAATTGCAGGGAGTTACCAGAAGAAAAGGAAAGGTCAGATTCCAGTTCATGTAATTTTTTCAAAAGTGCAATGGTAAGTTTTTCTGCTTCTCCTTCCCGCTTGGTTGCATCCGGCTCATCACTACAATGTTCAAATCTGAAAAATAGAGCATAAGCAGGGAAATCAAAACAGTTTTTTTTGCCAGAGGCAGCACGTTACTCCACATGTGTATGGAACAAACAATAGAAATAGAAAGTATATAAACAACTTTACTTCACCAGATATCAATCGAGTTTAAAGCAACCATAGATTTCTCTTACTGAGCTACTGATCAAATAGCCTAGAAACATGCCCATTGCTTAGGTTTCTGATTGAATGTTCATATAATATTCATGCAAACATTACATAGATTAAGGACGCCAGTAGGATAGAGGTCATTTTATGTGCAATCTTTAAGTAACATCTGGTTTAAAAATAGGATGGATGAAAATGGTTCACAGAATGAATAAGAGCACAAGAAAACAAGTATGTAAGAGAAAAAATGGTCCGAATTTAGAAATAAGAGCAGACCAGGTATGTTTTAACATTTTGTCGGAAGTAGGAGCTATTTTCTTACAGATGCATTTATGCGGTTAACAAAAGGGACATTAACTTATGGTAATATAGTTTCACGTTGAATTTTTAGAAGTCTAAATGAATCAGTAGAGAATCATATCTCTGTAGAATTTGCTTTGAAATAGATATGCAAATTGAACTAAAGGAAAGAAAATGATGCATCAAATGATCCACATTATCAGATTGTTCGTAAAAAAAATCAAGTGCCTGTTGGAGCATGCCTTCCCTTTTGCATGATCTCTCAGAAGTGACTAAGTTCAGAAAGCTGCTGTTAAAGTCGACAAATTTATGTAGCAAGAAGCTGGAGGCTCAAAGGGTCTGTGCAGGAGAAAATATACCATATTCAAATCCCATTGTAGGGCATCTGGACTCTAACTGGAAGATGAAGCTGTAAAAATCTATCAAAGACCTGTTTCAATATTCTGTGAAAATGGATTGGGTGGCATGTTTATATATGTAACAATGGATGAAAAAAAGGTGATTATGTAAATCTGTAAGACTCCAATACTAGCCAAGTGAGAGACGAAGGACCAAACATAATTTAAAGTACGATATAGTTGATTAACATTCCCCTCCGAAAGCCAGTTGCAATACTGAAGCCAATTTCTATTGCACTCTGTTGTAGAATTTCTGAAAGCGTACCTAAAACTATTTTCTCTTTAGTAAAGCCTGAACGTGTGAACACCAATCCTAACGGAACTAGAGTCTTAAGTGCAGGTATGAGGAAGGAGTGAAAAATCGGACCTCTGATGGACTAGATCTGGATCCTGATGAAGTATTCTGAGATTATACTAAGAGCTACGGAGACCAATATTGATAAAGAGCAATACTGTAAATGTCATCTATAGAATACCAAGTATCTTGCATAGGGCAAAAACCTCCCCTGGCTACTGCTAGGGAACGGTGCCACAACAGACAATGACCATCCGTAGAAAAAAACGTCCAGTTCTTAAGAACACCAAGAAACAAGTTCAGCACACAAAGGAAAAGGTGGTGCTACATTATTCACATTAAACTCTGACAAATTTTTTTTAGCTTCTTTGCAAAATTAGATCCTTGTAGGCTGATGAGATAGATTTTGCCCAGTATTTGATAAGGACTTCTGCAGCAGAGACTGCACTAAACCATGAGGGAGAAAACTTTGATTCGGCATGCATTAGTTATCCTGTTTACAGCACAGTAATGCTAAAACTAAAGTTATTTTTATGAATATACAATTACAAATTGCAACAATTTTACCTTATAAATGGTTTAGATAAAACAGTTTCACAATTCCAATTTTTGTTTAGCTAAGCTCGCATCATTTGATGCAAAGCTACATATTATTATAGAACTCTAAACAAGTGCACATTGTTTGTTAGTACTAGTACAAAAGCAGTTTAAAATATTATAAAAATATGGCTAAAAAGTAAAGTTAGGATTTTTTAAAATATGTGTTTATCAAGATACCTTAACTTAAAACTGCAACTGCTTGCTAAAAGGTTACATCTGTTTTTGATGGGTTTAAAGTGTAGATGTTTGTGAAAAGTTATCACTTTATAAAAATCTCAATTTAGTTGCTTTCAACCATAAATTGTAAAGAATTATAAATAATATTTACAACTTCTGGCATGAAACTAAAAATCTGCAGAACGAGGGATTATGAACCACTGTTGCAATATGTTCCTCTGCTGTTGGATCATGTCTGCAAAGCAGCATTTTGTTTTTTAAGTAAGAATGTTTCCAGGACAGAAATCGAAAATATAGGATTACTACGGTTGTAGAACAGTGATGATACCAAAGGAACCAAACTGATATGATCACTTTGGTGGTAGAATCCTTATTACAAATATTGCTTTGTGGACCTGTGGCTTCAATTAATATTCAACAGTTTCTGTACAAAAAAGGGAATGTTGGAGACCAGTCTTTGATGTCCTTCCATTCTGAAGTCTCTTTAGTAAATATGTCTCCTAGATGCAATAGAAGCCCCTCCCACAAATTACAAGGCTTTCAGACAAATACATTGAGTCATCTAACAAGAATTAAGATGTTATCTCCATCATGGCTGAAAGATATATACAGTCCCTGCCTGCCTCATAAAACTCAAATTAATCTGAAAATCTTTTACTGTATACTAAGCTGGGAAAGCAGTAAACATACCTGCCACAGACACGGGTACATTCAAGAATATGCTTCTTTCTGAAGTGACCATCAGTCGTCTTGTATTTTGGTTAAGTGGACATTGTTCATCAATGGTGACCAACCCACACACCAAAAGAGCAACCACAAGCTCCATTCAAATAACGTGATGGGATTCTAAATCCATTGAAAAGGGAGGGATAATGTCCCAGGAGGTTGGGAGAACAGTTGGAGGGGATCGCTCCATTTAGGAGCGAGGGCCCTCACACCCCGAAAGATGTCATGCTTCATCTTCGGGCAGCTCCTCATTGGGCCGGCACTGCAAAGCCCAATGGGCCCCGGAGGGGGGCTCTTTGCCGGAGGTCTTCTCTTTTTGCCGATGTGAAGTCTGAGGGGTGAGGGGGCAAAAAACTAGTGTGAGTAGAGACAGCAGAGTGAATTGGGCAACATATTTCATGCCCGTTTAAAGTCCAAGGGATCTCGGCATTTCGTCGGGTCCAAGGGCTCCTCCAGGGTTTGCGACCTACCCAAGCCCAGTAGACTATCCGTGTCTACCGGGTTTGGGTAGGTGGCACCCTGGAGGAGTCCAATTGCGGCTCTGTCTCTCTCCACTGCGCAGATGCCTGGAATGACACAAGGGGGCCAGTATTTCCCCCGTAGTTGTATCCTGAAGGCACCTTGTTTTTCAATTGTACTGGGCTACATCACAAGTCCAGCTACCAGGGTACTACACTTTACTCACACAATCACACATGTCAGAGTAGACGAGGATCCCCTGGTCCTGACGAAATGCCGTGGTCAAGGGTCAAACTATCAACCTCAGGAGTGTTTATGCGCCCCCAGAGGCTCTAGACACCTTTCTCCATGACCTATCTACAATCCTCTTGGAACTTCCACAAGGGCCGACACTGATAGGTGGTGACTTCAATGCAGTTCCTGCCCTGGATGTAGACACCACCGGTCCACCCTCTACATCCTGTTGAGCCAGGGCTCTTGGTCTCTGCGAAGTGTGGAGGATATGGAATCCTCGACAACGTAATTTCACTCACACTTCAGCTGCGCACCATATCCATTCCAGCAGAGATCTGGCCTTCATGCTGGCCCTTGACTGTCACACGATAACAAATGCTCAGATCCTTCCTCGTGGTATATCAGACGGTGCTCCCCTTTTCCTTCACCTCGACTCCCCCAGAGAGGGCCCACGCACCATGTGGCGTCTTAATGCGTGGTATCTCCAAGATAAAGGTCCTGGCCCTCAGTGACAAACTGCATGCCTATTTCCAGTGTAATGAGGGCTCAGTAAGTTCTGTTGGCACCCTCTGGGCCACCAGTAAGGTGACCATAATGGGATATGGCAAAGGGCGAATTTGACCGCAAGAATGAGCTCACTCCCTTCATATCACTCAATTGGAGGCCCCCGCTCTGTTTGGAGGAAAGTCTTGTAACAGACCTTCATGGCAAACTGCCTACGAGAGGAGCTCTGCCTCCAATCCCTGGAGGCTGCAAAACACATGTGGCATGCTACGGCAGCCAGGGTCTATTAGGTAGATAGGGGATAAGAATGGAAAGCTGTTATACTAGTTGGCATCTCATCAGCAGGTGAACAGAATTGTGCTCGAAATCACGGATGAACTAGGTTATACTTTACATACTCTCAGTAAGAGAGCACAAACATTCGCCCACTACTATAGCCGCTCTCCCCCAAACGGATCCTGGTTCGGCTTTCCATTTCCTTAATGAAGTGCCTTTTACTCGTCTGTCCCGATCCGGGGTTCAGACGTTGGACGAGACCCTAACAGCTGAGGAAGTCAGAGCAGCCATCTCTGCGGTAGCCTCAGTAAACACCCCTGGTAGGGCAGATTCCCCGCAGAGTACTATACAACGTTCAGTGACAATCTGAATCCCCAACTTCTCGCACTCTACAACGAGGTAGCACAGAAGGGTGCCTTTCTCTCAGAAATAGATGCTGCTACTATCGTAGTAAGTCCTGAAAATCAGCCCCCCTTGGAAACCTGCGCTGACTATCGTTCAATATCCCTCATCAATGGTGAGGTTAAGATACCTGCCACGCTTCTGCCCACGCACCCCAAAAGGGTCCTCTACATGCTCATACACCTGTACCAATGCATCTTTATGCCAGCCAGTAGTACAAGGCATTGCCTCAGGCACCTCCACGTGGCCATGGCCCACCATCATCTCCTCCCATTCTGTCTGGCCTTGCTCCCAATTGATTTTGAGAAGGCATTTGATAACGTGGACTGGGACTATTGGGGCACGTGCTAAGCCATGCTGGAATTGGGCCCCATTTCTGTGGACTCGTCCGAGCACTTTATACTAACCCAACAGCGCAGGTCCAGGTAAATGGTGTGCTCTCCGATGTATTTTCTATTGGGCGGGGGACTCAGCAGGGCTGCCCATCGTCTCCTCTCCTCTTCGTGCTTCTGCCTGAACGGCTGGTGTGCCTTCTCCATAGCAATGCACAGGTGCGTGAGTGGAGCTGGAGTAAGGGGCCTGAAGAATCTATACCCCTGTATGCAGACGACATCCTTTATCTTGCAGGCAATGCGGCGAGTAGGACAAGCTGCCGTCACATCCTTCAGCATTTTGGAGCAGCTTCAAGCCTTCAGGTGAAACCGTCTAAGTCGGTGTTGGTGCCTCTGGCCCTGACTTGGGACTGTTCCGATTGGGAGCATAACATCCCCATATGTTGTCTCAGCTTCCGATAACTGGGCATCTTAGTGGTACTTTACCCAAAACGTACCTGGTCCCTCAACCTCGGTCCTTTGACGAGGAGGTCCAAAGAAGACCTTGACTAATGGCAGTCCCTTCCGTTGAATGTAAATGGGCCGAATATCCTTCTACAAGTTGATGATTCTGCCAAGATTCTACTATGTCTTTCAGACTCTCCCGATATCTGTACCACAGACTTGGTTCTGCACTCTGGATAGAGTCGCAACCTCCTTTCTCTGACACAAGTCCAGGCCTCACCTGGCCCTTGCCCTCTGCCAATATGTCCCATATGATGGAGACTTACGCGCGACCAACCTATATCTTTATTAACTTGCCTTACAACTCCTGGTGATATACGACTGCTTCGACGGGGGCTGGTTGGATCCTACTGACCTGTTGGAATTGTCACTTCAGGGCTTCCCTCAGATTATAGCCATGCTTCACAGATCTCCCGTACCCCACACGCTCCCTCAGTGACCAGAGTGATTCTCCTCACCTGGAGGGCTGTACTCCGCCATTCTCACTGGGACACTACAATTACGCAGCAAACACACCTTTGGCATGGCACCTAGCTGCATGAAGTGGCGCGCTACAGGGATTCGGGAGATGGGACCTCATCGGCATAACATAGCTGGACTACGTTTGGTCAGGGTCACACATAAGGTCCTTCCAAGATACCTATGCATTCACCTCCTCCCAATTTTACAAATACTTACAACTGCGACACGCACTCCAAACTCATGTATCCCAGATCGACCTTCTCCCAGAGTTTAGCCCGCTGGAGGCTAAGCTTTTTATTGGTGGACTGGGCAAGGGTGGCATCTCCAAACTTTACTGTACGGTAATAATGAACATCCTGGGTACATTGGATCACCTCAGCACTCGATGGGAGGGCTGTCTGGGTCTCCTTGAGGACGATGATTGGCGGGATGCACTGATGGCGCCTAGAGTCATCACCATCTCCTCCAAGCTGCGCCTGGTTCAAACTTATTATCTAGGCTATATCATGGCTACCTTACTATGGCCAGGCTGCATCAAGTGGGTCTCCTCCCTGAACCTTCATACCCCGGATGTAATGGTGCTCCTGCCAACTTATATCACATGGTGTGCCTGAGCACCAGGATTCAGGAGTTCTGGATTGAGGTGGTGGGGGATTTAACAGATGTGCGTGGTTGGGAGGTCACCATTTCACCTTTGGTGCTCTTGTTGGGGGTCCCTGAAGGCTCTGGGGACTCTAGGGCAGACCAGGCATTCCTAGCAAGAGCACTCATGATGGCCATAAAGGGACATTGCTGTTTGCTGGAAGAACCCTGTCCCTCACACCCTCTCACAATGGAAACATGCGGTGGATTGGTGTACGCAGCAGGAGCGACCCATATAAGAAGCCAGGGGCTGTCCCTTGCAGCATGGTTTTGTCTGGAGGAAGTGGCTGGGACAATTGTCTTAAGTCTGCATTCATTTGAAATGTTACTGATGTGTCACCTCTAAGTCATGATACTATAATCTTTTACTGGCCAGTACCGTGGTCAACTGCTATGTTACTGTCGGAATAATTGAGTGTCTTGTACCATCTGTGCAAAATTCAATAAAAAAGGTTTATCAAAACAAAAAAATCCTGACGGTAATGAAAAGATCTAGTCCTTGTTCTCCTCACTATTAAAAGATAACTAGCGCTACCTCAGGTTGCAGACGCCATTAATGTTCGGCCAGACGCCTCCTGCTTAGCTCGTCCACTCTGGCATTCAAGGAGTCCACCAGGTGGTTCACGATCCAGGAAATGTCCCGATAATCCAACCGATTCCAAAGGCACAGAGGCTATTAGCACTGGACCTATGACTGCACTAAGCCCTGCTTGTTGCACTATGACATGTCAGTGGTGCTGCCGTGAGAATCTCCACAAGTCTCTCTTTGATACAGGGCAGGAAGACCTTAAGCCGGCAACTAAAACAGATAGATATGGAGTTCGATTTTCATTTGACACCAAAGTCTTCAGATTTCTACCTCCCTCAGATAGAGTCCCAACCCTGTAATGATATGTTGGTAACAATGTTCAGCTCTGGTGGGCGAGGGAGCAAGGACTGCCGCTGGACTAATTTTACTCTAGCAGCACCCACTGTGGATAGTAAGACGTCTCATCCAAAACCTAGATGGTATCCCATAGATTTCCTATGAGCAGAGCCCACTGACACCTGGCGTAGTCAACATTGACGATGCGGGAGGCTAAGAAGCCTCAAAGCTGCTATCACCAAAATATAGGACTGAGGAAGAAACATCAGGATCATATACCAAATATACTGAGCTCGTTGGACAGAAAGACTTTGAACTACACTGTATCCAGTATAGCTTCAGTGAACGGCTACCTCTGCGTAGACGTTAGGTGCAATTTCAGCTCACTGACTGAACACCAATGATGACAAGAGGGTTGCCGTCGGCCTGAGGTGGTCTACGGAGGATTGTGGTGAGCTTGCCTTTAAAAGCCTGTCATCGAGGTAGAGAAAAACTGGTATCCCCAACCTCCGAAGGTGGGCAGCGACCACCACCATCAATTTCATGAACACCCGTGGTGAGACTGATGGGCAGCACTGCAAACTGAAAATGCGCCTGGCTGACCTAGGACGGTAGGTAATGTCTATGGGACTGCGCGAAGAGTATATGGTAATACATACCCTGCAGATCCAAGGATACCAACAATCCCATAGACCCCCCACCCCCCACCAAAGTCCACAGCAGGCAATATATGATCTACCACAATCATTTTGAATTTGTACTTCGCAGGAAAGAATTCAGAGGTACAAATGATAGGTGGTTGGCCTCCATCCTTTTTTGGCACAAAGAAATAGCACGGGTAACAGCCCTCTCCTCTTTCCAAGTCAGACACCCTCATGCTTGCACCTTTTGGAAGCAACATTTGCACCTCCTGTAACAATATGGAGCGGTGCTCATTTGAAAGGCAGTAAGATGGGTGGGGGGAAAGGAAAGATATGGTGCAGCAAAAAATAAAAAAAGGCCATGCTTAAAAAGATTTGTAAGAGCCATCTGCCAGATGTGATTAATTGCCATCCTGAGTGGAAATACTGAATCCTGTCACCCACAGGATTAGAGGGTGCATCTAAGAGGAAACTAAAGCGGCTTAGTGGCTGTTGCTGTAGGGGGTATTTCTGCAGGGAATGGGGACAGGGAAGTGTGGTGTCCCTGCTGAATCAAGGATATTTCCGCATTCTGACCTTCATGAATTGTTTAAGCCAGAGAGGCCCTGGGGTCTTTCAGGACTCCTGGTAAGATCTCACTGGCCATGTTCAGATGGCATGCTTGTAGCGACCTAACAAACAGACCCTATTAGCCGATCTGACAGCCAGGCTGGCCCAGGAGAACTTGTTTACCAGACGCCTAAATCATTTTGAAAGGTCTACACCGAGAAATCGCAGGTAAGGATTTGTGTTTCAACCTTCTTGGTGAACCTGAACCACTAGGCTCTCTGAGGTAGGGTGTTTAGTATGCCGTGGAGGAGTTACGCGCATCTCCAGCTTAATCTATGAGGAGACTCATGGTGTTCTCAAGGTTTTTCTTGAGAATGTGGTACCGGACACCATCACCTACATCGAGCATGCCTGTGGAAGACAGTCAGTGCCATAGATATGGTGTACACCCTTAAGCGCCGGGGGATACTCTTAACAGCTTTGGATGATAAATACTCCATTTACTCCCAAAAATCAACATGCAACCTGGCCGCCTATCAATTCACCGGTGGGCAGGAACAGAGTTTTGACAGTGTCCATTAAGGTATCAGTGGGGGTCTAGTTAAAGTGGAGCAAGTGCTCAGATGTGGCTCGCACAGACAGCTAAATTTCTGTTAAGACATTAGTCTCGGCCTAGACTGAAGGTAGCTGCAATCCCAGGACTACGATGCGAGTCAGTCCACTACTACAAACGATGTGCTGTCTTCTGTTGGTTGTCCAAATGGCGAGTCAAACCCTGTATCAGGGGATGTATCAAGCCCTCTTGTGGCGGCTCCTCCTCCTTTCAGAATCTGAGCCAATACAATAACCGCGCCTATGGCGCTGAATCCGCCCTGGCAGAAGCATTGGTAGAGAGTCAGGCCGTATGATGACCAGTTAGGCTTTAGTAGTTTTTATTGTGACATAAGCAAAGATTGGGCTGAAGTAGGTTTTGGGTCAGATATTGAAATCTGTACCAGATCCTCTTTGTGCAGGAGTGGCTTCGGTAACTGCATTGACAAGGAACGTATAGTTTACCGGTCGGTGTAGTTTTGCAGCTTGAAGACTTTCTGGATTCACTATGCTGTGCATTATTCCGCCATCTAGTGGTTGGGACGGAAATGTAGTCCTTCTCTTTTCTTTTTTTTTTTCGTGGCCCAGGTGTGCATCGACATACCACCATTTGGTGTCCTCCGTGACGTCGACGCGCTTCCTCAGTAAGCTTCCACCTTTGGTCGCCATCTTTGGATTCTTTTTTCTTGTCTTGTGTTACTTCTCTTCTTTTAACTTTAAAGTCATTCTCCTGTTTTAATTCTCTTCCTCCTGTCTCATCTTTCTGGCGGAGGAGGGTGGGATCGCTAGTGAATCCAGAAAGTCTTCAAGCTGCAAAACTACACCGACAGGTAAAAAACTATATGTTTTGCAGCGTGAATCTTTCTGGATTCACTATGCTGTGCATAGTAGCAGTTTGTCATTTTTGTGGTGGTTGGGTGGAACATGAGCTCTGGCTACTGAATATATGCTGTAAGACTTTGTCTCACTTGCGCTTCCTTGTTCATTTGAATATCTACACAGTAGTGCTTAGTGAACGTGTGAACTGAAGACCATGTTGCGTCTTGGCAAATGTGTTAAATAGGTGTGTTCGCTTGAAATGCAATTGTTGCTCCTTTCTTCCTTGTTGAGTGAGCATGAGCTGCTCCTTGTAATGGTTGCCCTGCTTGTTTGTGGCAGAGTCGTATGGTTTGTGCAATCCACCGTGCAATGGTATTTTTGGTAACTGTTCGTCTCAAAAAACTGCTGGCAAAGGATACAAAGAACTGCTTTGTCTTTCTCCACTTCTTTGTCCTTTCTATATAGTGCATTACTGCCCTCCTGGCAGCCAGTGTGTTTAACACCCTTTCTGTGCTTGTGGATGGTTTTTGGAAAAAACATACTATTTGAATTGTCTGATTGATGTGGAACCGTGAAACCACCTTTGGCATGAAATGTGGGTCTGTTCTCATCACAATCCTATCATTGTGTCTTTGTAGGTAGGGCTCTTGAAGTGTTAGCGCCTTTAATTCACTCACTCTTCGTAGTGATGTGATAGCTACTAAGAAGGCTGTCTTTAGCGTGAGCATGTGCAGTGTAGCTTTGTGAATAGGCTAAAATGATGCCTTCATCAACTGAGTTAGCACTATGTTGAGGTTCCATGCTGGTGCTGGCATTCTGTTTGGAGGTGCGATTCTCTTAGCCCCTTCTAGAAATCTCTTTACTACTTGGCAGGTGAAGAAACTCTTTGCTGTTTCTCCTCTTGTGTAAGCCACTATCGCCGCCAAGTGCACCCTTAGGGATGTGTAGCTCAGCTTATTTTGTAGAGGATGCGTTAAGTATTTTAGTACTTTTCCTTTGTAGTTTCTCACTAATGCACCATTCGGAGAATCTTTTCCACTTTGCTACGTAGCACTTTCTTGTGGTAGGTCTCCTTGCCTCCCTGAGCACCGCCATTGCGCTTGCTGGTAGTTTGAGGTGTGCAAATGCTAGGTCTTCAGGAGCCATGCTGCTAGGCTGAGGCTCTCTGGCTCTGGGTGTAGCACCATTCCGTTCTGCATTGTTAACAGGTCCCTTCTTTTGGGAAACCTGTGTGCTGGCGCTTGTGCCATCTCTACTATTTGTGAGAACCAGGACTGTCTGGCCCACTGAGGTGCTATTAGTATTAGAGTCATGTTGCTGATCCTGCATTTGTTGAGTACCCTGTGTATCAGTGGTATCGGGGGAAAAGCGTAGGCAAATGTCTTGACCAACTTATCCTTATCTTGGGACCGATGGTCTGGTTGCAAAGTGTTGGCATTTTGCATTTAGGTGTGTTGCAAATAGGTCTATTTGCGGTGTACCCCATTTTCGGAATAGTTTCTCTATTTCCTGTTGGTTGAGCTCTCATTCGTGGGATGCTGACGTCTGCCTGTTGAGTCTGTCTGCTTTCACATTGTCCTTCCCTGGGAGATGTATTGCTGGTATGTCTATTCTTAGTGGAATGACCCATGCCCATATTTCCGGTGCTAGCCCTGATAGTGCCACTGATTTTGTTCCTCCTTGTTTGTTGATGTAGAACATGGTGGTTGTGTTGTCTGTTTGGATCAACACCCTGTTGCCGTACAGCTCCTTCTGAAAGGCTTTTAAGGCAAGGTAGTTGATGTGTTTGACCGCATCCTGCTGCAACCAAAACTCTCACACCTTGAGTGTGTTCATCTGCGTGCCCCACCCCAGCTGGGAGGCGTCTGTTGTGGTGGTCACTGTTGGAGTTGGCTGTGTGAATGGTTTCCCCTGTTATATGTTTTCCTTGTTCCACCACTCTATTTCCTGATGCACTGCGTGTGTGACAACCACTAGATCTTCCCAACTCCCTGTTGCCTGTGACCATTGCTGCTGTATACTTTCCTGGAACGGTCTCACGTGGAGGCGATTATTTGGGACCAGGTGTATGTATGATGCCATCATTCCCATTAGTTTGCTCGCTGTCCTCACTGTCAGAGCTAGCCCCTTGTGATAAAGATGTGTCTCCTTCAGTATTGCCAAAGTTCTCTTTGTGCCGGGGAACACCTTCCCTGTATGGTGTTGATCTCTGCCCCTAATAATATCTTCACATGTTCCGGTTCTATTGAAGACTTCCCCAATGGATTGAAAAACCCAGTTGGACTAGCGTTTCTATGACCTGCTGGATGTGTTGTTTGCATTTACTGTAAGAGCTTGCCTTTACGAACCAGTTGTCGAGGTAGGGGTATACATGTATTCCTTGCCTCCTTAGGTGTGCTGCTACCGCTGCTAGGCATTTTGATAACACCTTTGGTGCGGATTTGAGTTTAAATGCCAGCACTGTGAACTGGTAGTGAGTTTGGTTGACCACAAACCTTAGTAGGTGTTTGTGTTTTTTGTTGATGGGGATGTGTAAGTACGTGTCTTTTAAATCTATATTTGCCATGTAATCCTCTTCCTGTAACTGGGGTATTACCTCCTGCAGAGATGTCATTTTGAATCTTTGTGTCCTTATGAACTTGTTTAAGAACCTTAGATCCAGAATAAGTCTTAGCGTTTCGTCCACTTTTGGTACGAGGAAGTAATAGGAGTAAACTCCCTTGTTTCTTTCCTTGTACGGCACTATCTCTATTGCCTCCTTGCTGAGCAGTTCCTGTGCCTCTAGTAGCAAGAAAGAAAGTTCCTTTGCCGAGTGCACCTAGTTGTTTGGCCTCTTGTTTGGAGGTTGTTTTTCTAGCTCTATACAGTAGCCGTATTGTATGAGGTTTAGTATCCATTTGCCCTTTGTGACCTTTCTCCATTCCTGGAAGAAGTCCCTTATCCTGCCTCCTACTGGTGTTATACGTTCGAGGAACTGTTTGTCTTGTAGAATCAGTTTTGGTGTTGTCTTCTGTTTTGATGCCCCCCCTAGAGGTGTTGTCTGGGTGGGCGTTTGCCTTATGGCGAAGTCACTTGGAGGTGGATTGTTGCTCTCCTCTCCGTGCCTGTCCTCGTCCGTTTGAGCGCCCTCGAAAGGACTGGCCTCGTGGCTGGTACTACCAGTTTTGCTGCTGTTGATGGCCTGGCTGCTTCCTTGATAACCTTGTTAGAAGGCTTGGTGCGATGTACCAGGTTGGTTGTTTCCCTTACCTGCTGGTCCTCTTGAGGGTGTACCCCTCCTCATCCCTCTGAACTGCAGTGCTCCCATGGACCTTGCTGTCTCGTTGTCCTTTTTGAGCTGAGTTAACTGGTCGTCAACTGGAGTTCCAAAAAGCTGTTCTCCGTTGAAGGGTGTGTTAAGGATGTTGTTCTGTACTTAAGGCTTGAAGCCTGAAATCCTTAGCCAGGCGTGCCTTCTCTCTTTCACCCCGATCATCATCTGCCTGCTGGATGTCTCCGCTGCATCCAGGGCAGACTTCAAACATGTGTTAGCCATGTTTTTCCCTTCCCCTACCAAGTGGCCTGCCCTCTGCTGGTACTGTTCTGGTAGATGCTTCAGGAGTTGCCCCACCTCCTCCCAGTGCTGGTATGCGTGCCTGTTGATTAGAGCATTTGAGTTGGCGATGCGCCATTGAATCGCCGCACTCCGTTCCACTTTCCTCCCCATCAGGTTCATTCTCCTACTCTCCTTGTCTGGAGGTGGCCCGGCATTCATGGGTACATTGGCCCTTTTCCTAGCTGTTGCTGTTATTTTTGAATCCAAAAATAACAATAATAACAAATGCAAAAATAACAATTGATGGACAGAATGCAGAACAATGTCATACATTCACCCCAGTACAGAGATCTGGGCCTAAATCCATCGTTTTTTTGCTCACCATGCCATTCCAGTTTGAACCCAGCCATATGCAAATCAGTCTTGACCCTGTGCCCCATGGGAACAGTCCAGCCCGAACTGCCAAGCCAGGTCCTCCCTGGACAGGAAACAAGCATCCTAGGACCGGTTTCGGGCTTTCAGCCCTCATCAGCCAGGATAGCCTGATTCCAGTGGCATGGAGAGCAAGGGACTCACGTCTGAGCATACCCTTCCCACTCGGGGTGACAAATGCAAAAATAACAATTGATGGACAGAATGCAGAACAATGTCATACATTCACCCCAGTACAGAGATCTGGGCCTAAATCCATCGTTTTTTTGCTCACCATGCCATTCCAGTTTGAACCCAGCCATATGCAAATCAGTCTTGACCCTGTGCCCCATGGGAACAGTCCAGCCCGAACTGCCAAGCCAGGTCCTCCCTGGACTGGAAACAAGCATCCTAGGACCGGTTTCGGGCTTTCAGCCCTCATCAGCCAGGATAGCCTGATTCCAGTGGCATGGAGAGCAAGGGACTCACGTCTGAGCATACCCTTCCCACTCGGGGTGACAAATGCAAAAATAACAATTGATGGACAGAATGCAGAACAATGTCATACATTCACCCCAGTACAGAGATCTGGGCCTAAATCCATCGTTTTTTTGCTCACCATGCCATTCCAGTTTGAACCCAGCCAATTGCAAATCAGTCTTGACCCTGTGCCCCATGGGAACAGTCCAGCCCGAACTGCCAAGCCAGGTCCTCCCTGGACTGGAAACAAGCATCCTAGGACCGGTTTCGGGCTTTCAGCCCTCATCAGCCAGGATAGCCTGATTCCAGTGGCATGGAGAGCAAGGGACTCACGTCTGAGCATACCCTTCCCACTCGGGGTGAATCAGCTGGTATTGAACCCTGAATGTATGCAGGGTCCTTGGAGGAATCTTTGTACTTTTTTTCGGTCCTCAGGGTCACTGATTTACATACAGCTGGCTCCCTGAAGGCCTCCCTGCCCTGGCCCAGCACACTTGGGAGCATGGGCAGGAACTGGCTTCTTGTTTGTGAAGGTAGCAGAGTCTCCAGGAGAAAACAAGCCTTGGGTTTCTCCTCCTCTAACTTCACTCCATATGTCTCTGCAGTCTTTTTTATAACCATATTATAGATCCCTATATCGTCCGGCGATGAAGGCCTCGAAGGATATGAGTCTACACCTTCTTCCGGTATTTCGGCGTCGAAATCGTGCCACTCCAAGTCTTGTGCCTCTGAGGACGTCAAGTCCTGGTAGATTTGCTGATCCTCCTCGCCTTCGCCCTCGAAGTAATACAGGACCTCTTCCTCCTGTTCCTCGACCGGTTCCGGCATTTTTGGCGGTTCAGGGTCCTTGTCGCCCCCTTCGGCTTTGACCGCGGGCTTCGGTGGGATGGTGTACTGGCTCATCCTTTCATCAAAGTCCTTTTCTCGTTGCAGGATGCTTGCCATTTCAGCCTCGAGCCTCCTTTTCTTTCTTTCCATCTCGGCCGCTTGTTCGGCGTTGAGAGTCTGGGCACTTCGCTTCGAGGTCATCGACATCGAAGCCGCTGTTGACCCTTCTTTTCTCGGGATCGAGGGGTCCTTTTCGAGGCCAGCCTTCGACGACCTTGATTTTTCTTGGGTATTCGCCATCTGGGAGTCCTTTTCAAAGGATCGCTGGGCTGCTTGTCCTTGGGTGCTGTTGCTTTCGCTGAGTGTTTCGACAGCAATGCTCCCTTCGAGGACTTGGCTGCACTCTTACGAGTGTTGGTCGACTGTCTGGAGGTAGACAACGCTCTTACCCCCTTAGACATATTCTTTTCGCCCTAGACGACTGTGCAGTCCTCCGGCGATGTTGTCCTCTTCTCCACTGGAGAGGCCTAAGTCTCGGAGCGATGGAGGTGGCCCCTGCCCCTGCATGGTGTAGTTTGCCCTTTTCTGACTCTCTCTTACTCTGAGGGTCTTCTGTGTGAATGCCGAGCAGGCGTTGCAGTACTCACTGTTATGGTCAAGCAGCAGGCTGGAGGTTGCAGACTAGATGCTGGTCCTTCTGCGCGTATTTGTGGTGGCAATTGTCACAGAACTTGAATGGTGTCTTGTCCATCCCCGCACTCAGGAAGCCCCCTGTGTGCGCATTTTCCGTTGAACGTCGAATTCTCGGGTGTAATCCTTCTTCGTCGTCCCGGTTACCTGACCTGTAGTCGGGTGTGTTGAAAATTAGATTTCGTCGTTTTTCTGTTGTCTTTCGTCGATTCTCTCTCCAAAACCTCTGGAACTCTTCGGTGACAATCCAGACCCAACAGCGGAAAAAAGAATCTAAAGATGGCAACCAAGTTGGGAGCTTCCGGAGGAAGCGTGTCGACGTCACGGAGGACAACAAATGGTGGTATGTCGACGCCCACCTGGGCCACACAAAAAAAGAGAAGAAAGACTACAATTACGGACCCAACCACTAGATGGCGGAATAATGCACAGCATAGTGAATCCAGAAAGATTCACGCTGCAAAACTATTTGGCACAGGTCCTGGAGCCAGAGTAGACTTATGTACCAGGGACCTGGAACAGATTTTAAAGGCACGGAGAGCCTGGAGAACAGAACCATTGGGGGGAATTAGACAGCAGGCCCATGCCATTCCTGTTGGCTTGCGGTGTGCTAGAGGGAGACATAAACCATCGAAAATGTGCAGCATGGCCTCAAACTGCTGCAGCGTCACAGAGGGCTCAGGAAACTTGAGCACACAAGGATAAATAGGGAAATCAGCTCAGCGACCGAAGACCCCGAGAAGGATCGAATGACACTGTGATGCCATCACACCCTCTCCTTGGATACGGAGTACATGGATTAGGTTGAGTCCTGGTTTACTTTATGTTTCCTCTTGGACTTACATTTAGACTTACTGGAGACCTTTGACCGCAAGTCTGTACTCTCATGGGAACCGCGTCCATATACGCAACCAGGAGTGGGACTACCTTGGGGGCTTTGACTTCTTATGTTCAGTGATATACGGTTTTGCTTCTTGGTCCCGAATTGAAATTGGGTGCATATGGACACGGAGGCGTGTCCCCTGCCCAATCACCCGTGACACCTCATACAGATTTGTGACCACCATCTGTTTTTGAAGTAAGAGCATGGTTTGAAAGCTGTAGTTTCAAGAGGGGATATTGCTCCCTAGCACAATGGATAACAAATTTGGCAGCAGAGTTCTGGATACAGTCAGAAGGCGCAGGAAGAAAGGAAGTGACATAAGTTTAACACAAGAGAAAAAATACAATGCTTAGCTCAATATGCCCTATAACATACTATGAGCATAGAATTCTTTCAAATTGTGCCACCAAAGTTTCATTAATGATGGGGTTCTACATCAGTTGAATGTCATTGGAGTGTTAAACTGCCACACACTCCAGGCAAAATGTCTACAAATGCTGCTGCAGCTGCAAAAAGGAGGCTTTGCGTTAAGGTCCTGTTCATGGTGAGGAAAGACTCTGGTCGTCTCTCCCCGATTAAGATGTATGAGGACAGAAGTAAGAAAAACGTTTTTTATGTTAACTTAGGGAGCGCTTCCTTGCTCTGGGTATTTCGGTGGTTTGAATCCACAGGAACTGCAAGGCCTTACAAAAGGCTCCCTACGTTGTCTAGGACAGCTTTAGCTAGATGGAACTGTTGTGAACCTTAGGGGATGGGGTAAAGAAGTGCCTACAGTTTATGTATAAAATAAATCTATCTTGTTCTAGAGTGTGGAGGTATGTGTGGAAGGGCAGCCAAATATCTGAGGGCGGGATGTGGGGAGCAGCATAATCCTACCCAACACTCTCACATCAGCCCATACACTCCAGCCACTCTGAGGGAGTGGGCGGCCTGGCACTTCCCCAGCATAGCGCAATCTACCTCTTACCCAGTAACAACGCTAGGGGGACGAGGCGACGGAATGGGACGGGAAAGTTTTGTGTAGCCCATTAGTGCGATCAGAGAGTCTGGGGTCATCTCCGTTTCAATCATGGCGGATATGTGCGCGTAGATGGCTACCCAGTAGGCGGCCACCACCAGGCATGTCCAGGTTACATATGCAAAATCCGCTCCTGGAGCATGGCACTTCAGACATCTATCAGATCTGGTATGATCGAATTTAGCAATATCCAATGGGGAAAGATAGCATCGATGTATGTATTTGAAATGTAGTAATTTGTGCCTTTGGCTGATTTGTGCACAGCAGTTGGTCCAAATCCGATCGTTAATGGGAACCCCCCCACTCGGTCTCCCAGACCCCCCGCACCTGCGTGGTGGTATCTGGTTTCAGGGCCATCCATGAATGGTAAATTCTAGATGTCATGTGTCCTCCGTCTGCAGCAGTGACCACCATTGCCGGAGGTGGAAAATCCTGAGGGGCCAGCGGGCAGGAGGGCATAAGGGACAGCAGAGTATTCTGGAGTCACCAGAAAATAAAAAGGCCCATTTAGGGTTTGTGCCATGCCTGTGCATTTTCTGTAAGGTGTAGGATGCGGCCATCTGGGAACAGGTTGTCTATAGTGAATAGGTTATGCTGGCATAGTGTGAGTTTGACTAGTGTTTTTCGTGTGAGTGGGAGCCATGGGTTATCATGAAGGGGAAGGGCACCAGAATAGAGAGATCCTCCGCCCAAGCATGCGCCACAGCCTACACCAGGCCCAGCATGTGTTGGAGACTGTCTGGACATCCCAGATCTCCAACGGTATGCCCTTGGGTAAGATCTGTGAGTGTAGGAGTCCATCCAGCTGGGCGCGCTCAGGGTAAAGATACGGAATGCGGGCGTCAGGGTGGTAACAGCGATACGTGAAGTGGCATTGGGCGGCCAGGTAATTTAGGCAGAAGTCGGGAACCCCAAGGGGGAGAGTAAGGGTGTTCCAGCGTACCTGGGGCGATCTTTTGCCCAGACTAGTCGCAGAAGAATGCCACGTAGAATACGCAAAAGTCTGGAGAAGAGATATAAATAGCGGGGAAGTAGAACCATCTTAATAATGGCCAAGCGGCCAGCTATGCATAGGGGCAGTCGGCCCAGCAGTCTAACTGCGCCGCGAGGGCTGATATTGCCGGACCATAGTTGCGCAGTAGAATTTGGTCTCGATTTCTGTGAATGTGGATACCCAAGTATTTGACACCCTCCTCAGCCCATCTGAGGGGGTAGTCCGCAGGTGGTGGTTGGGCAGTGTCCATGAATAGAAAAAGCTCAGATTTTGTCCAATTGATACAGAGTCCTGAAAGGTCCCCGTAGCGCGCAATCTCCTGCACGATTGGGGGCAGATTGTGTTGCGGGTGCCTAATGAAAAGTAGGAAGTTGTCTGCATAGAGAGATAGCAATAGATGGCCGTGGGTGAGTTGCAACCTGCAGTGTGAATGCCGATCTTGCAGAGCACGGACCAGTGGGTCCATCACAATTATGAAGTGGAGGGGTGCCTCGCAGCACAGGGAACGTATCGGTGCACCATTAATCCGGAGGCGAGTTGTGGATTTAGTATATAAGAGGAAACGGGGGGGGGGGAGGGGGGGGGTTGGGTAGGAACGGACGGACAACCAATTTACAGAGAACAGCCGGCAGCAAAAGCCATTTTAGGGAATCTTACGCCTTTTTGGCATCCAACAGAGCCACAACCACCGGTGTAGCAGGGGAGACTTTGTTGAGCATGGCGAATATGGTTCAAAGGTTGACTGAGGGCTGGAGAGATAATCTGCTCCAACAATAGTGCTAGTCTAGTGGAGAGTATTTTTGCCAGCGTTATATTATCTAAATTTAGCAACGATAGGGGACAGTAGGAGGCACAGCGACTGGGGTCCTTGTCAGGTTTCAACAATATCATCGAGAAAGCATTGCAAAGTGGAGATGGCAGCATGATTCAGTGTATAGTGTAAGGAGTTGTGGTGCAAGTTGTCGCTTAAAAGCTTTATAGAAAGCTCAGGTCAGGCCGTCCAGTCCCAGCGCCTTTGACCAGTCTAGAGCCGGGATTGCTTGCATCACCTCCTCCAAGGTAAGAGGTTCACCGAGAAACTCTCATTGGCCATTTGTGAGCCAGACCACTGCGACCTCCGAGGAATGAGGAGATCTCAGAAGAAGCGTCAGTACCATGGGAGGCATGGAGCTCCTGGTAATACTGCTTGAATTCAGTCAAGATCGCTCTCCACCCATGATAGCAGCTCCTGAGTCGGTGTGGAGTTCGGCAATGTAATTTTGCAGCCTGTCTGGGCGCAATGAATGGGCAAGGATGCGGCCCCTCCCCATTACGGCTAGCCTTGGTATGTTTGCTGAGGTATGCAATATCTCTATCTGCGTGCTCGCGGAGCTTCACCAGTAGATCCGAGCATAGGTGTAGTCGGGCCTCACAATTAGCCACAACCGCCTGCTCCAGGTCCCGCAGCCTGCCCTTGATCCGTTGTAGCTGAATGCGAATATCACAGAGTATGCCTGGGTATTTGGAGATGCACACCCTGCAAAAGTATGCCTTGAAGGCATCCCACAGACTTGCCCGGGTGGATACCGTGCCTCTATTCAGTGTAAACTATTTGGTAAGGGAGGTTAAGCAATTTACTATGGAACACTGGGTCAGGGAGAGCTTCACTGTGAAACCTCCAGCTATGTGCAAGGGTACAGCTGTATGGGATCTCTAATTTAAGCAAAACAGGGCTGTAGTCTGGGGAGGATGCATAGGTGGACATGTGGTGCAGAGTAAAATGCAAATCCTGTGGTGGATTGGTGGTGGGTGCTCCAGGCGTCTAGCAGAGCATATGTATCAGTGATTTGACGAAATATTTCTGTAGCCTGGGGCTTGTTGGTAGGTGTTACACTGGTTGAGTCAGTTTGTAAACATTGTGGCATGTTAAGGTCACCACCAAGTATTAAATGGTCTACCTCAAAGCATTCCAGGCGGGTATATAAGTCCTGGAAAAAGTCAGGATAGTCAGCATTTGGAGCATAAATGTTTATCAATAAAATATTTTTGTCTTTTAAGATACCCTGCAGGACTAAATAATGGCCATTCGGGTCAGAGTGGCAGTTGCGGTAAAGGAAAGGGATGTTGTTATGGATCAGGATGCAAGATAGGAGCTATAACATGAGAAATATCGATGTTGGCCCCAGTGTTCGGCGAAAACGTGATCAGTGTGGGGAGAGAGGTGGGTCTGTTAATTTTGATATTGTGTCTATTCAGGTATGAGAGAACCTGCTTCCCTTTCCGCTGGTTGTTAATGCCACAGATGCTCCATGATATGACAGGGATATCAACCATTCTGGTCACTGTAGAGGCTGATGACATCTGGAGAAGATGGGATAACAATTAGCGAGAAGCATGTGATGGGGTGCAGTCAGTGACATGTGGTGTAGCATGTAGCAATAAAAGTCAATCTAACTCTAACAAAAAACAACTCCCCAAGTCCCCATACTCATACCAGATTGAATGTTATCCAGCAAATCCGAAGTGGAAAAGAAAAAACAAAAAAAATAAAAGAAACCCCAATATACAACAGTTGGTGATCACCATTGGGGTGTAACAACAACTTGGTCACTGACAGCCCATCTTGAATTAGTTATACAATGCAAATAGTTAACTACCGCTAGTAAACAACAGTACTGTGGACTAGTTACAGAAACATAGGTGTTGGTGACCAGGAGCAGAAGACTGGACCACACCCGCAGGGGGCCCGCAAACACCAGGTCCAGCACCCATCAAGCGGAGGCATCGCAGGAGGTGGGGCGAACATTCAGACTGTTCTGGCCCAGGGTGCGCAGACGTTGATAGTTGAGATGAGGGGGACTCCGTACAGATAGTTTTACAGAATGCAGCCACAGTGCCAATGCAGCGAAAGTGGTAGATAAGCTGTAGCGATCAAAGAGATGTGTCAGGAGTTTTTCCAAATAGTCTTTTGGGCGCCCCATGTAGGTGTCTGCAATTCCTGAAATACGTATGTTGTTCCGGTGAGACCTGGCTTTAAGATCCTCACTTTTTAAGGCCACTTGCTTTAATAAATGCTTCTTCTTGTCCATTTGCTTCAGCGTCATGGTGGAAGTATACTTCAAGTCGGAGATCCTCTTTTCCGTGTCCTCCACTCGGATCCCATGTCTATCCAGCCTCTCTCTCAGCTTATCATTGCGACCTACAAGCGTATCTAAGCGAGCTTCCATTTAGCTGAAACCCGCCTTGAGTTAATCCATTATAGTTGCCATGTTGCTAGGGGTGGCTACGTCTAGGCCGCCATCTGTGGGATCATCTGTATCAAGAGTGAGAGCTTTGGCCCCCAGTAGTTTTCATACGGTCAAATGTGAGCCACCGTTGCTTGGGGTCTGTGTGACCCATGGAATGACATGGGTGCACAGCAGCAGCAAGGGTAGGGGACTTAGAAGTTTGAATCGTCACTGCAGTGTCACAGGAGGGCACCGTTTTGTCTGGGGGTTCTGGTCCTGGCCGTCCTCAAGCAGATGTGGTGTGTGGTCACAGAAGTGTTGCCACAGGAATGTGAGATCAAGATTCCTGATAATAACTGAGTCCGCTGCCCCCAGGAGGGGGGCAGGGAGTGATGTGATCATTGCAGGTGCGAGGCAGAGCACAGGGCAGTACTAGTGCATTTTCAAATGGCAGCCCGTCAGCAGGGCAGTGCTTCTGGGGCCCCACGTAGGCCACCAGGTTTCCAGCCAGCAAAGGGTGCTGGAGTATGGGCCCCACCACCCTGGGCCAGTGCAGAGTTTAATGTGGGCACTGCACTTACCGCCGCAGACTTGCTCAGGCGCCTGGCCTGCAGCTGCGGATGGTCTCCGGCCCATCGCCACCAGAGCGCCATCAGCAGGTCTCCCAGCGGGATCCATGATGCGGCCGCTGCACAGCCCGGCCTGCAGCAGGCACCAGCCAGGAGGCGTGCACCAGGCCTCAACTAGCGCCGCCCGCCTCCTCCCGCAGGTCGTCCCAGCTGGTATTTGTCAATGCCGGAGGAGGGCCCCAATCAGCAGGTTCCTCAGGCTGCAGCACTTGATCTGCAATCCCACGGAGTAGTCCCAGGGGAATGGGAAGAGGAGCCTGTGCGCATCACCAACGGGATCGGGTTATCCCTGCCTCAGGATCACCCACGGCCCCTGTCACCGCAAGGCCTCCGAGGTGTTATCGGTCACACCCCTC
The DNA here is from genome assembly GCF_964204655.1 of Triturus cristatus. Classification (NCBI taxonomy): domain Eukaryota; kingdom Metazoa; phylum Chordata; class Amphibia; order Caudata; family Salamandridae; genus Triturus; species Triturus cristatus. The sequence goes on from NC_140593.1 coordinate 566,276,220, forward strand.
CTCTCTCGCCGCATCCATGTCGGCTAGGCCTCTGTTCCGCAATAGCATGGTCCCATGGTGCCACCAGGTTTCCCGCTAGTCCAGCATGGCTCACACGGTGGTCTGTGAGTGGTGTTGGTGGAGGCAGATATAGGCTGACGACACCGGAGCCTCACAAGAGTGCAGCCATCTTGGTGGCGGTTGTGGCCACGCCCCCCCAACATCTTATCTTCTTAGCTAAATAACTAGTCATTTCTTTCAATGTTTCAATTTTGTAGCCACAGACACAGGTTTCACTCTTCTGGAGCTCTTTGGTAGAGCAAAGCCGGTACTTGGTGCCAAACTTGTTTGCATCATTACATTTAATAACCAGTGATTTTCCTAACTGGCCACCAAACAGCATGTTATTGCAAGGGTATTCTCCCTTTGGTGCATAGTCATTGGCTATGGGAACCGTTTTAAGGAAAAAACACAACCCTTCATTAAGCAGTACTTAAAACAGGACTGGAACTCACCAATAGAGAATCTAAGGTTAGTAATCAGTGGATCTGTGACCTCAGAAGATCAGTGTGTAGATTTCTCAAGAGGTCAAGTTTAAATTCAAATACACTGCTATATTCCCTGCAGGCATGAGACTATTACATTGATACTCATACATGTCATGGTGCTGTAATGGCTTAAAGGCTCTGTTACTGTCCATCTCATAATACCATACTCCCAACATGTTGCTACCACTTTTAACCCACCCTGGCAAGAACAACTGGTTAGAAGATTTCAAGTCCTTCAAAATCCTTTCAGAAAACTTCACTTCTCTAATATAAATTGCAAAAATGCCCCTAGCAAGCACAAAACATGTTACACAATGTGAAGAAAGGCTGTTAAAAATAAAGGAGGGAACTGTGACAAATCCAGAATACAGAAAATAGCAAAATGTAAAACCAGCCCCTAAAGACCCCACTAATAAGAAACGCTACAGAACTAAGATGCGGATGAAAAAAACGCAGACACAGGTTCTTCGAGCTTTAGCCTTAAAACATGTAGAGCCCGGTTTTCCGCGAAAGCTCATTAATAGGGAAACTCTAATTGAGTTTAATTATTGGTTTAAACTTTTAGGATGTGTTTTTCCAAATCCCATTCACCAGCTGGACTTATTGTAGCACTAATGAAATATGATTTAGATACTATTTTTTAGTTTATATTGCGGATTATTATTATTTATTTCATTATGAATTTTATTATATATTGTCTGTTTCCTGTTTTAATTTTTGATGTTCTCTTTTATGGTTGCAAAAAGAACCTAATAAAGAATATTTGACTAACTGAGATCCCAAGGTGACGAAGGTACTATTCTCGATAGCTGCAAATTATGACCAGCCAATACACTAACCTTTCAGATACTTCTTTTAACAATCTTACAGAAAATGTTGTATTTGACAGATAAACATCTAATGCATGGGTTATAAAAAAATCTTGTATCCCAATTGTTGAATCTTCTTCCATTGCATTTCTACCCATCTTAAAAATGTATGTCTTTCCTCGAAAAGTCAGATCACTACTTGCATGCTTTCTGTATGGTTTGAGCTCAGGCCTAAATGACCATCTTAGTGATGAGGATAGCAGTCTGCCAGTTCCCCTTTATGTAATAAATAATGAAAAATCATCAGTTACTGCTGGGTGCTCTTGTTGGCACTTGTGCTTCACATTGGTAATGTCACATGCACATTGGCAACAAAAAGACAATGTTGACTATGGAAACAAATTAAAAACCAGAGGTCTCTTCGTAGTCACACTCTTAAAAGTACCAAATAATAAAAAGTTAAAGCACAAACATATTTAATATCTCGTTGCTCTAAGGCTAACAATCATTTGTAAAGCATAAAGCAAGACATGCATTATTTTATGCACAAGGCTTCTCCTTGAACCTGTTGAAATCTAAATGATATTAAACACAATTAATGCAATATGGTAGACGTGCATATCTGCTTTGCTAATGGCCATTACCTACTGTGGTTAATAGAAATGTGTTGTCATTTTCAAAATGAACAAGTCATCTTACTTTATACCTTCATAGAACAGTCATATATTGCATACTTACTTACTAGGTCAAAAACAATGCAGGACTAACCTCAAGACTCCAAGTCCAGGCCATGTAGCGTCTTCAATGTATGACAGTCCGGCAGTCTGGGTCACTTCTTGTCTGAATTCCTCCCGCATATGTAGTGTGCATGTCAGGACGGGGATCTTTGCTTTAAGACAGCCTACTAACTGGTCAATGTCTTCTGCAGCTGTGCCTAAAACTATAAAATTACAGAAGACCTATAAATATACATGATCAAAAAGACATATAAATATATATGATCAAAAAGACAAATATATATGATCGAAAAGACATATAAATATATATGATCAAAGTGTTTCCATTAAAGTGTCCACAAGCTTAGCTGTTACTACTAGCGGCTTAACTCTAAACCCTTTACTCTGGGCACTGAGGTAGTCACTGAAGACTGAGTAGTATTGGTGGAGTCCAAATGGATAACTATGTCACACTATTTGTGCACTTGAGCAGTTAGTATAACAGAGGTTTCTTACAATCAATAATTCAAGTGTCCTTTCAGAGCTATGTACTAAAATAATAAGCATCTTCTGTAGTCCACCACAACACAGTTATATCACTTATGCCATAAAATGTTCTCTGACCATGGTGGCAAGTCTATGCAGAATGGTTCAGGCACCCTTAGCCACTTTTGGGAAATATCAGGCTACTAGTGATTGGCAAATGTCTAGATTTTCAGTTGGTGGAGACAAACAACTTAATCATGAACTTTGAGGATAATCGAGAGGCCATGCTTGGGGATCTTTTTAGTAAAAATCCCCCGACAATGAACAATATTTAATCAAGGGTCCCAAGAAATGAGGGCCTTAAAGAAATTTTGTATCAAATTGGAACACCTAAGGAAGCAGGAACTTAGTAAGTGGTGGGATGGGAACACCATGAACAAGTATTTGGAGAATAGGAGGATCCCTAGGGGACTCCGCATCATGACATTTCCCAATTTTGAGGATCTCGATGCAGATCTACTTAAAAGATTGGGAGGAAGGGTTGTATGATGCATCACACAGGATGATGGAGCTTTTGGTAAAGAATGCCGAAAGGAACGTTTCTAAATTGAGAGAGGAGATTGATAAACTTGAAAAAGTGATTAGAGAAATGAAATTTGACGATGCAACAAAAAAGAACTACGATATCTTGAAGGGAGAATTATCCAATTATCAGATTTATTTGAGGGACAAAAAGCAAAAAAAGATCCTGAGAGACGAAGGTGATTATGCGAAGGGAAAAATCTTTACCTTCACTAAGAAATATGATGAGATCCCAGCCAAGCAAGTACCTGGCAGCCTTAATAGATCTAGGGATCAAAGTGGATCCTCGAGCAGTGTTTCCCGTTCCTCAGATGAGAGTGAGCAAGGGGGAGCATCTGGTTCCGATATCTTAGAACAACCGGCTTCCCTTTTTTTAAAGTAAATTCAAAGATACAGTCTGGGCAACAAAAAGAAACCTATGGGAAGAGAAGGAGAACAAGGAGGGGTGGACGCAAACACAAATGCGGGCGTTCAGACCAGACAGCAATCCAAAGTAAATCAGAACAGGAGATAGATCTCCATAACCCACTAGGCATTCCAAACACAGCAAATTATGTGGATAATAAGAGCCTTAAGATTGTAAATTTGTCTACTCATATTTTGTCTGTTATTGAAGAAAATGTCTTGAGCAAAGGTTTGAACTTTTGGATATCAGAAGGGTGTAACTTTACAGAAGCACACATTGATCTATTTAAATGTGTGCGTAAATTAAAATTAAACCAATTCAAGGACCGATTGACTATCCCTGATGGTGCATCGAATGTTTCACTGCAATCTTCCCTGTCCATAAAAGAGGTTAATGTAATACATACACTCACCACGATAGAAGAGGAGGACACATATAGTAGCTTACGAGATCTGGTGAATGATTTGAATATAGAAGATCTCTCTTTGGACAGTGGATTAAGCGTTACATCGAAATTCATTCCGCCCTTACATAATGATGCTACCATCGAAAAATTCTATAAGAAGGTTACAGCAGAGTTTCATCGGTTGGAAGACAATTATGTAAGTAAAAAAAAAAAAAAACTTTACACACACTGCCCTAACCTTTCTAGAAAAGAAAGAGATGCATTAACAGACCTTAAAAATGATTCCAACATTGTAATACGAGAAGCAGATAAAGGGTGCAGTGTTGTAATTTTAAACACAGATGACTACTTGGGAGAAATAAATAGACAGTTCAGTAATGATGTATGTTATGAAAAATTGAGAGGGAACCCCATTCCAGAAATAGAATACAATATCAACGTGCATTTGAGGGAATGGCGTGAAACCGGTCTATTAACAGATACGGAATATATTTACTTAAAAGCTGAAAATTCAAGGTTCCCCTGTATTTATGGTCTCCAGAAGATCCACAAGACCTTAATAAACCCCCCCGGTAGGCCTATAATTTCTGGCAATGGGGGACCAACTGAGTGTTTGGCGGAATACATAGACGGATACCTCCAACCTCATGTTAAAAACCTGCCATCCTATCTGAAGGATAGTCGTGATGTCCTGGATAAATTGGAAGACTTTAAATGGGACAGCGAAGACCTCCTTTTTGTAACTATGGACGTAGAAAGTCTATACACCTGTATACAATTAAGGAATGGCATGGAGGCCCTGAGATTTTCTCTTTATAGAAGAAGTGACAGCTACCTTGATCACAATCACATGCTAACAGAGATGGCAGAAATGGTATTGACTAACAATGTCTTTCTACATAATGGAACATGGTTCCTTCAAAAACAGGGAACTGCAATGGGCTCGAGGTTGGCTCCATCTTATGCAGACCTTTTCAAGGGTTTGTATGAGGTGGAGCGCACCTTTGGAAATGGAGCTCAAGAATGGATGGACAAAATAATCTTTTATGGTCGTTACATCGACGACATTTTGATAATTTGGAATGGTAGTATTGAGAGCTTAAATGAATTTCACGCTTATCTCAAGGCGAACAGATTTAATGTCAAACTTACAATGACCTACAGCAAGAAATAAATTGATTTCCTTGACCTCAGCCTATATGTTAAGGATGGCAAAATTGAGAGCAAAATCTTTAAGAAACCTACCACACTTAATAGTGTGCTACATGCTTCTAGTTTCCATCCCCAAAGTACCATCAATGCCATACCTTATGACTAGATGGTACGGGCCCGAAGGGACTGTAGTGAAGAAGAACAGTTCCATCAAACTATTGAGGGTATTAAGAGCAACTTTAAAGATATTGGTTATAAAAAGGCTTGCCTTGATAAGGCAGAGACAAGAGCGAAAACATTGAACAGAAAACATACCCTGATAACCAATTTGGATAAATCTAAGAAGAAACACAAGAAAGACACTGATCCAACTAATGGTGTTCTGTTTATTACTCATTATAATCAACACAGTAATCACATCTGCAATGTGTTGAGAAAAAGCTGGTCCATACGGAGCGCTGACACTAATCTGTCGGATATTATTTCCTCAAAACCGAAAGTTGTGTATCGCACAGGGCAATACTATAAAAAAAAAAAACCTTTGTCCAAGTTATGTAAAAAGGAACGACACTGATCAAAGAGGGATCACATGGTTACCAGCTAAACCGAATGGCTTCTATGTCTGTGGCAACTGCTCAGTGTGTCGGCTAGGAAAGAATACAACCAATGAATTCATGTACAATATGAATAAAACTCATGAAATTATATCTTTCATCAATTGCAATACCACACACACAGTTTACGTAATTGGTTGTCCATGTGGGAAAATGTATGTGGGCAGCAGTATACGCTGTCTTAAGATACGGATTCAAGAAATTCAGATGAGAAATACCCAATAGCAATGCATATTAAGGAGAAACATCCAAGAAATCGTGATATCTGGTTCCATGCAATAGAACATCTAGTCAAAGGTGAGAGAGGGGGCAACAGGGAACTCTCATTACGCCAAAGAGATGGCGAATGGATATGCAAGTTATGTAGTGTGCAGTATGGTATAAATAGTAATTCAGAGATGCATTACTTTTTATAAAATGAGATTACATGAATACATTATGTCTATGGTATCTCTCCCATATCAGGAAATTTCCATATGCACACATACTCGGCGGTATGCTTGGCTAAAAAGAATAGCCACCCTGTACTGTTATCATGTAACAATTTTTGGGATAGGCCATTTGGATATTCTGAAACTAGTTGGCATTATAATATGTTTACCTTTCTCTGTTATAATTTCGTTGCCTGAATCGGTTAAATCTAACTTAACTCACTTGACTGTGGTTGGGGTTCCCTTTGGAGGATGACGGAAATTAGCTAATTGCAACTAATGTCTTATATGGCTGGCTGTGTGGCATCTTCATCTGAACCATCCAATCTTATTTATAACAACAAACTGTAAGAAAGTGGCTCTGTATATACTGCACCAACGTAAGGTTCAATGTGTACAGAGTCCACAGAGGTTTGGCAGAGGCTAGTTAGATATAACCTTACTCTCTAAAGTGGTAGCTTGGTCGGGCAGTACCAGAGGACAGTGTAAAGCATTTGTTGTACACACTCAGTCAGCAAATGGTCACAAACACTCAAGAACTGAACTCTAGGCCAATTGATCTGTATATAAAAATATAATGTTTTATTTTAGAACCATAGTTAGGTATATAAATACTTTTTCAGAATGAGATGCTCTAGTTGTATACTTTCAATAAACAATAGACTTTTAAATGCAATAGTTACAGTTGTTGCAATAGGCAACACAAGTTAAACACAATTATAACATTGAGCTCAATGGGAATCTTTAAGTAAATGCGATATCAATTACTTTGCATAGATTTTTCTTACTCAGGGCTGGATCCTGGATTCAGCCCTGGTGCATCTCCTGTAAACAGTTGGAAGAAATCGTTTTTGTTACACAGGCAATTTTTAAGGAATATTTGTATGTGTCAAAAATCGACACTTAGCAGAATTTCTGGCAAAAACCAGGCAATGTTATCCTATTGACGAAAATCAGGTTATCGGAAAACCACAGTTATAATTACTATTCAGGGTCAGTGCTGGGCACCAAGATCCAGCACTGGGATCTCTCCTGATAACAGGTGAGTAATTTTTTTTTGTTGATCGGGTGATTTTTAGTGAATATTTTAAAGTTTCAAAACTCGACACTTAGAAGAATTTCCAAGTGAAAACCATTCAATGTTAGCCTATGGAGAAAATGTGAGTTATCGGCTTTCAGTTAAGTACTCGACTGGCAGAGTTAAGGTTCTGGGGTAAGACTCAGGGGTCTCCCAGGGTCAGGTCGGTACAGTTGTTACACCCTCAGCGGTACAGGTGCAGCCGGGTGCAGAGAGAGAGGAGGCCCAATGTTAGCCTAAGGCAGGCAGGGGACCTTTGGTTGGTGGCTGCTAGCAGGCAGGCCATGCGGCTGTGGGAGCTGGGCTTCTGGTCACTTACAAAGGGCAAGTGGGGAAGTAGAATAGGACAGATGCTGCACTTCCAGGGGCACTCGGGCGGCTGGGTGCAGGGTGCTTTTGAGCCTTCGGGCGCTCAATGGATTTCAATGGGAAAGCTGAAAGATGAACAAAGGCTGCAAACTCGGGGACGGAGATTCTTCAGGTGCGACCACCACTTCGAGAGGTAAGTTGGGAAGCTGTAGGTTAGGTAGGCATCCAGGAGTTGGGCACAGGGGGCCGCAGGGCGCCGGGGTGTCTTTTGTTGTCGGGAAATCTTACCCTCTGCTGGTTGCGGTTGGAGGGGTCCCTGGTACTGAGGCTGCAGGCATCGTCAGAAGCGTCGAAGAGGGTCCTTGGGTGCAGGATTCTTGGTCACAGTCGCCAGGGGGACGTCCTCGTGGTCTTTGTTCACTCAGGCACAGACCTGGCTTGGCGGGTGCAGAGTGTGCTGGATTTGCGGTTCCTGGCTGGCACCAGGGGTTGTTGCTGTTTGAGCAGAACCACTGCTCGTGGGAGTCCCAGTCTTTGGATGAGCAAGGTAGTCAGGTCCTCTGGGGTTTTCGAGGTTGTGGACCACAGGAGATGCCGGGATTTAGCAGGGGTGGGTTCGAGGATCGACAGGCCTGTAGGGCTGGGGCCAAGTCAGTTTGTGTTGTCCTCTTGTTAGCAGCTGCACGGCAGGTCTTCTTTCTTCTTGTTTTGGAATCAGGATCTGAGGAGGGAAGGTTCAGAGTGCCCCTAATTACTAAATTTAGGGGCGTTACAGGTACGTAAAGGGCAGGGACCAATGGGTCCCTTCCCTGGGGTGGGCACACCCCCTATCCTGCCACTCTCCAGTGGGAGGGGGGCAGGAGCCTAGTCCTGATTGGGTAGGGCTCCCCATCCTCCAGATGGCGAGAGCCCGGAGTTGTGCTTCACCTCGCCTCCCCCACCTGAGGGGTGGGGTTGGCAGAGGCTGGCACACCCCCTTTCCTCACTTGGGTTTTCCCGCCAGTGTTCCCGCCAGAGTGGGGGTCAGAACCGGTGGGGACCAGTTGCTAAGTACAGCAAGTGGTCTGGGGAGGCTCACAATGGCAGCATGCCTTTGAAGCTTCCCCTGCCCATCCTGGGGGAGGAGGCCTAGCACCTCGCCCCAGGATGTGCATTGTTGCAGGCCCACGAGAGCGGATGGCTCTCTACCCAGGGGTCCAGCAACATGTCTGCTGGGTGGCAGCCTCTCAGTCAGGACGTGGGTTAGTTTCAGGGTGCAGCTCTAAGGTGCCCTCTGTCGTGCATTTTACATTAAATCCCACACTGGCGAACAGACCGATGGCTGCTGGGGAAGGGGGGTATAACAGGGCGCTTTATACTAACTATCGCAAACTACGGTTGACCGGTCGTACGGCTGGCACGGTGGAGGTATGGCATAAAGCTCAACGTAAGCTCGGGTGGCATAACCGCCTTACCAAAGCTACCCCTCTATGGGAGCCAGACATCTTAGGTCATCTTAGTGCATGTCTGGGGTTTGACAAGTGGGACTTGATCGGGATCTCCAGGGTTGAGGACCTGTGGGTCAAGGGTAAAAAGGCCACGTTTGCAGACCTGCAAGTGTAATATCAATTGGCCCCCACGGAGACCTTTAGATACTTACAAATTAGCCATGCCATAGACTCAGCCCTCCCCAGCGATGCCCCCCTTCCAGATTCCTCCCCCTTGGAAGATCGCTTGTTGTTAGACCCCATGGATCGCAAAGCTATATCCCTCACATATAAAAAATTAGCACACAACAGGGCGGACCCTATGCTAAAATTGCGGGGAAGGTGGGAGAGTGACCTAGGGGAGATGGACGATGATGACTGGCGGGAGGCACTCGCCTCCCCTAGGGAGGTGGCAATTCTGCTAAGACTCCAACTGATTCAGATCAAGGTGCTGCACAGGGTCTACTTCGACGCAACTCTATTGTTCCGACTGGGCAGGAGACCGAACGCACTGTGTTTACGACGCTGTAACCAGACTGGTACCTTTACGCACATACTCTGGGACTGCCCTCACATCCAAACTTACTGGACAGATGTCACTAGGCAGCTCACCAGGGCCTGCGGCAAACCCATTCACCCCTCCCCCAGGGTCTGCCTTCTGAATATCTGGGAGGCCACAGACCTCACCCAGATGGAACAAACGTGGGCTACTATGGGGTGGACCATAGCTAAACGCAATATCGCTCAAAAGTGGGGATCCGACGTGCTACCACGGATGAGAGATTGGGCGTTCGACATGGACTATGCTATGGTAGCCGAAAAAACAGTGTTTAAGGGGCGCGGATGCCCTAAAAAGTGGGATAGTAAGTGGAGTAAATGGAACAAGTACAGGGGGGACAATTGCATTTCTCCCACAGTGGAATTGAGAAGGGAAATGCGGACTTTGATGGACATACGGGATGGGGTGGTGGGACCGTAACCATGGTGTGGCTACTTCTATTATTCTATGGGGTCTTATAATATGCACCGCTCTCCTTTGTCTTTGCTCTCCAGAAAGTGGGAACCATTGTAACAACTGTTATGGACGCTGAAATGGACACAATGTCCAACGTACTGTAAACTTGTATAAAAGGTACTGCACCCTATTGTATCTTCTGCCTTGCCACTGCTAACACTGCATTGTCTGACATGTTGTCGTTTATCATCAATAAAATTGTTAACAAAAATACCACACTGGCATTTGATACCAAACTTCTCAGTCTTCAGTGTAGCCATCATGGTGCTGTGGAGTTCGTGATAACGACCTCCCAGCACCATATACTCTTAATGGCAGCACTGCACTTACAGTGCCCAGGAATGGACCTGGGTACTCTAGGGGTACAGGGCTCATGCACCTGTACCCACACGACTGGCATAGGGCACCCAGCTAGAGGAGTGACTGAAGTATGCCAGGGCAGTGTGTTGTGGGCATGGCACACAGGGATGTGTGCCATGTCGACTCTTTGTTTTGTTCTGTACTGAGACACTCAGCCTGCAAAGGCAGTGTGTGTGTGTCAGGGTACAGGGCCTCTAAGGGTGGCACAGTAAGTGCTGCAGTCCTTAGGGGCCTTCTCTGGTCACAGTGCCCTGGGTACCTATGGTACCATTTACCAGGGGTTGACATGTGGCCAGAGATGCCAATTGGGTTTGTCTTTGGGGAAAGAATACAGGCCCTGGGGTCCTTATTGGCAGGGCCCCAGAGCACATCAAGTCAAAGTGCATCAGTAGTCTGGCAACAAAATAAAAAGCGTGGGGGTTTACTGCAACATAAACCCACTTCCTCACACAAGCCCCCCCAGCCCAAAGGCCAGGAGACTCAGCCAAAGCTGGGTGAGTCTTCCTAGTCTTTCAGGCGAGGAAGAGTAGGGGAAGTGGTTTGAAAGTTGCAGGGCCTACCCTGCCTTACAGCCTTTTGTCCAGGTCAGTCCCTTTTGGGAGCTGGCCTACCTCAACAGTTTCAGGGCCTAATCTCCAATGCTCCTTCTCCTAGCCCTTTAGTGTCATCACCCCATCTTTTTAGTTTGGGTTCAGAGGTGCACACCTCTGCCAATTCTAACTTAGCTGGGGCAAGGCCCAGCTTTCCCACAGAGGTTACCCACAACTTGAGCATCCCCACCATGACCAATAGGGCCGGGGGGGGCACCCTGATAGGTGAAGTAGCTAACTCACAGGCTTCCTTTGGTTTGGGGGCCTGTCTGCTGTTTTAGGGAGGGGGGGGGGGTCACCACACGTGGTAATGAACACCCTTCTTCCACCCTTTGATCTGCCAGCTGAGGAGCCACCAACTCAGACGGGGCAGCTGCCCGAGTAGTCAGGTCTTTTTGTTGGCTAGGGGGTACTTTACCAGTGCCAATTTTGGGGTTCTCCCCTACTGGGATAGAATCGACCTGGCTCACTGGAACTGTGGCCAACAGTTGCCCATCTTTCCTACACTGCTTCCTCTTTTTCTTGTGGGGCTTGGCTGCACTAACTGCAGGTTCAGCCCCCCAGATTTCTTGGGTGAGGTCTGGCACTGGGCCAGTACCTCTCTTTGGCTCAGACCAACCCCTGGGTGATCATTCCCAAGGAGACAATCAAGGGGATAAGAACTATGTTCTTTTCTTAATTACACAATTGATTATTGATATATCTGTATACAAGCGTATTCTTTTATTATAGTATGCTTTTATGGACATTATGTATGTACCGAATAAAGCTTGATTTGATTGATTGACAATCAAGGGGGAGGTCCCTACTGACTACCACCTTTCTCCATCTAAGGCACCCAGCTACTTCTAGGGGCACTACAGCCACAGGCCTAACAGTGACTCCCCCTGGGACAGTCCTTACTCTTCTGGTTTCCCCTGGGATATACTGGTTTGGGTGGCATGCACCACAGTGAGACTGGCACAGGTGTCGCTCAGGGCAGTGGCTGGGATTCCATTCACCAGTAGGTGGTGAAAGTGTCTACTCCCCTCTGGAATGTCCAGCTTATTTTTTGGGCCATACTCCAGTTGAAGGCTAGGAGGACCTCCTCATCTGATGAACCTTCCTCCAATGCTACACTGGCAACCCCTGGGACACAGTAGTAACCCCTGGGGCTGCACTAGGGGCCTTGTTTTTAAGACAGCTAGGGTCCTTAGTGTGGTGTCCTGCCTTTTGGCAGTTGTGACACCAGACTCTGTTGGGGTCCCAATTCTTGCCTTGGTACCCTGGCTTAGGTTGTGAGGTGTCTTTGGGTCCACACTCCTGGATAGGTTTTTGGGGGGCCACCTGGGACTCCCTATTCTTTTCTTTAAGGGGTGCACTATCTTTCTTCTGGGGAGGCTTTGTGACACCTTTCTTTTGGTCACCCCCACTGGACGTCCTAGTTACCCTTGTTTTGACCCAGTGGTCTGCCTTCTTTCCCAACTCTTGGGGAGAAAGTGGACCTAGGTCTACCAGATACTGATGCAACTTTTCATCAATGCAGTTACTTAATATGTGTTCCTTTATAAACAGGTTGTAAATGCCAGTAAAGTCATGCACATTGTTTCCAGCTAACCAGCCACCCAGTGTCTTTACTGAGTAGTCTACAAATCAATCCAGGACTGGTTCTGGGTTTGTGAGCCTGCCAGAACCTAATTCTATACTCCTCAGTGGTGAGTCCAAATCCCTCAATCAGAGTTTTCTTCATGAGAACATAAGACCCAGCATCTGGCCCAGAGAGGGTCAGTAGTCTGTCTCTGCAGTTACCAGAGAATACTTCCCAAAGGAGTGCCCCCCAGAAAGTCTTCTTCACCCTCCTGGGTTCACAGGCCCTCTCAAAGGCTGTAAACCACTTGGTAATATCACCTCCTCATATTTGGGGACAATCCCTTCAGGGATTTTAGGATCATAAGATTGCTCTGTTGTGAGAAAGTGCCATCTTTCTTGCATGGTATGCCCCCATTTTTTGCTGAATGGCTGAATGTACTTTGACTGAGTGTGCCCTGGACTCCTGCCAATCAGGTACCCAGGGCCTATGTTCCTTCCCTAAAACAAAACAAACCCAAATTGGTAAACCCTGGCCACATGTCAGCCCCTGGTAAATGGTACCCTAGGTACCCAGGGCCTTGTGACCAGGGAAGGCCTCTAAGGGCTGCAGCACTCCTTGAGCCACCCTTAGAGGCCCTGTACCCTTACACACACACACTGCCTTTGCAGGCTGAGTGTTTGGGTACAAGAAAAAAACAAAGTCGACATGACACACCTCCCTGTGTGCCATGCCTATCACCTACACTGCCATGGCATACATCAGCCACCCCTCTAGCTGGGTGCCTTATGACAATGGTGTGGGCACAGGAGCAGGAGCCCTGTGCCCCTACAGTGCCCAGGTCCATTCCTGTGCACTGTAAGTGCAGTGCTGCCATTTAAGAGTACATGGTGCTGAGAGCTCGTCAAACACGAGCTCCACAGCACCATAATGGCAACACTAAAGACTGAGAAGTTTGGTATCAAACTTCTCAGCACATTAATCCCACACTAATGCCAGTGTGGGTTTTAATGTACCAAGCACCCCAGAGGGCATCTTAGAGGTGCCCCCTTAAACCTAACCTACAATCCACGTCTGCTCTGAGCCCCTGCTCTCCTGGGCCTGCAACAATGCACATCCTGGGCGAGATGCTAAATCTCCTCCCCCAGGATGGGCAGGGGGAAGCTTCAAAGGCATGCCGCCTCTGTGAGCTTCCCCAGGGCACTGCAACCCCCCACTCTGGCAGGAAGCTTTGGCCGGAAACCCCAAATAAGGACAGGGGATGTGCCAGCCTGCCAACCCCACCCCATAGGTGGGGGAGGCGAGGTGAAGCACATCTCCGGGCTCTCGCCATCTTGAAGATGGGGAGCCCTACCCTATCAGGACTAGGCTACTGCCCCCCTCCCACAGGAGAGAGGCAGGATAAGGGGTGTACCCACCCCAGGACAGGGACCCATTGGTCCCTGCCCTTCACCTACATGCAACGCCCCTAAATCTAGTATTTAGGGGCACCCTGAACCTTCCTTCCCCAGATTCCAGATTCAAAACTACAATGAAGAGCAAGAAGAAAGCCCTGCAGCTGCTAAAAAGAGGAAGACACCAACTGCTTTGGCCCCAGCCCTACCGGCCTGTCGACCCTTGAACCTGCTCCTGCTCCAACCCGGCATCTCTTGTGGCCAGCAACCTCACAAACCCCGGAGGACCTGGCTACCTTTTGGCTCTAAGCTCCTGGGACTCCCATGAGTAGAGGCTCTACTCAAAACCTACCTCTAATCCCTGGCAGCAGCACGGAACCGCGAACGCAGCACACTCTGCATTAGCCAAGCCTGGCCAGTGCCGGAGTGAACAAAGACCACGAGGACGACCCCACGGCGACTGTGACCCCGAGTCCGGCACCCAAGGACCTCCCTCGACACTCCTGAAGAAGCCTGCAACCTCAGAACAAGGTGCCCCCCCTATGGCGATCAACAGAGGGTAAGATTTCCCGACACCAAAAAGCACCCCTGCACGCGGCGCCCCGCGGCCCCCTGTGCCCAATCACGGGGTACCTACCTATCCTCCAACTACCCAACTTAGCTCTCGAAGTGGTGGTGGCACCCGAAGAATCCTCGTCCCCGAGCTTGCAGTCTTTTTCTAAACCGGAGATTTCCTATTGAAATCAATTGAGCGCCTGAATGCTCAAAAGCACCCTGCACCCAGCCGCCCGAGTGGCCCTGGCAGTGAAAACTCTACACCTACCTACTTCCCCACTTGCCCTGAGTAAGTGACCAGGAGCCCAGCTCCCACAGCCGCGTGGCTTGCCAGTCAGCAGCCACCAACCAAGGCCCCCCTATCCCTCATAGGATAACATTGGGCCTAACTCTCTCTGCACCTGGCCGCCCTAGAGTCGCTGAGGGTGAACCAACTGTACCTACCTGACCCTGGGGGACCCCTGAGTCTATGCTAAGAACCTCAACTCTGCCAGTCGTGTACTTACCCTTAAACCGATAACTCTATTTTCCTCATAGGGTAACATTGACTGGCTTTTTCCTGAAATTTCTTCTAAGTGTGGACTTTTCAAATCTTCAAATATTCACCAAAAATCAGCCGAGTAACGAAAACGAAATTACTCACCTGCTCTTAGGTGAGCTCCCAGTGCTGGATCTTGGTGCCAAGCACGGACTCTGGAAAATACTTACAACTGTACTTACCTGTAACCCAATTTTCTTCCATAGGGAATCATTGACTGTTTTTCTGTGAAATTTCTTCTAAGTGTCAATTTCTGCAATCTTTAAATATTCTTCAAAAATCGTATAATATCTGGAAACGTAATTACTTACCTGTTTTGGATAAAGGTCACAGTACTGAGTCTAGGCACCCAGTACTGGATTACAAAAGTAACGAGAACATTCTGTACCTGCAACTTGAATTTTCTTCCATAGGGAATCATTGACTGTTTTCTTTGAAATATTTTCCAAGTGTCAACTTTTAAAATAGCTAAATATTGTTTAAAAATCATTACAGTAATTAAGTCGACTTTTATCACTTGATTCTGAGTACTGACCCAGGACTGAATCTAGGATCCAGTCCTGGAATTCCAAAAGTAATCTAAAAAGTAATCTGTTGCAAATAACTTGAATTTTCCATTGAGCTCAATGCATTGTTGTGTTTAAAATAGAGTTGCCTATTGCAACCACTTTTAATTGTTTACAAAAGTCAATTGCATATTGCAAAAGTCTTTATATGAAACATCTCATTCTGAGAAAGTATATTTTAAATCCAAGTGTTGGTTCTAAAATAAAACAAGCATATATTTTTTTATATATAAACCATTGGCCTAGAGTTCAGTTATTGAGTGTGTGAGACCATTTGCTGACAGAGTATGTACAACAAATGCTTTACACTGTCCTCTGATACTGCCTTACTGCTCGACCAAGCTACCACTTTAGAGAGTAAGGTTATATCTAACTTTAGCCTCTGTCAAACCCTGGGGGACTGTGGACTCTGTACACCCTGTACCTATTAAGGAACAGTATATACAGAGCCACTTTCTCACATCTGTGTCCTTATTATTGGTATTGCTGCCACCATTGATGGGTACTAAACCCATCTCCTTTCTTTCTTTAGGTCTTGCGCAGCGAGAGTCCTTTTGTCCGGAGTTTAGAAACGGAGCCTGGAATCGCACACGCTCGTGCGTGTGCTTTTCCTTTTGTGCTACCCCATTGGCCTTTGCGTGCGTCTTTTTATAAAAGACTGCACGCAATTGGCCAAAGTGGGCGCATTGCTCTGCCCATGGGCTATTGGTGTCTATTACGCGCTTGGTGCGCGTAATAGACACCAATAGGCCATGTGGTTTCAATTATCGTGCCAAGACACGGGCGCGATAATTGAAAGCACATGGCTTTTGTTTTTCAAGCGGAAGTGAAAGCAAACGCTTTCCCAGCCGCTTCCTTTAGTTTGAAATTAAATCTCACATGGTAACACAGACATTTAATTTCATTTCGAAACTAAGTTAGGTAAACAACATAAGCACCGGCTGATTTCTGATGGACTGATGCGGCACTGTTTCCGGCAGGACCCTTTTGCCCATTATATCATCTATGCAAGTACCAGGGAAACTTAAGCCAGCAGCCGGTATCAGCTCCCGCGGGAAGTATCAGAAACAAAGAATTAAAATGGCGCATCAGTGCTTTGTAGTGATCACAGCCGGCTGCTGCAATATTTAAATCCTCATTTCATGTGGGAGGTAGCCGCTTTACCAACGGATTTGTCTGCACACTCTCTGAAACAAAGTTGTTAATTTCACTGCCTGCCGGTGTTCAGAAAGTGCTACACAGGGTTCAGGGAAACTGGGAGATGTAAAATGATGCCTCAGAGCCCCGATGTGCTGCGACTAAGATAAGGTAGATCGTCTTGGCTGATTGATACCAGGGCTGTGCAGTCTTGAATCCTCCTAATAGCTCGTTAATCCACCACTATACACTCCCTGCCCCTTTATTGCACTTTTGCAAGTTCCTGCTTTGCCCCTCTGTGACGGTTCTTCCGTCTTTCTATCCCTTCTTTTTTCACGTTTGTGTGTTTTCCCCCTGTCTTCCTCTCGGCTAATGTTCTTGTGTTGAACTTTGTGTTCAGAAATGCCATCTCTCAGCCTCTCAGGTTGTTCAACTGTTACTGCGATGCGTGTGACGTCACACGCTTGAGGTGAGGCGAGGCACAGAGTGGAGTACAGTGGAGCGGGATCGGGGAGTGCTGGCACTCGAGCCTTGATCCGGTGTCAGTGCGCCCAGCCTAATCCGGCTAATTCTCAGCTGCCTTCAGCCACCCCCACCGTCTCTACTGCTGCCACAACCACCACCCCTTCGCCAGACTCCTCTCTCCTGATAGATCGAGTGACAGCCAGGAGGAGAAGCAGGAGTAGAAAGAGCAGGAGGGCAGCACTTTGGAAAAGCGTGCAAGGCCAGAGCCGCGTTACCCCCCACAGCTTTGGAAGGAAGCGAACGGTGTTAACCCGGTGCGGGTTGCCTCATCGGTGGGACCGCTATCCTGCATTCTTATTACACCACAGCAGAGGACAAGGTGAGAAATGTAACACTTCATCCCACCCGCTGACCCTTTGGAAGAGTACAACGGATATAACGTGGCATAACAACAATAAAATAGGATAACAAAATAACCTCTCGGTAAATGTTTGATGAGCAAAAATAAGTGCCGATTCCTAAAAAGGAGAGCTGGTGGCCCCCACCGCCTCCAATTAAGCACTGTTCACACACTTATAATTGAATGGCAAGTCTGTTTATTTGTGAATTTCTTCAGGTTTGTTTTGTTGAAGCACCGCAATGGCAACTGATTTCTGGACTTTGGATAGTGTGATTGCTGTTCATGGAGGACCAAGTCTGTGAGTGTGTTGGCATCCAAGAACATGGGTAGGTTTCCTTCTCCTCATGAAAGTGAGTTACAGGATTTCAATCATTTTCTGTTTTTTAACAAACTTCGCCTTCCCCACTGTATGGTTTAAATCAGCAACGGGAATTGCAAATCTATGAAAACCAGGGTGCAATTTTGTATAGCGCGGATGTCAACCGAAGGCATAAGAGAACTTCACAACATTACCGGATACATGGGTTACAATGCCTTACAGTAATTAAACTCAGGCAGTTACATCAATAGATGTGTACAGGAGTTGCCACATGAGACAATTTCTAGAGTTGGTCAAAGGTCATACACAGTCAAAAAAGCATCGATTTAAATAGTGGGGTCCAATAACTGAGTTAGTTCAAATCCTGGTTAAGAGAGTACTTAAGTGTGGTTGAGGATGATTAACCAAGGTGTCTGTCAAATGGCAGGACCTTGAGGTCCCTTTTGAAGGTCACTAGACAGGTGGTAAGGTGGAGGGAGGGATGCAGAGAGTTCCAGATTCTTGTGGCACTGCCAGAGAATGAATGGTTCATGTATCGTTCTCGAGGGCGGTTTGAGAAGCAGGGATTGGGCATTTCTGGAACCCCTATTTGCTCCAGAGATATTAAGTCTCTGTCTTTTGCTAGCAAGCTGAATTGTGTTACAAATATATAGCTCAGGAAGTACAGCTTAATCCAAAGTTGAAATTCTGGTAGGAAAGGCAAGGTAGTTAAATATATATCTCTGTGCAGCAAAGTCATTTGTTGGAATCGTGCAGGCTAAATTTACTTTCCAGCATTCTGATGTCAGTAAATGGAGTATGGTTAACTTGCTGTTATTTTCGGTGCTTAGAAGTGGCAATATTGCAGCATTAAGCATTGTATAAAATACAAATTACTTTTATTAATAATCACTAGATCAGGGGTGACGAAAGATAGAGAAGTGGTAGAATGCTTTGGGGGTAGACAGTAGAGGCAAGATGGGGAGTAAAGAGAATAGTAGAGGTAGATCACAGAGTGGGAGATGCACCAGCACTAAAGAGGGCTGCGCCTAAGGGGGAATTGGGCCATTGCCTTCTTAGAAAACGTTTAGGTATCTGTACTTTTTTACAAATTAAGGTGTAAACCTTGGTGTGTTGAGGGGTCCATCTACACCTAATAAGTGGCCCCATGTCATGTGCAATACCTTCAAATGGCTCAGGATTATTAGAAGGCAGTATGTTGCCTGCTGAGATATTTAGTTCATGCTTCAAATGCTAAAAGCAAAACTACACATTTTGAAATGCAACTTACTGTAGGATGAAGTGGCAATGATTGTGTGTTGCAAGTATCAAACATTATATGGAGTCGGCCTAATGCAGATTACCGGCCTCGAAAATACAGAGTCTAACTAGCCCAACAGCGTGTTGTAGAACACAACTTACAAAAACTATTTCCCTCCTCCCTCTTTGCTCAATAAACAAAAACAATTCATGAATCTTTTCAGTAATTGAAATAATCCTAACCATTGACTCCACGTGGAGCAAAAAGGTGTTCAGAGTCTCAAGAACGCAGATCCAGGAGCCACATTGAGCCTTCAGCTCAATGTTTCTACTGACCATCTGATCAACGCCCTAAATGACCTTCTCAAAGATTAAAAGGGTGAACCATCAACTTGCACCCTTTGATCCCCATCCAAGTACAGCACATACTCGTACCCACCTGAACCTTTTCTCATCTCTTCTAGGCTCTGTCCTAGTCACCTGTGCTGTGTGCACTTTGTTACCCGAGCATACATGCCGGACATGAGCACTGGTCTACATCATTGGGGTTCTCTGTCCCAAATGAAATACGGGACATCCCCGTAGATAGGCCATTAAAAGATACACAGGTAAATGCAGTCTCCCAACCACATGTAGACGGCCAGAGAACTAATGACGTCAGCAAGTTCATGTCTGCTTGCACTTGGCCAGTGCTTACTTCTTCAGAGTGCAGTGCAGGCCCAATTTCAGAGCACTTGCTATATTAGTCTGTCCCTTTTCTTCCAAGTTGGCCCAATACGTAATTTAGTAAATGCGTTTGAGCAATTGCATACTCGTGAATTCAGTTTTGTGAATTGCTTCAGTTTTTTCAGAAATACTAGGATATTCTTATTATAGCAATTTTTGAGATCAAATAGGTCTAGTACAATATAGATTGTTGGCATGCTGTGGTTTTTAAATCAAATAGTAAATGGACAGCCAAACATCTCAGTTACACTTCACAATCATGATTGAACCTGCGCCAGTCATCAAAATATTTTTCAGAAGTTAGGAAAACTGAACAGCACAGAAAATCCCATACTCAGAAGATCGTGTAACGTCAAATATTAACTATTTAAGCAAATTTGACTTTTTTGCATGATAACCCTGTTTTTCTCCCTTTTCTGGAGCCTATTGTGGCTGCAATTAGGACTCTGTGCCCTGTGACGCTGCTGATCAGTGCCATAGTGCGTGTGTTCTTGCCCTAAAGGTTAGTGGTAAATTTGGATTCACTCAATAGATCCATTTAACTGTCATGTAGGGCTGTTCCAGATGAAGCAGAAAATGTCCCTATGGTGTGGAAGTTCAATCTCATACGTGGGCTGCAGTGTGTAATTACACCATCCACATATAGAAAACAAGCATTTGCAATGCAATAGGTCTCGCAGTACTGAAAGTTTAAGCTATTGGCATTGCATTATTATTAGCAACGCCAATAGTTCAAACTTTCAGTAATGCAAGACCTATTGCATTGCAAATGCTCGTTTTCTAGAGCCAGGAGTCTGGACTCTAGATCCAATCTTTTGGCCAGCTTTGCTAAAAAGCTGTCCTCCTCATTGGGGCTATTCCCAATGTCCTCACTGAAACCTAAGCCACCTGTGTGGCCTCTAGGTCTCCAGAGGTTGATGCTTGGAGTCAAGTGTATGGGGGCCCTTTCCTGCCTAGGGATGATTGGAGGGGGGTCACTATCCCCCTCATCCTCCTCCCTTTCCCCCTCTGACTAGTCATCACCATGTTCAGAGGGGTGGTCCTTAGCATACTCAGCCAGGAGCTCCTGGAGCCCTTGTTTGGTTGGATGCACGCCCATTGGTATACTTTTAAGTTTGCATAAGCACTTAACTCCTTGAAAGACAAGTGTAAGTAAGGTGTGAGGTCGAGCTCCTCAACGAGGTCCTGCATGTTATTGTTTTCACTAATAGCTGGGGTCTTTCGAGACATTCTAACCAAACTGTTCTAACCCCTCTACCCTCGACTACAGTGACTTTATTTTTCTAAAATTCTAAAGGGACTTCAGCAGGGCCCTGACAAGACTGTTAGTATTTTGGGCAAAAAAAACCAATTTGAAAAAAATCTGAATTCTAAAGGCAATTTTAAGAGTTCTGTCATGTGATCAGATGGTAACCAAGTAGTCCAACAAATGCAAGTTTGTATACCACCGCTGATCCACCAATGTAAGAAAGTGGCTATGTATATACTGCACCAAAGTAAGGTTCAGTGTGTACAGAGTCCACAGTCCCCAGAGGTTTGGCAGAGGTTAAAGTTAGATATAACCTTACTCTCTAAAGTGGTAGCTTGGTTGAGCAGTAAGGCAGTATCAGAGGACAGTGTAAAGCATTTGTTGTACACACTCAGTCAGCAAATGGTCCCACACACTCAAGAACTGAACTCTAGGCCAATTGATTTGTATATAAAAATATATTGTTTTATTTTAGAACCACAGTTAGGTATATAAATACTTTCTCAGAATGAGATGCTCTAGTTGTATACTTTCAATAAACAATAGACTTTTAAATGCAATAATTACAGTTGTTGCAATAGTTAACACAAGTTAAACACAATTATAACATTGAGCTCAATGGAAATCTTTAAGTAAATGCAATATCAATTACTTTGCATTGATTTTTCTTACTCAGTGCTGGATCCTGGATTCAGCCCTGGTGCATCTCCTGTCAACAGTTGGAAGAAATCGTTGTTGTTACACGGCGATTTTTAAGGAATATTTGTATGTGTCAAAAATCAACACTTAGCAGAATTTCTGGCAAAAACCAGGCAATGTTATCCTATTGAGGAAATTCAGGTTATCGGAAAACCACAATTATAATAATTTTTCAGGGTCAGTGCTGGGCACCAAGATCCAGCACTGGGATCTCTCTTGATAACAGGTGAGTAATTTCGTTTTCGTTGATCGGATGATTTTTACTGAATATATTAAAGTTTAAAAACTCGACAAGAATTTCCAAGTGAAAACCAGTCAATGTTACCCTATGGAGAAAATTTGAGTTATCGGCTTTCAGGTAAGTACTAGACTGGCAGAGTTAAGGTTCTGGGGTAAGACTCAGGAGTCTCCCAAGGTCAGGTAGGTACAGTTTTACACCCTCAGCGGCACAGGGGCAGCCGGGTGAGGAGAGTAGGTCCAATGTTAGCCTAAGGCAGGCAGGGGGCCTTTGGTTGGTGGCTGCTAGAGGCATGCCACGCAGCTGTGGGAGCTGGGCTCCTGGTCACTTACACAGGGCAAGTGGGGAAGTAGAATAGGACAGATGCTGCACTTCCAGGGGCACTCGGGCGGCTGGGTGCAGGGTGCTTTTGAGCCTTCGGGCGCTCAATGGATTTCAATGGTAAAGCTGCAAGACAAACAAAGGCTGCAAACTCGGGGACGGAGATTCTTCAGGTGTGACCACCACTTTGAGAGGTAAGTTGGGAAGCTGTAGGTTAGGTAGGCACCCAGGAGTTGGGCACAGGGGGCCGCAGGGGTGTCTTTCGGTGTCGGGAAATCTTACCCTCTGCTGGTCGCGGTTGGAGGGGTCCCTGGTATTGAGGCTGAAGGCGTCGTCAGGAGTATTGAGGAGAGTCCTTGGGTGCTGGATTCTTGGTCACAGTCGCCTGGGGGACGTCCTCATGGTCTTTGTTCACTCAGGCACAGGCCGGGTTCGGCGGCTGCAGAGTGTGCTGGATTCGCGGTTCCTGGCCAGCACCAGGGGTTGTTGCTGTTTGAGCAGAACCACTGCTCGTGGGAGTCTCAGTCTTTGGATGAGCAAGGCAGTCAGATCCTCCGGGGTTTTCGAGGTTGCTGACCACAGGAGATGCCGGGATTTAGCAGGGGCATTACAGGTAGGTAAAGGGCAGGGACCAATGGGTCCCTTCCCTGGGGTGGGTACACCCCCTATCCTGTCATTCTCCAGTGGGAGGGAGGCAGGAGCCTAGTTCTGATTGGGTAGGGCTCCCCATCCTCAAGATGGCGAGAGCCCGGAGTTGTGCTTCACCTCGCTTCCCCCACCTGAGGGGTGGGGTGGGGTTGGCAGAGGCTGGCACACACCCTTTCCTCACTTGGGTTTTCCCGCCAGTCTTCCCGCAAGAGTGGGGGTCAGAACCGGTGGGGACCAGTTGCTGAGTACAGCAAGTGGTACGGGGAGGCTCACAAAGGCAGCATGCCTTTGAAGCTTTCCCTGCCCATCCTGGGGGAGGAGGCCTAGCACCTCGCCCCAGGATGTGCAGAGTTGCAGGCCCACGAGAGCAGATGGCTCTCTACCCAGGGGTCCAGCAACATGTCTGCTGGGTGGCAACCTAGGTAGCCACTCAGTCAGGACGTGGGTTAGTTTCAGGGGGCAACTCTAAGTTGCCCTCTGTCGTGCATTTTACATTAAATCCCACACTGGCATCAGGGTGGGTTTAATGAGCTGAGAAGTTTGATACCAAACTTCTCAGTCTTCAGTGTAGCCATCATGGTGCTGTGGAGTTTGTGATAACGACCTCCCAGCACCATATACTCTTAATGGCAGCACTGCACTTACAGTGCCCAGGAATGGACCTGGGTACTGCAGGGGTACAGGGCTCATGCACCTGTACCCACACCACTGGCATGGGGCACCCAGCTAGAGGGGTGACTGAGGTATGCCAGGGTAGTGTGTTGTGGGCATGGCACACAGGGATGTGTGCCATGTCGACTCTTTGTTTTGTTCTGTACCAGAACACTCAGCCTGCAAAGGCAGTGTGTGTGTGTCAGGGTACAGGGCCTCTAAGGGTGGCACAATAAGTGCTGCAGTCCTTAGGGGCCTTCTCTGGTCACAGTGCCCTGGGTACCTATGGTACCATTTACCAGGGGCTGACGTGACCAGAGATGCCAATTGGGTTTGTCTTTGGGGAAAGAACACAGGCCCTGGGATCCTAATTGGCAGGGCCCCAGAGCACATCAAGTCAAAGAGCATTAGTAGACTAGCAACAAAAAAAAAAGGGGGGGGGGGGGGGGTTTACTGCAACAGAAACCCACTTCCTCACACAAGCTAGCTGTATATGCAACTTTAAACATCTATATTGACTAAGCACTACTTTTGACTTTTGACATTGACTTTTGAATACTTTTCCGTGGATACGGCGGACTGTGTATCGGATCACGACCGCAAAGGACACCAGCATACATTCGCCCCTGTCCCTGGCCCAAACGCACATCGCACTTTGTTCCCAGCCCCTCGAGGGGCTTGAAAACCTCGGCAGCGGTCCCGCAGCGCGGGACGCGCGCAAGACATACCCGGGCGAAGGCCGCGCCAAGACGAGCCCGTCTGTGACCGTTTGAGGTCGGGCCGGGCAACCCCTCTAAGCTGGGCTACTGTCAAACGGACTGTGGAGGCATTTGCACGAGTAAGATTTTATTTTTTCGTTGGGTGTCACAAACATTTAAATACATGAGCAAAAGAAAAATCGGAAACACAGTTGGACCTGCAATCGGAACTGTAAATCCAAATTCAAAATTAGCGGGTCAAACATCTTTATTGACTTATTTGACTGGTGTAATGGGTGCTATTGAAGACCAAATTAATACGGCGGAGGAGTCAATTACTAAGGGGAGGCGGGGGGTTCAAACGGAAGGCTCAGCACATTCGAACCCACTGAACTTCCCCATTACCCCCTTAAATGAGAATCATATTGTTCTGGTTAAAACTAACGGGTGCATACAGGAGATATCCGATCACCTTGAGGTGAGCGAGCTAGAGGAGGATCCCCAACCACCATCTAAACGTATAAAGAATCCGGTTATGGTGGACGACATATTGGTTATTGAACCAGCAGGGAAGAGTCCGGTAAATCGGCTAAAAAAACACGACAACTAAGAAAAGGAAAATTATTGGCAAACAACTAGTACCTAAAATACCTGCACGCAGAAATGCGGGCAGTACAGGAAAACCCACTTTGAATATGCTAGCTGAGGGACAAACCCTAGCTTTGGAAAAAAATATCAAAGAAAATTGACTATGTATACGCCTACATGGTGCTAGCTCTGGGGAAGTTAACAGATAGACTGATGGATTTAGAGGGGTGCTTAAATTGAAGTAAGACAAGCATTGGCATAGCCAATAGGTCTCGCCTTTCGGACCTTATAAGTGTTTAGCCATGCAACTGTTGCATAACTAAATACTTATAAGGTCCCAAAAGCGAGACCTATTGGCTATACCAAGCGGGCGTGAAAGTGATCGCGATCAAACATCAAAGCAGCCATGCGGCCGCGAAAGTGAAAGTAATCGCGATCAAGCGCGGCGCGCGCACCCGCGCACATGCACTGTAGCTCTAGGCTGGCCTGGTAGCACTTTTTGGAGCCCTCTCTATAAGTCTCGCCAGACCAGCGCATGCGCTGGGTCAGGCGAGACCTAAAAAACATATCCAGAGATGTGAACACGCAAGGCAATGGAGTATTATTAAACCCTCAGACAGGGGTCCTCCCAAATGGTACCACCGGTCTAAAACCTACAGCTACACCGGATTCAGATAACATACAGGTAGCACTTAGATCAGCACCCCAAAAACGTATTCCCTCCAGAGGCGGGCAGCAAGCAAAACACGGCCCAATTATGCACGGAGCTGGAAAATACAACTCTGGTACCAGCCCGCGGCCTTCGTTGACAAGGATGGGAGCATCATCAGGGCCCACAGTGGGTGCTAGACTTGATTTACCGCCGGCAGCAACTCCTTACATAGTCATCTTAGCTAATGTCCCTGTAATACACACACAGGAACAAGAGCATGGGAGGAACTTCGAAATAAATCTTTGCACTGGCTAGGTACACATACTGACCTTGGTGATGCATTATATAATACATTCAAAATGGTTAGACGGGTTAAGTGGGTGGGGAAGGAACAAAAAATCCTTCAGGGGGATTGCATAGTTTTGACATTCAGCGATCCCAGACTAGTGCGCACAATCCTTAACAGGATAGGGAACTTATCCTTTAACCACAGTGGCATTAATGTTTTACCCCTAGGGGCTTTTTACCCCTCCCAATCCAGGTACCCTCCAAAAAACCAAAACTAGGTACCCTGGCAATGAAATAACAAAACCATGGGTTATCCCACTTCAAAACCGATTTGATCTGTTAGGGTCAATGGAAGATCTAGATTGACCAAGTGCACAGTACGGGAAGGGGGGTGGTGTAAGCAGGGAGGAAAGGGTACCCAGACAAAGTAATACCCTGGGTGCACAGGGAAACCGTCACTTTACTCCGAACAAAAAGGTAACAGAATGCATGGCGGAGGGCGAGGTAAGACAGAGGGGTTCCTAAAACCAATGATAACACCAACAATAGATTGGTTAAAACATCAACTCCAATACCTCCAAGGGACAACCTAGGAAGAATCATGCCTACTAGTGCCACAGGGGAAGGGCAGTTAAAGGACAAAAACAGTAAAATGTGTAAAATACTGTTGTGGAACATTGCAGGTCTTTTATCCAAGGCCAGAGACTCTCTCTGGCTAACTTTTATAGAATACTCTATAATTTGCTTCCAAGAAACCTGGGTAACCCAAGAAATACACATTATTGGTTTTAGAACCCTCAATATGCCAGCTAGCGCTAGCAAGCAGGGCCAAAATAAAGGGGGACTATGCATTTATGTTTCCAACACGATGGGGGTAACAAATGTGAAGATTGTTAGCGAGACAGAGTTTTATAAGATATTATCAGTGAGCCTAGGAGGAGAAAAGGGTACAGTGTTAATAAACTTCTATAATAATATTTCCAAAATTCAAATGGCGAAGGTCTTAGCGGACCGATGTCAAAAGTTAAATCATATAGAAGAATGAATGCCTGGGGACATGTGTATTATATGGGTAGGTGACTTTAATTGTTTCTTATGCCAACATAGCAAACAGGGCATTTGTGGACTAGGTAAGGACAATGAAGACACTTTGACTCATTTTAGGCACACAACTGTGGGGGATCTGTTGAATGAAATAGTGTTCCGATTTGATTTGGGCTATGCGAATGAATTGTGTTCACCCCCAGTACAGTTTGAGCCAACATTTAATGGGAGGGGCTGTAATTCGACAATTGATTTTGCCTTGATGTCAAATAGGTGCTCCTGTAATGTCCGCATTTGTAAAACCAGCGATATACTAATGAGCGATCACTATCTGATTATATTGGATCTCTTTGTAGAAGGGATAGTTAGAACTTCTAAAGATATGAATTATAACTTTAACATCAACCTCGCTAGTACTAATGGTTACTCCTTAAATTTGACAAAAGTGGACCCAGTGTTTTTTCTCAAAACACTGGTTAATAAGACACACGAGGACTTTGAAATATGCCTTTCCCAGACGAGGGATGATGTACAAATTTTTGATGTCTTCATAAAATGACAGGGGAAGCCTGAAATTTACTAACGAGGGAGAGGAGACAGGGATCTGACAAGCCACGGGGTTGGTTTGACAAGGCATGTAGTAAGGCAAATGCCCACTTAAAAAATGTCCTTCAAAGCGAAACTAGAAACAGGGAAAAACTTAGACAGGCG
The DNA here is from genome assembly GCF_964204655.1 of Triturus cristatus. Classification (NCBI taxonomy): domain Eukaryota; kingdom Metazoa; phylum Chordata; class Amphibia; order Caudata; family Salamandridae; genus Triturus; species Triturus cristatus. The sequence continues at coordinate 566,303,860 of NC_140593.1, forward strand.
AGAATCTGTTACCGATTAGCAATAAAAAAGCGTAAGTTACAATTGAAAAAGGAAGCATGGCAGGCACTGCATCAGGCAAGTGTAAATAAGGATAGTATTGGTTTCTGGAGAGCGGTAAATGCCCTATTTTGTGTAATAGGGAGACCGATGTTATAGACATAGCAATTACTGAGGATAAATGGGTTGAATTCTTCACAGGTCTTTACAATGATGACGCCCTTGATCATAGTGAGATAGCCACCGTGGTAGGGGGGAACGAAGCAAATGTACAACCTATAGCTTTTCCTCTAGAAGTTGATCTCATACGAGGAAGTTAGTAGGGCTATAACCGAGAGTGCCTCAGGGAAAGCACCAGGACCAGATGGTGTGCCAGTGGACGTCTATAAGGCGAACACTGGTCTGTGGGCCCCGCTTTTAACTAATGTTTTAATAAGCTGTAATCGCTACAAGTTTATCCCCACATGATCGGATGCAACCGTGATCCCTATATTTAAAAAGGGAGACAGAAATGATCCAAGTTGCTAAAGTCCAATTTCTATATTGGATGCCCTAATGAACGTTGTTGGGAGGGTCATTCTAAATAAATTACAAACTTGGGCAGATGACACTAGCGTATTATCAAACTTTCAATATGGGTTTCGAGCAGGCGTGGGAACGATAGAGCAAGGACTCAACTTAGCGTTAATTATAGGCTAAGGAGGGCAATCTTTTTTTGACGTTTGTTGACTTAAGTTCAGCCTTCGATTGCGTAAAGCATGACAAGTTATGGAGTATTCTCACAGACATGGATGTTGATCCTCCCTTGTTATTTTTTATTAAGGAATTGTATAGGGAAGCAGGGGCGAGGGTTCGATATGGGCAAAAGGGGGAATGTTCGACTACATTTTGTATTAAAAAAAAGGGGTGAGACAAGGTTGTATACTCGCCCCTATCCTTTTTACCTTATACATTAATAGCGTAGGACAATTCTTGACTGACCATCGACAGCATTACCCAATCATTAGTAATACCCCCGTCCCTATCTTATTGTATGCGGATGACGCAGTTATTATGGCAAGCACCCGATTAGGTCTTCAACGGACCGTTACTAATTTTGTCACTTATATGAAAGAGAGGGGTTTAAAAGTAAACATTAGCAAGACCTATACAATGACCGGTGGCAAAAAAAGAGTAAAACTTGTGATATATTTATTGAGAAGAAAAAATTAGAACGCACGGACAGATTCTCGTATTTGGGAATCAATTTTCAAAGGACTGGTTCATGGAAAGCGGCCATAAGTGCAAGGAAACTGACTTTTTCAAGAGCTATAGGTACAGTTATTAACTTCTCAAAAAAATTGGGTGGTAGACCGGTCCCGGGGCTACTAGACATTTATAAATCTAAATGCATATCTACTGGGACATATGGTGCAGGTATCTGGGGCCTATAAGATGCTGGACAAATACAACGCTGCAAAAATGTTTTTATTCGCTATATTCTGGCAGTCCCTAGCTCTACTGCCGCCTTTAGTTGCCACAGGGAACTTGGTCTGCCATACATATCTGACATTATTCAAATAAACCCACTCTTATTATGGCATAAGGTGTGGGTATCTATGGAAACTGGTTTTAACAGAGACGTAATCCTGGACTGTCTTAAATTGGATGGGGTGGCAAAATACCATGGATTAGTTACATTAAAAAAATGGTGTGTGACATTGGTCATCCTGAATATTTAGATTCCCCTAACAGCCTGGAAATAATATCGAGAAAAATGTTAAAAGTAAACTGTTTGCACTACTTAGAAAATAAGCGTTGCCTAATTGAAAAAGAGACAAAAATCAGTCATGGAAAATAATCGGATGATGACATGTTTTGGCTTACGGAAAAACAAAGGTGGTGGTGTTCCACAAGGGAAATATCCGCACTTTCAGTTTAACGTTAGATTATTATTCATTTAAAGCGTGAAAAAGTATACAACAACAGGTGCCCCACCCTAAAAGAGCCTACCACGAAACTGCTCTAATAGCACAGAAAACAGAAATTTTCTGAGCAACAACTTGCAAACGAAATATTAGGGTTACTGTGGCACACCTGCAAGTATTACATGAATCTCAAAAAATATAGAGATCTGGTTCCTAAGCAACGTAGGGTACAGTATTCCCTTAGCTTCTTTCCTACTCAACAAGATCAATTGACAAGGATTTCAAAAACAAATTTGACACCATCCAGTTCAAGTATGGGACTGTGATTCTTTATTCTTTCTTTCGTTTCAGTCCACGAAAAAAAAATTCATAAAATATTCTCAGCACATTTTTGCCAATAAGCGTTGCCTAATTGAAAAAGAGACAAAAATCAGTCATGGAAAATAATCTGATGATGACATGTTTTGGCTTACAACGTTATTTAAAAGAGATACAGAGTAGCTTTTGCCGCATACTCCTATCCCGTTTCAGTACTAGGTCTTTTTATAGAATGGTTACCTTCCCTGACATAAATGATTGGTCACAAAATGTATTGCTATGTCCTTGTGATGATACTTCAAAACAATCTACATTACACTGTATTCTCTTTTGTAAATATTATGTCTTACCAAGGAAAAGGTTTTTAATTTCTATTTTGAAGATGTTACGTTTAAGACAATGTAGAGTACCACTTTTAAGGCTACAATTTTTAGAAAATGAAAAGATTATGATGGCCACTTCTACTTTCTTAAAGGTGATTATCAGATACAGAAACACAATGTAAAGCTTGCTCAGAGTAATCAAAAAAACGTTTTATTCTTTTACTATTAATGGATTGATTTGATGAATTGGTAATTTTTATATATTATGAAAAATGCATATGTGGTTGTTATCTTGTACTGTGCTTTTATGGTTTTTATTGTAGAAAAATCGAATAAAGCTGATTTGATTTGACTGAGCACTATGGTGATGGCAGAGACTATTGAATATTGTGATAAGAGTCAGGGTCTTGTGAATGACATTTTAGACAAGAGACTGGGAATTTTTAAGTTCGCAGTAACCTGTGTTATTTGACATATGTGATTATCCTGCCGTACTGTTATGTTACCTGAGTTTATATAGCGCACAGCTGCCTCAGCAAAGAGGCATCCCAGCGTAACTAGCAGAAAAACCAAGGAGGCTAAGAGACTAAGGAAGTCAACGCAAGGGAACAGAGCACGGAGGGACAGGAAAGGGCTAGGCAGAGGGGAAGAGAAATGTTTTAATAGCTTTTCTGAAGTCCAGCAAGCGGTCCAGGCTACGGATTTGGAAGGGCAAGGAGTTCCATAGCTTGGCTGCTAAACAGCGGAAGGATCGTCCCCCGGCCCGGAGACGCTTCACGCGGGGGACTATAACCAAGTGCTGTCCCAGGGAACGCAGCTGGCGAGTTGGGACACAAGGTACCAGCAAATTAGCCAGAAGGCCGAGAGAGGCAAGCTTCAGAATCTTAAGAGACAGACAAAGGGTCTTAAATTTGATCCGCTTGGCCATGGGTAACCAGGGTAGCCGCCGAATAGCACCGGTAGATGGGCAGCTACGCGGAAGCCCCAGCAGGGCTCTGGCGGCAGCATTTTGGACACGCTGCAAAGGCATAACCTCCGCCTGATTAGCCCCCAGCAGGAGCGAGCTAGCATAATCTAATCTGGATAGAATGGCTGATTGGACAATCAGCTGGCGCGTGGAAGAGTCAAAGAACCTCAACAAGGGCCTGAGTCCCCGAAGAAGACCGAAACAGGTGCCAGCGACTTTCTTAGTGTGATCTTGGAAGCTGAGGGTAGAGTCCATCCATACCCCCAGGTTCTTAACCACCAACTTAGGGGTGGGAACATAACCAAGAACAGTTGGCCACCATTGCTCACTCCAGAGACTCCTATCCTTCCCCACCAGCAGCACCTTCATTTTATTGGCATTCAACTGGAGGCAGTTGGTGGTCATCCACTCTGCGACGGCAGCCAGGCCACTCTGAAACCTAGAGGTATCCTGCGTGGAGCCATCAGAGAGGGCCACCACCAGCTGCGTGTCGTCTGCATACGAGACCATGGTGAGGCCCTTGTTCCTGGCCACCGTAGCAAGAGGTTGAACATATAGATTAAACAATACGGGGCTCAGAACGGAGCCCTGAGGCACGCCCTGACCGATGGAATGAACCTGGGAGAGAAACGTGGGGGCCGACACTCGGAATGATCTCTCTGTCAAAAACGATCTCAACCATTCCAGAGCTAGGCCAACAACACCTGCTTCTTCCAGACAGTGTAACAGAATCCCATGGGAAACCGTGTCAAATGCGGCACGGAGATCAAGCAAGATCAGTGCTGCTGTGCGACCAGAGTCAAGAATGGTCCGCAGATGTTCTGTCACAGCCAAGAGAGCCGTCTCCGTACTGTGACCAGGGCGGAAACCATTCTGAGAGGGATCCAAGATGTTATTGGTATTCAGGAACCTCATTAAGATGTTATTCACATGAGCCTCAGCGATCTTAGCTAACCATGGAAGGAGGGATATCGGACGAACATTTTCCAGTTTAGCTGGGTCTAGCGAAGGTTTATTGAGTATAGGAGTCACCCTCGCCTGTTTCCACGGCTCAGGGACCACGGCTGTGGTAAAAGAAGTATTAACAACCTGGCACAAAGGAGACAGGAAGACAAATAGGGAGTCCCTAAACTGGGCTGGTTTTAAAGGATCGGCCGGAGAGCCAGATTTAACTTTCCCACTCAATAGTGTGAACTCCTCCTGTGTAATGATGGGGATAGTGGATACTGGAATTTAGGAATGTGGTACCGAACTTACTTTCTGCCTAAACGTAATGATTTCAATGAGACAACCTAGATGTTGTTTATTGTTAGGTAGTTCATTACTGTAATATCGATTTACATTATATATAGGGAAACAAGTGGAATGAACTAAGTGGTGAGCTTGCGTTTTCTGATTTGAAGGGACAAAACCACATTTCATGGCCTATCTATCCCCCGCAACAACTAAGGCTGCTATGCTTGTAATGCTGTATACATCAAACTGCAACAAGATATATCATGACGTATTTATCCCTTATGACAATCAAGATTGCGATGTTACTGATCGCATATAGGGCAAAATGCAGCATAAGATTTCGAATTTTTATTCAACTGTTAGAGAAACCTGCGCCTGTGCTCCCCTATAAACACGATCTAATCAGGACTTTTTTGGGTACTTCTAATTATGACACAGCGGATTTTTCAGAAATCTCTGGACTGATAGATTTAGAATTAGGTTTGATGTATTGTTCTAATACACATGACAATATGGCCGCCCCTCTTATGTTGGCGAGAGTTTGGTCTGGGCATGCGCAAGACAAAGAAAGATGTATGATTCACGGTACATTTGATTTTCTGTATTTTGTCCTTATTTCCAAATGCTGGGAATTATGGCTTAGGAGACTTTTAACATACCAGAAGTTATCCGCTCTTTATGAATTTAGAATCAGGCTTGATGGACTGTTGCATCTGACATTGCAAGATGGCCGCTGTTCTCACGTCTTTGTGAGTGCGTTTTAGGCATGTGCGGGACAACGAAGAAGGTATAACTGTATTTTGCCCCCGATTCTAATGTTTGGGTACAGGGATTACTGCTCCACTGGCCGTTGCTGTATATTGTGATCAGCAGGTGATTGAGTCAGTGATTTGGAGTTTTAGACGTACTATTCATTAATTCGGCATATGGATTTGATATCATAAGATGGCTGCCCGTTAACCTAAACCATTCTGCCTTTTGCGCATGAACGGATATGGCAGGAGAATTTACAACCCGGTCGTGATTATGGCTCGGCTTGGCGGTGTGTTGGATTTGAAAGAAGGATGTCGTGACATACGCTTAAGGTGGACTGGGAGACATGATATCTTACATCAGTGAGGGCGCCCGCTTATCTGTGAGCCCCTTTATTAAAAATGAAAGGCATGCCATTAACTAATTTGCCTCGGTCAGGCATTTGGATAATGCAGGTAGGGGGTATTTTTGTATAAGTGCATTGTAAGAATCTAGGCATGGATATGTAACGATTTACCTTTGTGGAGCCTTCTGGCTATACCTGAAGGGGCAGAAGATATTTGCAAGTATGTGACAATACCTATGCCCTCGGTTACTAGGCACATGCGTAATCCATGCTTAAGGAAATGCTGGAGAGTGCCAGTGTTATTATAGTGAAAACGTAGTGTGGTGACACCGTAAGTAAATTAAATAGACAGTAACTCCTTCTTTAATAAAGAGATATGCTGCAGATTTCTAGCGATACTACGAAAAAGTGATATGACGGACAGTCGTTAGATAGTATGTCTTTGGCGATAACAGAAAAAAATGACAAGCCGGCAGGGTTGTATACACTCTGCAGGGGGTTACTATAGAACCCTTGGACCTTATACAAAACTCTTATAAGGCATAATAAATGGATCAAAACATAAATAGATTGATTACATTGTATTTGTATATATGCAACAAATTTCCTCAAGCCAAATTAATAAGACATGATAGTATCAGCAGTACATGTCATGTTACTTAAATAAACATAACATATAAAACATTACAACATGCTAGACACATAAATCAATATACACGGTATTTGAAAAAAAGCCCGATGCATTTCGGGACTGACACATCCCTTCGTCAGGGGCAACCTCGAGTTTATGATGAAAAGTATGGCTAAGAAATGCCCGGTGGGTGCGTGAAGTGTTGGCCAAAATTACTCTTGTGTTAAAGCGTTAATAGCTTAGAACCACATTGGGTCACAATTTTAGTTTCTTCAGCGTGGTAACGATAGAAGACTGGAGTCAGCTGGCGATAACAACCATATGGGTTTATATATCATAGGGCAAGATGGGTTTAAATGAGCCCGTCTGTAGTCACGGCGCAACTGTCAACGGTGCGTCAATACATATAGCTTCCTTGGTGTATCCTGAGTCCTATGCACTTGTGTTGTTAACGGTTTGTGCACCATATAAGAATTCTTGGTGGATATGATCCATCCATGAATATAAATTCTGTTTGTGAAAGGCGTAATAACGAATTGTATTCACTACAAGCAAAGATACATAATTAAACGGTTTGACTGGTGGTCGATATGTAAAAGACTGAAGCATTGTCCCCGTGCATGCTTAAAATCTATGTATGATATATGGGACGCATAAAATCCTAATGATGCCTAATAGTGAAGTCGCAAAACACACAAGGTGATGGACGGAATGTTGCACAATGGCAACACATTAACCCCCAGTCACAGATCTGGGTTTAATCCATCGTTATTTTGCTCACCACGCCACCCCAGTTCAGACATGGCCATATGCAAATCAGTCTTGACCCTGTGCCTCATGGGAACAGTCCAGCCCGAACTGCCAAGCCATGTCTTCCCTGGACCGGAATCAAGCATCCTAGGACCGGTTTCTGGCTATCAGCCGTCATCAGCCAGGATTGCTTGACTCCAGTGGCGTAGTGAGCACAGGACCCACGTCTGGGCATACCCTTCCCACATAGGGCGAACAGCAAAATAGTGATGTCGATCAGTAATATTGACGAGTACGGAGCATGACCACAGTGCTCGTTTGGGCTTTGAAAGGCTCGATTAGAACATGTGTGCACGTGGTCAGATAAGGAGGAATTACAACTTGTTGTTTTTACATTTTTTTATTTATATTGAAGGAATGGGTCAACACTGACCATATACTGTTTGAGGAACCTCCCCTTATAGCACCTCTGTGTCAAGACTCCAGGCTGAGGAAAATTACAGACTGAGGAAGTTAAGGTATGCGTGTTCAGATGGTAACTCTTTGACCAATCAGTTGATTGGCGCATAGCAGCATTTCGAACTCCTTTATGCTTTACATGAAAACTCGCATGTCCATGAAGTAGCAGGTTGCTACTTTATAACATCTAAGACATGCACTATATGTACAGATATGATAACCTGATATGGTCCTGGCCAAATGAACATTAATGCAATAGTTTATTCTGTCTGTCTCATGTACCAGCAGATTTTGTTTTCTATCTTGCAGCGACTGAAGCTGCGTTACTAAGAACTGAATTCCATAGGGAGCCAAAAGATCAGTGCGTCCATAATCAGAAGATTTAAATAGCTTAGTAATACAGGTATGGCCTATTTTAAATATGATCCCTGAGAGTTTGAGAACATCAATAAATATGGTGTTAGCGATGTGCAAGAAGGACCGAGTGGTCTGCCTGATCTGAAGAAGAGGAGACATTCATTGGAACATGCATGTAGACTAATGAGGTAATTACGCAATGCTGTGACCTAGTTGATATAACTAACTTGGATAAGATACTCTATTTCTGGGTATGGACGCTAGTTGATGACTTAACAAGGTTAGAATACAAATAGCTGCTTTCTTAGATGGTCAAAGAGGCCTGGAATGACACCTTTTTATCATCATAACTTTATGAAATGACTTCAATGTTTTCTTTCATTGACATTTCGATTAACAGTGTAAAAGTCCTTCTGGTTTTATCAGATATTCAACATCGGATATGTTTGTTTATGTGCTTATAAGATAAAGGTAGAAAGTTATCGTCATTATAGGACATGGATGACATAATAGGTGTTTTCCGGTCTTCTTATTATGAATTTTATGTGGAATGATTCGGTATCAAAAGTATGAATTATTGAATATTCTCTATCAATGAAAATGAACTTTAAACCTGAATGTACAGATAGGTTATGTTAGTAGTAAAAGACGGTACTTATCATATAAGTTTCCCATACTGTCTGGTTGTCATCTACTAGGTGTGAAAGGTCCTGAACTAACAGAGATTCATTGTTACAACACCGCCACGTAATGTACAGATAGACTTTACTGTTGCATCTGCAGAAAGATTATGGCCTCGTACTTAGTAAAGAACAATCCAAGGCGAGGAATCCACAGGCAGATACTGTATCCACCAGAAAAAGCGTTACCGAAGGTAAGTAACTTGTTCTTCTGATGGATACATCTGCCAGTGGATTCCTCACCTTGTGAATAGATTCCCACAGCAGTCCCCACTCCCGGAGGAGGGTGTCCACCTTCCTATACCAAAAAGTCTTGCAAGACATAGCGCGCGAAGTGGCCCTCCCTCCTCATCACAGAGTCCAAGCAATAATGCTTTGCGAAAGTATGGAGGGAGGCCCAAGTCGCGGCTTTACAAATATCTGCCACAGGAACACCCCTGGCCAAAGCAGATGTAGACGATTTTGCTCTAGTTGAATGAGCTCTAATACCCTCAGGAGGAGTCTTACCAGCCAGGGCATAGCAGATCTTGATGGCAAGGATAATCCATCTCGATAAAGTGCGCTTGTGCACCGCTCTTCCTTTCGAATGACCAACATAGCCCACGAAGAGCTGATCGTCCAGACGAAAGTCTTTCGTTCTGTCCAAATAAAAACTCACAGCCCTCTTTGGATCCAGGCGATGGAGTCTTTGCTCCTCTTTCGAGGGATGAGGAGGTGGATATAAAACAGGGAGAGTAATAGACTGCCCCAAATGAAACGGAGTAACAACTTTGGGCAGGAAAGCAGCCCTGGTCCTGAGCACCATCCTTTCAGCATGTAATGTTAGAAAAGGGGGTTTAGAACTAAGAGCTTGAAGCTCACTCACCCTCCTTGCCGAGGTTATGGCCACAAGAAAGACCACCTTAAAGGACAACAGCCTCAAAGGACAGCTATGAAGAGGCTCAAACGGGGACCCCATCAGAAAAGTCAAGACAAGATTAAGGTCCCACTGTGGCATTACAAAGGGAGTAGGAGGAAACATGTTTGTAAGACCCTTGATAAACCTCAGTACAACTGGAGATTTAAATAGTGACGGTTGATCAGGAAGACATAGAAAAGCCGATAAGGCAGATAGATAGCCCTTAACCGTGGCCACAGCACAGCCCTGCTGAGCCAGGGAAAGAGCAAACTGAAGCACATTAGAAAGATGGGCCTTTAAAGGGTCAATGGATCTCTCTCCACACCATTTAACAAATTTCGACCACCTGTAGGAGTAAATGGACTTGGTGGAGTGTCGTCTGGCCGATAAAATAACATCCACCACATCAGGCGGGAGAGAGAACGAACTCAGGTTGCCCCGTTCAATCTCCAGGCATGAAGGTGTAAGCTCTGGAGGTGGGGGTGTAGAACCTGCCCCTCCGATTGTGAGAGGAGGTCTGCCCTCAGAGGGAGACGGAGCGGAGGGCACGAGGAGAGGTGGAGAAGATCTGTGTACCACACCCTTCTTGGCCAATCCGGGGCGATCAATATGGCTTGGGCCCGGTCTTGGCGAATCTTCCTCAGAACCGGAGGAATCAAGGGTATGGGAGGAAAAGCGTAAAGGAGTTGTGAGCTCCAACTCAACTGAAACGCGTCCCCCAACGCCCCCTGCATCGGATACTGGAGACTGCAGAATGACGGGCAGTGCGCGTTCTCGCGGGTGGCGAACAGGTCCACCCGAGACGTCCCCCACGTCCGAAAGACGTGACGAACCACCTCCGGATGGAGCCTCCACTCGTGATCGGCGGAGAACTGCCGACTGAGACTGTCCGCACGTACGTTCAGCACCCCGGCCAGATTTGCCATCAGACAAATCCGATGGTCCTGAGCCCAGGACCATAGACGTAAGGCCTCTCTGCAAAGACAAAGAGACCCCACTCCTCCCTGCTTGTTGACATACCACATCGCGGTAGTGTTGTCCGTCAGGACTTGAATCGACTGACCGCGAAGGGAAGGGAGGAAGGCCTTGAGCGCCAAACGAATCGCCCGCAATTCCAGAAGGTTGATGTGAAGCAACCTTTCCTCTGGAGACCAAAGACCCTTGATCTCCAGATCCCCCAGATGAGCACCCCACCCTAGGGTAGAGGCATCTGTTATCACTGTGGCCACCGATGGAGGAAGATGAAAGGGCTTTCCTTGAGACCGGTTGCCCTCCACTCTCCACCAAGACAGATCCGCTGCAGCTTCTCTGGAGATCCTGATCGACTCCCTGAGATCTCCGTTGTGCTGATACCACTGCTCGCGGAGGCACCACTGGAGCGCCCTCATGTGCCAGCGTGCATGGCTGACCAACAGAATGCAGGAAGCGAACAGACCGAGCAGGCGAAGGACCTTCAGAACTGGAACAACCGCTCCATTGTGGAATAAAGGGACCATCTCCTGAATGTCGAGAATTCTTTGAGGAGGAGGAAATGCTCGACACACAGTAGTGTCCAGTACTGCCCCTTTAAACAGGTTGCATTGAGAGGGCACCAGGTGAGATTTGGGCACATTGATCGAAAAACCCAAGTCGAATAACAGCTGAGATGTTACCTGCAGATGACGCTGCACCATCTCTGGGGACTCTGCCTTCAGAAGCCAGTCGTCCAGGTAGGGGAAAACTGGAATCCCCGACCTCCTGAGATGAGCAGCCACCACTGCCATCACCTTCGTGAAGACCCGAGGTGCGGTAGTAAGACCAAACGGGAGGACCGGAAACTGGTAATGTTGCGACCCAACCGTAAAACGGAGATACTTCCTGTGCGACTTCAGGATCGGGACATGGAAGTACGCGTCCTGCAAGTCGAGCGACACCATCCAGTCTCCTTGCTGCAACGCCTGAAGAACCTGCGCAAGGGTCAGCATCTTGAATTTCTCCTGTTTCAGGTAAAAGTTCAAGATTCTGAGGTCCAGTATCGGACGCAATTTGCCGTCCTTTTTGGGAATCAGGAAATACCGGGAGTAGCATCCCTGACCCCTTTCCTGTTCAGGAACCACCTCTATCGCCCCTTTTTGAAGCAAAGCCAGAACCTCCTTCTGCAGAAGAAGCAGATGGTCCTCTGAGCAGTAACCTTGGCCAGGATGGTAAGGGGGAGGAAACTCCAGAAAGGGAAGGGCGTACCCAGTCTCCACGAGGTTTAAAACCCAAAGGTCGGTCGTAACAGATTTCCAACCCCGCAGAAAGTAGGACACCCGACCCCCCACAGGTCTTACATGGTCCAGGATGGGGGATCTAGGGCTGCTTCCCTGAAGCCTCATTGGGAGCAGAGGAGGAGGAAGAAGAAGAAGAGGGGTTACGTCCAGAACCTCTCCGACCCTTTTGTCTCCCTCTATAGGACCTATAGAGGGGATTCTGCTGTTGCTGCTGCTGCTGCTGCTGAGGCTGTCGGAAGGAGCAAAATGAAGACCTTCCGAAACCCCTAAACTTTTTAAAACCAAATCCGTTAGCAGGAGCTTGCAGACCCAAAGATTTAGCTGTTGGCCTGCTGTCATTAAATCTTTGTAGGGCAGAGTCAGCCTTTTCTCCAAACAATTTCTGTCCATCAAACGGCAAATCCACCAATGTGGCCTGAACATCCGAAGAAAAGCCAGAGGAACGGAGCCATGCCTGCCTTCTTGTGGCTATAGACAAGCCCATTATTCTCGCCACTGAATCTGCTATATCAAGCCCCGATTGAATCACCTGTCTAGCAGCAGCTTGAGTATCCGCGACCACCTCCATGAAGGACGCCATATCACCCTCAGGCAGCTTAGGGGCTAAAGACTTCATTAAGTCCATTAAGGCATGCACATAACGACCCAGCAAGCACGTGGCGTTGGTAGACTTAAGTGCCATACTTCCTGAAGAAAAAGTTTTCTTAGCCGCCTGGTCAACCTTTTTGGACTCCCTGTCCGCAGGAGACTGAGGGAACGCTCCCGAAGCATGCTTAGAGCAGGACGCCTGCACAACCAGGCTCTCTGGAGACGGGTGCATAGAAAGAAAATCCGGACCCCCAGGCGCCACCCTGTATCTTCTCGCCACCTGCCTGGAAACCGCCGGAGAAGAAAGAGGTTTCCGCCATACCTCCAAAACAGGCTCCAAAATAGCCTCATTAAAAGGCAGTAAAGGCTCAGATGTTGAAGTAGGTGAATGCAACACCTCTGTCAGCAGGTTAGATTTATACTCCGCAGAAGGTAACTGCAAATCCAACAGCTCTGCGGCCTTTTTTATTACCACATGGTAAGGAGCCAACTCCTGTGGTGGAGAAGATCTAGACGAAGTATGCTCCCACTCAGGGGTCGTATCCAGGCCACTAGCCTCTTGTATCCCCTCAAATTCATCTGAGGACGTGTCCACTTCACCTTCCTCTACCTCCACTCTATACCTTTCTTCATCCAAGACCCTTTGGGCCTCCCTCCTTGAACGAATCCGTGGAGCCGGCGTCGTCGACGTCGTACGCGGCGTTAGTGGAACCAGAGGAGATGGAGTCGGCGGCGCCATAGACGGAGTCGGCGGCGCCGGACGCGGCGCCGAGGGAGTCGGCAACGGCGTCGAGGAAGGCTCCGAAGCAGGACAATCCAGCCGAAGTCGTGATGGATCCCCAGACGGCGCCAGAAACTGCCACGAAGGCGCCATCGGCAGAAAGGGCATAAACGGGGCCTGAGCGTAATACTGCGGCACCCCTAAAGTATACGCCATAGGACCCACGGGACCAGTCGGTGCACCGGATGGGAAGGCAGCCCGATTGAAGATTCCATACATGGCATTTAAAAAATGCGAAGAATCAGTACCTGGAGCCGGGACCTGCGGATAAGGAACCAAACTTGTATCCTTCTGCGGAGTACCTGGCAACGGCGCCGCAGTGTCCTCTACCGGAGCCGTAGGATCCTCAGGTCCTGGAGAAGGCTCTCCCCTTTGTTCCCGCTCACCATCCGAAACAGGCGACTCCACTGGAGCCGGAGACGACGCCGGTGAAGGCGCCGGTGACTGCGCCGGGGACTGCTCCGGTGACCGCGCTGGAGCCCGCTTCGGCAAAGGAGATCCTTCCGGAGACTTCGAAGGAGAAGGAGACAAATCCTTACTTCGGCGTCGTCGAGGCGAAGTCGACCTCGACTTCCTGTTCTTTGAAGACCGGCGCCGAGAGGAATGCTTCCTTTTTTTATGATGTTTTTTCAACTTCGATGATCTCTAAGTCGACGACTCCGGCCTAGACCGCTCCTTCTTTCTTCCTCTTTTCACCTTCCCGACCTTAGCCATAAAAAGCTTCGCCTTCCTCTCCTTTAACGCCTTCGGATTCATCCTCCTGCAGCTTGAACAATCTTGGACGTCGTGGTCAGATGAAAGGCACCACAAACAGTCATCATGGGGGTCCGTCATAGACATGTGACCCCCACATTCCCTACAGGGCTTAAAACCCGACTTCTTCATCGAAGACATAACAGATTTTCACCAACAGTAACACCTAACAACTACAAAGTAGCAGGAGAGTACTGGAAAAACCGTTGCGCGTCGACGGCGCGGAAAAAAGGGAACTGACGTCATCACGCCGACGTGGCTCTCTTATGGCTCCGGTGACGTCATACGGAGTCGCGAGCGGAGCCGATGCATTATGACGTCGTCCACGTCGGCGTAGAGAGCTGGGGAAAAATGTTCCGTAGAATGCGGGCGCAGGGAATATTCACAAGGTGAGGAATCCACTGGCAGATGTATCCATCAGAAATGTTTGGTTCTGTGAACAATGTAAATATGTAAATAGAAGAGTTAAATTGAGCAAAGTCGTTGTAAATATGTTTTTAAAAGACTTTTTTTGTATATTATCTATGTCTTGTATCCCTGAAGAAGTACTTCAATAGGACGAAACGCGTTGGCTACTGGGAAGAATTAAAAAGAAAATAAAGATTCAAGGAATAAAGACCTGTGTGAACTATTTTATTTGGCGAACGGACTCCTTGGCTGTTGTGTGCGGACCAAAATATTTTCTGTAATTGTCTGTTGTGGAAGGTTTTCACAACATAGGAAACTAAAAGGTTCCGGTTTCCTTTGGTCAACGCACCACATGTTTACAAAATTTACCATTACATAAATTAGTGCGGTGCCGTATCCTAGACCCTTTTGTTTGTAAATCATGGTGGTGACACACAACTGTTAATAACTAATAATGACTTGGAACGGTCATCTCCAGAACACGGAGGAATAATTTCTACAGAAGACATATTCTTGAAGGGGACCAATCAAGTAGAAGATGCCAGATTAGCAAAGAAATATAAAAACAGTCAAAAACTGTAACCAGTATAAAACTGTTCCTCAAAAATAGGCAAAATACTAAAGAAATATCATGCTCTGTTTAGAAATCCTTACAGGATCTGCAGAACTGGAGTGAAATAGTTTAATTATAGTAAAGAATAACATGGGTTTTAACATTTTTAAAGGATCAGAGGGTTCAAAAATCATCCCATCCGTCAATAACGTGTGTATTTCTTGTCTTGTTACAGCAAGGTGTATGTTTTTGGGAGCAGACACACTGACAAGATAGTTTTTGTGTTTTTATTGTGTTTCTCTCTATTGATTATCTCACTGCATAGATTTAGCTATCCGGTATACTGCTAAAAATTATTGGAGACATTTTTGCATTATTATGATTCTCTAAATGGAGCTGTCCCAAATGTTTTTATAAAAAAAGAAAAAAAAATTGAAAATGTATCCATTGGCATTGCACCATTTAATGTAATATGTTTATGTTAATTCTCTTAGTATTAGTTATTAACTGACCTTTAACTAATGGTCTATAACCCTTTTTATAATAATAAAACAGGACAAACTATTCTACATCACTGTCCTGAACTTTAATCATTTACAAGGTCAGTCATTTAACTAGAAGAGGTCCGTATTATTTTGGATTTCTTTCTATACTGCTCACTCTCTGTATTATCAGCAGAGATTCAATAGGTCCATACTTGTAAAATTGATCGCACAGTTTAAAAAGTAGGTCCTTTGAACAGAGGCACAGCTTAGAGCACCAGACAGGATTTTCTGTCAAATAGGGGGTTGAAGAGAACAATGGAATTGCAAAGGCTTATGTTTGAGTTTCTGCATCACTGATGTTTGAGTCCATTCTAAATGGGTCCCACTGTATTCTAAAATGTCAATGCAACCCTGAAACGCAAGGATTTTTCCCAGTGCACCTGCCTGCTCCAAACGAAGTGGCAAATCGTTTATGTAGCGTGACGTACCAGAATGTTGCAAGATTTACAAAGCAGGTTAAGCAGGTTTTTACTCTGACCCGCTTAGAAAACTGAGACTGGTAATCTAACAAACTTGGATACATTTTGTATTTTACATATTACTCACTTGCAGTTACAAATTTATTTCAGAAAATGGCAAAATATGATATAAGCAGAATTTAATATAGGACTCTACAAACAAACATGGATATCATACATAAGCTTAGAGTAAGACTTCTTGTTTTTGCTCTCGATATTTGGGCTATAAGAAATAAAGGAGCCATCCAAAAATAGTTCTGCACCACTGTCTTTGTACTGTTCACAAGTTCTTCTGGTCGGAAGGTCCAGCTTTATTTAATGGGAGGATGGCTGTGTGCAAAGGAGCAACATAAGGAAGTGCAGAGCTTCAGATTCACCATGAAGATACATTTCCTTAATATTTTCCCCTATTCCCAACTAATTGGGACCAAATACACTGCCCTAAAAATGCCAGTGAGGGGAGACATGATATGCCATATTTGGCTTCAAGCAAACGGATCGCTGAGAACTTATGGACAAAAAGCTGAATCTGTGCAGGGAAAGCACATCCAGGAAGCAATGTCAATGAAAGTTATGTGGGGTAGTCTCGAAATGAGCATTTGGGAAGTTACAATGTGGTCTTATCTCTAGTGCAAAGCGTGTGAAGCCTCCAAGAGTGTTAAATGTCCATTGTGACATAAGGTTTCTGTATTCATTAAACTCTACACATGAAAAAAATAGCCTTTTCCACTTTGGTGAAGTGGGTAAAACCATCACTTAGTGATGAAAGTATTTTGTTTGCTAGGTATGATGGCATTTTGGTTATAATCCTGAATATGGCAATAAAGATCCTGGATGTGATGCGAGTGGGCATCAGGAACCAATAGATTACAGGCCTGCATGGAAAGCTCACAGAAACCAGCATTAATGAATGGAACATTATTTTTGAGTGCTCAGGTAAAATTCCAAAGTTGCAACCAGATTTATAGAAAGGTAAATGAAAAAGTAAGAGAAATTACATCATAAAAGGGCAATGTTAAACATCAGTAGGAGATGAGGAGTGAGAGATCTTCCAAACCAGTCTCTGTGATGGAGCTCAAGCCCGTGGAGACAGAATGCCCATTAATGATGGGCACCTTGGGTCTAAGTGATGTAACTATCCATGGTAGATCAATTCTTGAAGGTGGCAATTTCATACATGTACTATGTGAACTGCAGATTCCTTGCAAGGCTTTCCTCTGGGTTGAATCAAATTAGAATCCCTTTGTGCAACCTGTTCAGAGAATTATGGTCCTTTGGAATCTTCAAAATATTTTCAGAAAAACTGGAGCAAGATCATTAACCTGTATCAGCAACATACTCAACATCTCCTGCCTACTCAACCTCAAAGAATGCAAACACAACACTGAGGAGGAGAAGAAGGGAGAAAATGGAACTACAGGAGAAAACAATCAGTAACATGCACTGCTAGCATTAGCACCCCCTCACCCCAGCAAAAAAGAAACAACCACTTACAGGTTAGGTTGTTGCTAACTATTGGTAGTAGGAAACAGCAGACAGGCTCCTACTGTGCACTTTGTCACAAGCCTTTCACACCCCTGTAGCCCAAGGAACAGTTCAGCTTATCAAAGCACATGCAGTGTTAAGTGCAGTGGTAATCCACTCTTGTTGGTAGGCATAATGGCAGCGAGGAAGGAGTCATGCTGCATGTTCAATGGAAGCCACAAGATATTTGTAGTCTTGTCTCCTTGCAGCCATGGGCAGCCATTGCAGATGAGGGAATGTAAGAGGTTTAAGAAGGGGATTTGGGTGTGGAATGGAGTCATGTCAACTGTAGAGGGGATAAAGCATTTAAAAATAGTTGACTCCAGCAGCAGGTGATATGCACCCTGAACTAGAGGCACTACTGCCATACCTTCCATTCCTCTTCTAAATTCCTTCCACTCAGAATATTACTCTGGCTTGTATTGAATCCCAAACACTTTTAAGTCCAGTCTCTAGTACAGATCGAGGCATGCAAGCTTTGTAAAGAAGAAACGGCAACAAGGGACAGAGTCTCTTGTGAGGCTATGGGACACAGACTTCTCTTAGAATGAAAAACTGGGTAGGTAGGTACATTTATCTGAGTGGGAGTTGCTCATCATGCACACAGTGTAAACAGGAACAACAATATGCGGTTACCTGCTGATGTCATCAGAGGACTGAAGCGCACACATGTGCCTTCATCTTCAAGCTCTACTGCATCAACCCCACTTGCTGGAACCAACAATGCCAACTGTTCCCCTAACTGGAGAGAAACACAATTTTTGTAACATAGTATAAATTTGTATATTTAATTCATTTTGTTTATTTTACCTCACTCTATGAATCTATGGAGATGTAACTGTCAGTTTATGCTAAAAAAAAAAACGTCACTGGGAATGATTTTAAAGCTTATGTTGAAGGTGGTTACTCTTCAGTAAAAGGCGGACAAATGGGGAGAATGCCAAATAACCATAATCACAAACAAATATAAAAAAATGTGCATAGACATGTCCCAAATAGAGACAGAATGACCATACATTGGATCTTAAACATAAGAGATCTGTCATGATTGATTTTTAAAGGCTGCTTCTTTCACGTGCAGACTTGCATTAAACATTCCTTTTGACAAAAGCTGTGACTTCAGTAGCTAAACTGGAATCTAAAGCCATGCAAGATATGAATTACTTTGTCTGCTATCCCACCAGGGGTGGGGGTGCTGTCAGGGGCACTGTTTGCAGATTCCACTTGAACTATCACAGAACTAGACTGTTTACTGCAAAAGCTAACAATCGAAATTCAGTCAGTAACTCTCAAGGGGGACCTCAAAATGAGGCGTTACCAAGGTATCTTACCCACTGATTGAGGGCATCGCAAACATCTCTGTCAGTGACGGACTGCTCTTGAGTTGTCATTGACGAAGTACCATAGTGCAGTTGACCTAAGCAGAATAGAGAAAAAAAATTACTATTCGATTATTATTTGCTTATTTAGACAAACAGTTAATAAAAGCATTAAACACCCCATCATCTTTTGACACAAATGGAAATAAAGTTATAGCATGGGTTAAAAGGCAAGTTTTGCCAAAGCAAGAATATAGTTTGGGTGTCATCAAAATCTATTACAGTTTTGACAGACAGGGAGTCGTGTGCGTAAGTAAACTAATATTGGGGTCTGAGTTTCAGCCAAAATTCGTTGAGCTTTATCTCCGTACAAGTAAACGACAGTGTGCACAAAATATATGGTAGGATATTTTTCAATAAGCTGTGCACACATTGCGTGGTTTGACAGTGCATTAGTCTCTAGTGAAGTGTACTCATCATTAACCTCTTGTGAAGAGAGAAGCAAAGGTACAAAGCCTGATCCACACATTTGATCTCTGTAAAATATTCAGTGGATTTGATCCATCCTTTGTCAGGATTGCCGAGTGCAGGACGAGGTGCTTAGAGTTTGTGCAGGTGCGCATGCTCAGAGTGATCGGAGTCTGGGCCGGTGCGCATGCTCAGTGAACTACGAGACTGTTTAAGAGGCGGAGCACGCCAGGACTCGGTGCTTCGCGTTCTAGTGTTTGCCCCATTGTTGCGTATTCCTGTTTCCGTTTATCAGCTCTTGTATTTGGATTCTAGACGCCGTCCGAGGCGTTCCCTTGCTGGAGACTCCGTTCGGGTATTCAAAGACTTCGTCTTGGCTATTCCCGTACCGGAACTTTGTATACTTGAACTCTCTACTCGTGCCGCCTGCCTATCTGGCTTTCCCGTGGCTGGGTGAGCTAGCGGCTTTCCCGCTTGTCGTTATTGAGGCATTCCTTTACTTTACTGTCCTGCCTCCATCTACAGCCCCGCATACCCAGCGCTCCGCCCGCCTTTCCGGAGCTGTCTCCCGAGGGCCGGCCGGGTGTCTGGGGTGCTTTCCCTGTCCAACTGTTGCTTTAAGCATACCCAGCGCTCCGCCCGCCTTTCCGGAGCTGTTCTCCCGAGGGCCGGCCGGGTGTCTGGGGTGCCTTCCCTGTCCCGCTGTGGACTCCGCTTACCCTACGTTCCTCATTCCTGTCGACATCTCCGCTGGTGCTGCTCTCACCTGAATTTAGGTGGTCCCTGGGCCGCTTTGGAGTTTGGTCTTCTGAAACTTCCCTGAAATTTCCCTGTGACCCAGGAGGACTCCGTAAGAAACTGCACCTTTCCACACTGCTTTTTGGAGCGGACTACGACTTGCACTACAGTGAAGCAGTGTATCGTCTATTTCATCGCCCTGCTTGCATACCTGGTAACGGGGAAAAGTATATAGTGGGGAAGGGGAGGAAATGAGAGATTAATGGTATTTGCATTTATTGTCTCTTATGTTCTCAGTTTAGGAAAACATATAGAAGGCTTCCTCTTGGACTATCCTCTGCAAGCTTCCTACCCCTAACAGCAGATCTTAGGTATTCATGTATGTTTAGTTCCTTCTTACTGTTGAATATCATTCCACTATATTCTCTCTCTGTTTTCCTAATTCTGGCATTCCCTTTTAGAGACACAGCATCCTGGGGCGTCCTACAAAGGCCTAACTTCAATGGTGGTGTTACATCCCGAAAGAGCAGTGGTCTATAGCTGTGGAGATATCTTCCCCTCTTACCTTGTTTTGTTTCCCTGTTTTCCCCTAGTACCTGTGCGCTCTAGGTTCTGATAGAGGCATTAGGTGCTGGTGGAAGGCAGGGGCCAGCGACGTCTACTTTCGGATCTCCGTGGTGCTCCTGCAGAATCCTATTGGTAAGATCCTTACAGAACGCGAAGCCCAAGTGGTTATTCTGCCCGAGCGCCATGGACGGCCAACAGGTGACGTTGGCAGACCTAGCCCACATGTTGGGGAATTTACAGATAGAAACACAGGCATTGGCCACTCGAGTGAACGCCATACAGAGGGATCAACAAGGGGAGGGAAGGTCCGGGAATCCCACACAAGTGATTCAGGTTAATACACCACCCTCTATACCCCTTGCTCCTCCAGAACGGTTCTCAGGTGACTCATTGAAATTCGCTGCCTTCATTAGTCAGTGTCAGTTGCATTTTACATGTAAGGCGCACTGTTTTCCTACTGATCAGGCTAAGGTGGCATTTATGATTTCCTATCTGGGAGGGTCAGCAGCCAATTGGGCAATCCCTCTGATTGAAAGAGACGATGTTTTGCTACAAAATTATGTGGCGTTTAAGGAAGAATTTCAGAAACTGTTTGACAAACATACCTATACACAGTCTGCAGACACGGAATTACTAGCCCTAAAACAGGGAAATTCCGATTTACCTTCTTACATCACATCCTTTCAAAGACTAGTAGTGGAGGCTGAGTGGCCAGAGGAGAAGCGTAGCACCTTGTTCTATAGAGGGTTGAGAGAGGATATTAAAGACGCATTATCCCAAATTGTGGATCTTCCCCGGTCTTGTAAGGAGTTAATCGAGTTAACCATTAGAATAGACCACCGAATGCAAGAACGCAAGAGAGAAAGAGGTAAAACAGACGTTCGTATCATCACCGTAAGGGAGAAGAAACCGGATTCTATCGTTAGCAGAGAGGAAGGAGAACCTATGCAAATAGGCACGTTGAGGGGGCCATTAACACCTGAAGAGCGGCGTCACCGACGGGAGAACAAATTATGTCTATACTGTGGGAAGGGTGGTCATTTCTTGAAGACCTGCCCCACCAAACCTACACAGTCCAGGAAGTCGGAAAACTAAAAAACCTGGAGTCCTGTGAGACAAGGACTCCGGGTTATTCTGGTTTGAGTGTCTCCTCCACAGAACTTCCTGTAGCCTCTGGTCATTTCTTCGTCCCAGCAGTCTTGACTTGGGAAAAAGGAGAGAAGAGAGTACCTATTATGATAGATTCCGGTGCCTCAGGAAATTTTATGGATATAGCCTGGGCTCAGGAACAACAAGTGAAGACCCATGGCAAGGGGTACGAAGAGACTGTGACCACGATTGACGGAAGTATATTAAAATCCGGGCCCATTACTCATCAGACGGAGGCTGTTACAATTCTTATGGAAATCAACCATAAGGAGCAAGTGTATTTCGATTTGATACAGTCACCTCAATTTCCACTCATACTAGGTCTACCCTGGCTCAGGTTGCATAACCCTCTCATTGACTGGCACAAGGCAACCTTGCAGTTCAGATCTGAGTCTTGTGGTTCACATATTCTGGCCTCTAGTTCCGTACCGATTTCCCCTGATCCTGGGGACACAGAGGGGTTGCCTGAAGTCTATCGCGATCTTCTTTCTATCTTTGATCCTAAAGAGGCTTCTGTTCTCCCTCCTCACAGACCTTTCGATTGCAGAATAGAACTACAAACTGGAGCCAAATTGCCTTTCAGTAGAGTATACTCCTTAACGGAAAAGGAAACATCTACTTACGAGAGTATCTAGACAAGATGTTGGAGCTTGGGTTTATTCGCCCATCCAAATCCCCTGTTTCTTCTTCCTTGTTTTTCATACACAAACGGGAAGGCGGTTTACGCTGTTGCATTGACTACAGATCACTAAATCAAATCACCATAAAGAACAGGTATCCCCTTCCACTCATCTCCTCGCTGCTTGATCGCGTACGGAGTGCTAAAGTCTTCACAAAACTGGATTTACGCGGGGCTTACCATCTGGTCCGGGTCGCAGAGGGAGATGAGTGGAAAACAGCATTCTGTACGAAATACGGGCTGTTCGAATATTTAGTAATGCCTTTCGGCCTTTGCAACGCCCCTTCCGCGTTTCAGTTCTTTATCAATGAAGTGCTTCGAGACATGCTGGATAGGTTCGTTATAGCCTACATTGATGATCTGTTAATCTATTCCACATCGATACCCGAACACATCTCCCATGTTCGACAAGTGTTAGAACAACTACACAACAACCAATTATATTGCAAGCTGGAGAAATGTATGTTCCATGTTCAACAAGTTCCCTTTTTGGGTTTCATCGTTTCGCCCTGGGGATTAACCATGGATCCACAAAAGGTGGAAGCGATTGATAGGTGGCCGGCTCCCCAAAAGGTGAAAGACATACAAAGTGTTATTGGGTTTGCCAATTTCTATAGGCGCTTTATTAAGGGCTTTTCGAGGTTGGTAACACCTATCACAAACTTATTGAGGAAAGGAGCTCCTTTTGTTTGGTCAGAAGAGGCTGATCAGGCATTCCAGGAACTAAAAAAGGCATTCACACAAGCCCCTGTGTTGCGACACCCTGATCCTGAATCTCCGTATATAGTGGAGGCAGATGCCTCCAATGTTGCTGTGGGAGGGGTGTTATCGCAAGTAGATCAGTCCACGGGGGAATTACATCCTGTCGCCTACTTCTCACATAAATTAACTCCCGCTGAATTCAATTACGCAATTGGAGAGAAGGAGCTGTTGGCTATTAAGAAGGCATTCGAGGTCTGGAGGCAGTATTTACTAGGAACAAGACACTCAGTCACTGTATATACGGATCACCGTAATCTACAATTTTTGAAGTCTGCCAAGGCCTTATCAATGAGACAATTAAGGTGGGCCCAATTCTTCAGTGATTATGAGTTCACCATTCAGTACAGAGCTGGAAGAAAGAATGGCAAGGCCGATGCATTGTCCAGAATTGGCTACGAGGTCACTGAAGAACAAATAGAACCTCCTTTTATCATCCCTCACCATAAGATCATAGGGGGAACCTCCGAAGAGGAGTTCTTAGCCAGGGCAAGGAAGGAACAATGCACTCCAGAAGGCCGAGAACTGATAGAATCAATGGAACACTGTTTGAAAGATGGGCTTGCCTATGTGCAAAAGGGCATAGTCTTACTAACTACGGATTTACAAAACCAGGCCTTAGAGTGGTGCCATACACATCCCTTAGCAGGGCATCCAGGGATTAAGAAGACCATTGATCTGTTGATGAGATGGTTTTGGTGGCCCACTTTAAGAAAAGATGCGGAACAGTTTGTAAAGACGTGTCACGTCTGTGCTCAAAGCAAGAGTTCCCATCAAAAACCCATGGGATTGTTGCAACCACTACCAACTCCACCTAGCCCCTGGCACACCGTGTCTCTAGATTTTATAGTGGAACTACCTGTGACCTCCAAGGGGTATAACACGTTACTGGTAGTGGTAGACTTGTTCACAAAGACAGCACACTTTATCCCGCTGAAAGGTCTCCCTACAGCTAACACTCTCGCCATTGTATTTCTTCAACATGTGGTGAAATTGCACGGGTTTCCCGCAGCGGTAATCTCAGACAGGGGTGCCCAATTTGTTTCGCGGTTTTGGAGAAAACTATGTGCCTTGTTACAGATTGATGTGCGTTTGTCTTCTAGCCACCATCCACAGACCGATGGTCAGACTGAAAGAGTCAATCAGTGCTTTGAGCAATACATACGAGCTCAAGCACTGACTTCTACATCTGATTGGGATGACATGGTATGGATGGCTGAGTTCGCATACAATAATAGTCAACATGCATCCACCAAATACACTCCCTTTTTCTGTTCTTATGGTTTCCATCCTAAGGCTTTTCTTACTCTCTCTTCCTCCGAATGCACCAACCCGGCGGTTGATTTGTTTATTCAGGACCTTCAATCCATACACCAACTCACTCAGGCTAATTTGGATCAGGCAAAAGCTAGTTATAAGAGAGGGGCAGATCTCCATAGACAAGTTGAACCAATGTACAAACCAGGAGATGAGGTATGGTTATCTTCTAGACATATCCCTATAAGAGGCTCATGTAAGTTCAAGCCCAGATTTTTGGGACCATACAGCATTACAAGAGTGATTAATCCCGTAGCTATGGAATTGAAGCTACCCCTAAGTGTAAAGGTACACCCTGTTTTTCATGTTTCCCTATTGAAGCCAGTAGAACCAGGTACACGTCTCCCTCCAACACCTACACCCATAGCAGTTGAAGGAGACGAAGAATATGAAGTCGAAACCATAGTTGACTCCAGAAGGAGTAGACGCCGGTTACAGTACCTAATTCATTGGAAAGGTTATGGGGTGGAAGAACGGTCCTGGGAACCAGCAAGTCAGGTACACGCCCCTAGATTAATACGTCAGTTTCACAGAAGAAATCCTCACAAGCCCAAACCAGTGGGGGGTGTCCTGGGGGGAGTGTACTGTCAGGATTGCCGAGTGCAGGACGAGGTGCTTAGAGTTTGTGCAGGTGCGCATGCTCAGAGTGATCGGAGTCTGGGCCGGTGCGCATGCTCAGTGAACTACGAGACTGTTTAAGAGGCGGAGCACGCCAGGACTCGGTGCTTCGCGTTCTAGTGTTTGCCCCATTGTTGCGTATTCCTGTTTCCGTTTATCAGCTCTTGTATTTGGATTCTAGACGCCGTCCGAGGCGTTCCCTTGCTGGAGACTCCGTTCGGGTATTCAAAGACTTCGTCTTGGCTATTCCCGTACCGGAACTTTGTATACTTGAACTCTCTACTCGTGCCGCCTGCCTATCTGGCTTTCCCGTGGCTGGGTGAGCTAGCGGCTTTCCCGCTTGTCGTTATTGAGGCATTCCTTTACTTTACTGTCCTGCCTCCATCTACAGCCCCGCATACCCAGCGCTCCGCCCGCCTTTCCGGAGCTGTCTCCCGAGGGCCGGCCGGGTGTCTGGGGTGCTTTCCCTGTCCAACTGTTGCTTTAAGCATACCCAGCGCTCCGCCCGCCTTTCCGGAGCTGTTCTCCCGAGGGCCGGCCGGGTGTCTGGGGTGCCTTCCCTGTCCCGCTGTGGACTCCCCTTACCCTACGTTCCTCATTCCTGTCGACATCTCCGCTGGTGCTGCTCTCACCTGAATTTAGGTGGTCCCTGGGCCGCTTTGGAGTTTGGTCTTCTGAAACTTCCCTGAAATTTCCCTGTGACCCAGGAGGACTCCGTAAGAAACTGCACCTTTCCACACTGCTTTTTGGAGCGGACTACGACTTGCACTACAGTGAAGCAGTGTATCGTCTATTTCATCGCCCTGCTTGCATACCTGGTAACGGGGAAAAGTATATAGTGGGGAAGGGGAGGAAATGAGAGATTAATGGTATTTGCATTTATTGTCTCTTATGTTCTCAGTTTAGGAAAACATATAGAAGGCTTCCTCTTGGACTATCCTCTGCAAGCTTCCTACCCCTAACAGCAGATCTTAGGTATTCATGTATGTTTAGTTCCTTCTTACTGTTGAATATCATTCCACTATATTCTCTCTCTGTTTTCCTAATTCTGGCATTCCCTTTTAGAGACACAGCATCCTGGGGCGTCCTACAAAGGCCTAACTTCAATGGTGGTGTTACATCCCGAAAGAGCAGTGGTCTATAGCTGTGGAGATATCTTCCCCTCTTACCTTGTTTTGTTTCCCTGTTTTCCCCTAGTACCTGTGCGCTCTAGGTTCTGATAGAGGCATTAGGTGCTGGTGGAAGGCAGGGGCCAGCGACGTCTACTTTCGGATCTCCGTGGTGCTCCTGCAGAATCCTATTGGTAAGATCCTTACATCCTTCACTTACTAGATCACGGTGCACAACCTATATAGTCCTCACCAAGGCATGACTTTAAACAACAGTGCAGGAAAGGGCATTAAAGACATTCACAAACATTTTGTGTTCTATGATACTTGTTCTTTGAGTTCTGGGCCAGCCAAACGCATCTAGGGTGTGTGCACTGCAATTTACCTGTGGTGTCAAAAGAACTTTGGTACTAGTGTGCTTCTTTTGTATAGAATAAGTAATCATGGCTCTCCAAAAGTACCTCTCAAAGCAAAATTCCTTGTCCACTACAAGATCATAGGCTACAGCCCTTGCTAGCAGACTGAATGGTAGAAGTACAGCAGCAGGTCTTGGAGGCAGTGTAGTCCCTTATTGTCTGCGGCACATCCAGAAGACTCATTAGATGCAGACTTGTGGTGGGTTTGGTGCAGGCGAGCTGATCACTGTCACTCTTGGGCACGCTGACTTCTAGGCTAGTGTTGGCCTGCCATTCAGGTCTCAATCAGCAGGAAAAGCGTCCCACCTTCTCTGGGTCAGGGGCAACTCCATTCACTCAAAAAGCAGTCCAACATGATCTCTTCCAAGCTGAAGCTTAAAATTCATGACTTTGACTGCAGGCATAGTTTTAACTTTCAGGAGAAAAGCTTCCAGGTATCTTGTTCCTGGTATGTAATTAATTGTGTTTGAAGTTTAAGTGCAAAATGAGTGTGACTTGTTGACTCCACAGAGGTGCACAGAAGCGAAGCCACATCCTAGCCAGGTGTGTCACTTCAAATGTATACAGCATTTAAAAGTAGGAAACAAGATTAACAAGTTACTTACTTTTGGTAATGATCTTTCTAGTGGATACTCTATCTAACCGCTGATTCCTCAACTAGTTAATATTCCTCAGGCATCAGACTGGATACAGAAACTTTAAATCAGTACTCCTTCATGCTGGCAGGTGGCATTGTGTGGCCTACGCAGACATTGTTCCGCTCCATAAGTGATAAGCCAAGTCTCATATAAACGCCACCCATGCGACGAGCTGATTTCCATATAAACACCACCCAATGGCACTGACATAATTTGCTTTCTCACGCTGTCCGTAACTTCAAGCACACAGCCTATCGACAGATTGACATGACTAGTGTGCAGATTTCTAAATTGGATCTTTTTAGATGGAAAAAGCATCTGTTCACAAAACGGAGTTGGAAGGGTCGGGGAGTGTGAGAAATTGGGTTATTAGTTGAGGGGGTAAGTACCCACCGCAAATGATAATCACAATATTTGACAGGGTGAACCATAAAGATACTACATTACCCTGAACTCAATCCCATAGTAGCTATGACACAGAGAAGACAGGCTAAACTTAGAAGTAATGTGCAAAGTATTTATGCAGTGCTAAAATAGTAATAAAGTCAAAATGCAAAATAATAAAGATCCCAACATGAATTAGAAAAATAGAGTAAAATTCAATAAACAAAATTACACCAAAATGATACAAATCCAATAAGGTAACAGGAGACATGAATTAAAAATAGTTGTTTAACTATTTGTCTAAGTAGTCCAATGTCTGCAATACAGGATTCTTATTTAGTATTGCATACCAGTGTCTACCTGTTAAACAGCCATATCTCTTACAGTGAAAATAGCTTTAGGGCATTTTCAATGTACCAACATGTTTAACAATAAACGTATACATGTCCTACTTTTAATTTCCATGCACCCTGCCTTTATAAGCAATAAGGGCTATTCAGGAGTTACTTATATATATTTAAAAGGAAGATTTAGGTATGCCAAAGGGTTACTTTGATAGGTCAAATGTGCAGTTAAGACCTGCACAGACATGCTACTGGTGGCAAGCCTGCTGTCATGTTTGATACTGTAGTGGATGGAAGAATATGTGCTGCAGTCAACTTGTGACATTTAAATTACGGGCCCTGGGCACACCTTGGTACCAGATACTAGGGACATCTAGGTAAGCTAAATATGCTAATTAGGAGAATACCAGTTATAACATGTTGAAAAGAGGAGTACAAGCCCCTTATCATTGGTTAGCAGGGGTAAAGTGCACAGAGTTCTAGAGCCAGCCACAAAAAGGGTTTGGAAAATGTTTGGGTAACCCTGCAGAATGGGAACATTTCCAACAGTTAGGAATCTGCTTAGAGTATCCACCAGAAAGATCGTCACAGAAGACCTCCACAAAGAGCTGATCACCTACCCAATAGTCATTGGTGTGACCTATGCAAAAGCGAAGTTCTCTCTTAGGGTCCAAACGATGAAGACACTCTTCCCTCTTACAGAGAGGAGGCTAGAACAAGGAATGCCGGAAGGGTTATAACCAGCCTAACATCTTCAGAACTCAGGTCAGGAGAGGCGGCAGCAGCAGGAAGGCATGTAGGAGTCCAGAGCTTCATTCTAGAAGGAATCTGACTCAGAAACAGCCTTCTTGGGAACTTCAAAGTGCAAAGTTGGTGAAAATATCCAGCCAGTGTTGATGGAAAATGCCCTTAGCCACCTCTGGGTGTAACTGCCATTCGTGGTCTGCTAAGCATCGGCAGCGGAGTTCATCTAGCCTGGCATTTAGAGATCCCGCTGGGTTGTTCACCACCAGAGAAACTCCTTGGCAGTCCAGCCACCTTTCAGAAGAATACAGCCTCCTGGCACAGGACCCAAGTCCCCACCCAGCTCTGCTTTCACATGGTGGTGGTGTAGTCAGTGAGCACCTGAACTGGTGGGCATTAAGGCCTTCGAACACTAAGCAAATTGTCCTCAACTCCAACAAATTGATGTGGAGTTGAATTTCCTCCGGAAACTAAAGGCCTCTGATCTCCACCGTTCCATGATGGCCTCCGCAAACCAGAAGCGAAGTATCTATGACCAGTGTCAAATCTGGGTGAAGTAAAGAGGAGTCTGCCACTGACCAAATCGCAATCCAGCTCAATCACTGCACATCTTTTGCAGTCTCCTCTACATTCTGAGTACAATACAACAGATTACCCTGATGTTGTGCCCACTGGGACTCCAGGTCCCACTGCAGAGCTTGGATATGCCATCTGGAATGTTTTACCAGCAAGATACAGGCAGCCAACAAAACCAGGATCCAGGACAGAGGTTGAAACTTTGGGAACATAGTCCAAATGCCCTGGATTTTCTCCGTTCCAGCGGAAAGGTAAAAAATGTACTGTATATAGAATCGCTCTGATGAAAGAGCGTCTGCGAAGGAGTCAGGTTTGACTTTGGCAAATTTACAGTGAACCCCAACGATATGAGATGGTTCACCGTCGCCAGTCAGGGAAGACTGCTACCCTTAACCCACGAAGGTGTGCTGCGACCACCACTGTCACAGCTGAAAATGCTCCTGGAACACCGTGAACCGGTCATACCTGTGGCCCTGCAGGATGGGGATATCGAAACAAGCATCCCTCAGATCCTACCTCCGTCCGTCTTCAGCATCAGGAAGTAGCGGAAGTAACACCCAACTCCTACTTCAGAGGCTGGGACCTTCCATGGCCCAATTGGCCAAAAGGTCCTGCAGTTCCTGCTGCAAGGTGGACAGATGGTCTCTGATGTCCTGGTAATTGCACCTTTGCAAACTACGATCTCAACTTTGAAAGGGCTGGGAGACCTGTTGGGCATCTGGCATTGGTGGTATTGAAAACCCCTACCTTAGCCTTTAAAGGGACGAAAATGCTCATTGAAAAGACTGGATGGGGCAGACAGGCCCAAAGAGCATGCTGTGGCCCTGTTTTCTTTAAAATGTTCCAGGGCCACTTTTACACCAAAAATGCAAGAGCCATCAAATAACTTGTCCATCAGAGATGCTTGGACATGCACGGAGAAGCCCGTAGGCCTCGACCAGACGTTGCTGGGAGCAACACACTGGAACTCTTGCTCAACTAAAGCCGTTGGTCACGCCTAAGCCTGGGGGATCACAAAGTTTTCTAGATCACAGACAGCTGTGTCCGGTACACTCAGAAGTCATCTGAAACTGCCAGTAAAATTTGGGCCACCGTGACCCATAGGGCCTGGGAGTAGTGACATGAGACACAGCTGGTGTTCACTGATTGCAGAGCAAGACTCATGTAGGAAAAGATACGCTTGTCAAATGTCTCTGTTCTTCAAGACTCATGATCAGGTGGGATGGTGAGGAAGGCATTGGTATTAACCTTGCTGGTAGAAGGTTGCACCACCAGCTCTCTGGCATGGAATGTTGTCTAAGAACATCAAGGTCACCCAGGGCTGGTCTATGACGCCAAGAGTCCTGCCTATCAATTGGTGGTCCCAAGCTGTCTACATAGGAAGGAATCTGGTCCCCCCACATTGCTATGGCACTACTAAGTTTAAAATACAACTGCTTTATTATGATAATAACAAAACCTTATTTTAATTAAATGTATACATTCATAACCATGCATTAAAAACATTCTCATAACAAAATAGTATACCTGTTATTGCATGTTCCTGGTAAAACTTGAACACCACGACTGGAGAACTTGATTCATCCTCAACCTTTAAAGTAAATAACATATATATATATATATTTAACCATTTGACTACTTCAAATTTATGGCAGAAACCCAGTTATCAGGTAATGAGAATGATTGGAATAAGGGGTAGACACCACATACATGATAGCAACATTTCTGATTAATTTCCTCTGTAGATTCTTTAGGCAGGATAGGGGCACCAGCATTTCTTCTGTTCCCAAGCAAGATGTACGATATGTTAGAGATACCTACAACACTACCAAAACATCCACTGACATCACAGGGAGTCAACCAAGGGCAAATACAAAATTACAGTATGTCACAATGCACATTTGGCACTATACCAATGTAGTTATCACCGTAAAATCATCCAAGGACCCTGACATTAGTTCCTTTTGTATAAAAAGAACAGTATTAAATTAAGTGTTAATTAATTGTTAAAGTTCTCATACGCTAACCCAGCTCTTGACAATGGTTCAGCCAAAAATATCCCTAAAGGCTTCCGAAGTGAGCTGGAAGAATCTGCAGGACAAACATATTATCCACCATAAATAGTTGTTACTTTTGACTGAACATTATTCATTTTACAAATATTCACCTATTAGTATTAACACGAGGTGTAACAAACAGGTTGCCAGGAAAAAAGAAAATGTAACCAAAAATGTGAGCAAAACAGATCCCCCAAACACAGTTTACTCTTGCATGAGAGCGCAGACAGTAATGTTTTCCAAATTTACAGGACGCTACCCACATTTACAGATCTGCTGAACTGGTAGCAGAAACGTACAAAGAAGCAATAGTGGGTTCAACAGGGTTAGATTAGTAAGATAAACAACCTCAGGCAGAGAATTCTCTGTCACAACATTACACTTTGGAAAGAAAATCCAATACAATCCTGCTTGGATAGTACAGTCACTCATATAACGGCTCCTCTATATCCGATGAATAATTGATAATGCTAGCAATACAGTTAATTAGGACTGGAATATATACAACTATTTAAAGATGGCAATTTCATGGTTCATATCGGATTCAGCAAAAACCAAAGGAAATGATGGACGGAGTGTTGAACATTGCAAGCACTCACCCCCAGTCAACTGATCTGGGTTTAATCCATCACCGTTCTTTAGCCCACTCTGCCACCCCAGTTCAGACATGGCCATATTCAAATCAGTCTGACCCTGTGCCTCATGGGAACAGTCCAGCCCGAACTGCCAAGCCATGTCTTCCCTGGACCAGAAACAAGCTTCCTAGGACCGGTTTCTGGCATTTCAGCCGTCTTCAGCCAGGCTTGCTTGAATCCAGTGGTAAAGTGAGCAAGGGACTCACGTCTGAGCATACCCTGCCAACTTATGGCGAACAAAGCAAAAACCAAATGAAATGATGGACGGAGTGTTGAACATTGCAAGCACTCACCCCCAGTCAACTGATCTGGGTTTAATCCATCACCGTTCTTTAGCCCACTCTGCCACCCCAGTTCAGACATATCGGATTCATGCAGGGAATAAGGTCATTACTTAAAGTACAGCATTGCCGTAGGTGACCTACGTATAACAATGAAACCATCTCACTCTATCAACACACAGATCAATTAAAGGCTATGAAGGCTGTGTTCCAAATGTGGCTTGTTAAGTCACAGATAGGTAAGAACTTTAAGGGAGAAAGCCAGCAGTTAGTTGAAATAAAATGCAACTAATGCAGCATAAAGTGAGGTAAATGTACCTTATGTAGGAAGCTAGCTCTATATATACTATACCAAAATGAGGTATAGTGTGCACAGAGTCCAGGGAGTCCCCAGAGGTATAGCAGAGGCTAAATTACGTAAGTAGTAACAGCCCTCTTTGTGGTAGTGTGGGCGAGCAGTTAGGCCAATCCAGAGGGTGTGTTAAGCATTTATTGTATTCACTCAGTATAGGACTGATACACACACTCAGATAGAATCCAGACTTATTAGGCAAGTATAAAAAAGATATACTTAAGTTTTTTATGAGAACCAAGGAGGACTTGGCACATGTGAGTAATATATACTTTCAAAATGCAAGACTGTTTAAGGTAATGCAGTTGTGCTTGAAATTACAATTGCTCCAGGTTTGTATCACTTTTAAATGCAATTTTCATCCCACAGTAAGTACTTTCAGATTACTTTTGAGTTACTTTGGATTACTTGGAGTACTGGGATGGTATGCCTAAATACCACACCTTAGGATCCCTACATACAAGGTAAGTACGACTTTTTATACTTTGCTATTGAGTTCACTTTTCTCCATACGTTAGAAGTTCCACGCTTAAAACAATTTTAGGCCCAAAATCTTATAACATGATTTCCTATGGGAGTAAAATGGTTATTGGTTTTGGAGCTAAGTGCTCGACTCATAAGGGTGAGCTTTGGGGCTTAGGACCAAGGTTCCCCAACGTCTAGATGGGCACTCAAGCTGCACCCCCAGCGGCACAGGGGCGGCCGGGTTCAGAGTGCAAGGGCCCAATGTAAGCCAATGGGGCTAAGGGGGCCTTCGGTTAGGGGCTGCTGATGACTGTTGTGGGAGCCAAGCTCCTGGGGTTAAGGTCAGCACTGCAGGGGCCAACGACCAGCACAGGAGCTGCACCACCAGCGGCACTCATGTGGCCGATGCAGGGTGCAAAACGGACATCAGGGACCCTGTGCTTTTCAATGGAGACCTTCGGTTTCAGAAAGATGATGCAGGCTCGGGCAGGGTGAGTTAAGTTTGCATCTTGGGGGCTGCCTGGATACCGTTGGTTGGGCCACCAGCTCTGGTCGCGGTCAGGGGGATCCTTCAGGTTGAGGTCTCGGGTGTCGTCAGGAGTCTTTAGGGAGGTCGGGGATCACCAGGTTAGGATTGCTGGGGAGATCTCCTTGGGGTGTTTGGCTACTGAAACTTGGCCCGTGGACGTCGGGTGAAGAATCGCGGAGTCTTCGGTATTCAGATTGTGGAGGCGAGCCTTTGGTTGAGCAAATCTGGTGCTCACGGGAGACGGAGTCTGTGGGAAGGTCGCAGGGCAGGTCCGCCGGGTTCTGGGGGTTGCTGTTGGCTGGACTCACCAGGGGTTTTTCCTGTAGGCAGGTCGTAGACGGGGCAGGGCGTTAGGGCTGGGCCCAAGGCAGTTTTTGTCCTCTTCTTCCTGCGTCAGCATGGCTCTTCGATTTTTCTTCTTTCTTCCTCCAATTTGAGGAAGCAAGGTGAAATTTAGGGGTGTTAAACGGGAATGCAGGTCGGGACAAACGGTCATGGCACTCAGGGATGGGTGCCATGTTGGCTCTTCACTTTTCTGTGCACCAAAACGAAGGAGGGAGTGTGTGTGTTAAGGTGCAGGGCCTCTAAGGGTTGCACAATATGTGCTACAAGCCTCAGAGGCCTTTCCTGGTCACAGATCCCTTGGAACCCATGGTACCTTTTACAAGGGGCTTACCTGTGGCCAGGGATGTACCAATTGTGCATACAAAAGGACAGTCTTGGTAAAGAAGACAGGCCCTGGGAACCGGATTTGCAGGGACCCAGGGCACATCAAGTCAGGTTGCATCAGATGTCAGTCAAAAAGTGGGGGGTAGCCATGCAAAAAGGGGCACTTTCCTACACCTTTACTTTAAACCCTCGCAAATGGTGCAGAAATACAGTATTATTAAAAAATGGCAAAGCAACAGGGATAAACCTGAAAAGCAGAATTAGACCATGACCAGATCAGCTATCCAGTAAAGGTAAAAAAAAAATCTTGATGCCCACTGTTATGAAGGGAGGTCCCTCAGGGTAACATTCAGAGGTCCTTCTTTGCATAAAAGATTCCTACTTAATGGTTCACTTTACTAAAATGGTTCAGAGGACAGGGCAGCCCAGCCAGCAGAAGAAAAGAGAATGAGACAGAGGAGTGAAATACACAATTGAAGAAACATCACTTGCTCAGATTACAAACCAAGCGGAGAAAAAATTGTGGTCTCAAACACCTGAAAAGAAAAACAATTACCAGGTGGCCTAAAAAAAAAAATCAAATGACAGCAGCTAGATATTCTACCATGCCAAAGGTCCATCAACAACCTAGCGCTACACCAACTTAAATTCTAAAAGGAGGATGTTCTTCAAGATGCTTTACAAGCACAGATATATGGCACACTACAAACACAAGCCATACTGTACCGATGTTTTGATGGAATCCAGGTTTTTCAAGCTTTCCAACAATCGCTGACTCTGCAAAAAAAAAAAGAAGATATTATTTGAGAATGTGTATAGATAGCAGTCCTATTTACAATTTTACCACTGAGAAAAGCCAGTCTACTTCCTCTATTGGCAACACTCATGATAAATGATAATCATATTAGTAAAATATACCCAACAACACTATCTAGGATTGAAGTATGTGACAGTCATACCGAGATAAGCTTCCACGTTAAGTCGACAGAAGTGATACCACAGAACCAACCAGCTACAGATGGTTTCTTTTCAAATAGCTATGTATCATGACAAGCAAAAGAGCAGCAAAAGTTGGTTTAGCAATCAGAATTCTGATAGCCCCCTTCCATGAGGAGAATGACCCTCTAACTTGTAACGCTTTAACAGGCCCACCAGTTTTCCAGATGGGCATCATCAAAATAAAAAGGCTGCTAATTTAAATATAACTAATTTATATAGTGTTTTTTCTGAAAAACTGCATTAAACTGGCTGCGTTGACACACTTGGATTCGAGATTACATAACACTAACAATTAGTTTCAGACCTAAAGTTCACTACACTATTGCCTTCACGATTGGAGGAAATGTATTTGAACTACACTGAAACTGTTGCATAAGAAGCCATATGAGAGTTAAAAGCTACAACTGAATTGTGGTTTCAAGTAACAGAAACCCTCGCAGTGCTTCAATGCTTACCACCAGCTTTTTTTATTTTAGGATCTAGATATGTTGAATTACCTGCTCTAGACAAATTGTCAGCATGAATGCTACCATCGCATTACACTTAATACTTCTTGAATTGAGTATGCATTCCTGTACTGCATGCAACATGTAGGCTCTAGGGAAATACATTACATTATCTCTTTTTATGAGCTGTTCAGAGACTCGTGGTTGTGTAGATGGAAAGCTTCCTGTTTTCTGAGAATGTAAATGCTCTGCATGGAAGATGCATGTAATGTACCTGCCACATTCAGGTGAGGGGTGCATACTAACATCTATCCAACATCTTACCTGCAAATGC
Source organism: Triturus cristatus (assembly GCF_964204655.1). Lineage (NCBI taxonomy): Eukaryota > Metazoa > Chordata > Amphibia > Caudata > Salamandridae > Triturus > Triturus cristatus. The sequence goes on from NC_140593.1 coordinate 566,339,936, forward strand.
TAGTATAAATCATTACTAATTTGACATTTTGAGCTCCACTTTCTATCATGGTTAATGGAAAAGCCATATAGCTACTATTTTAGAATTCAAACAAGCATTGGCAAAGCCAAAAGGCTAGCCATTGTAATCGTGTGCAAGGTTATATTTAATTTTTTTCTTGCAAGCATATGGCACAAAATTAAAAATAAGAAAAAACGAAAACATGTTGTGGCCTAAACATGGCAACCATAAGTTTACTATACAAATGTTACTTTTTAAAAGAAGGCATACTCGGTTTTAAATCACATAACAGACATGAATTACTTACACAGGTAAATAAAAGGTACTACTGGTTAGTTCAGCGTTTCCATAGCAAGAGTGCTTTTTGTTTCACTAATAATTTTGGCCCAGTTTCACAAAAGTTCATCCTTCTCGGATTCTCCCTGGAAAGTTTACAGTGATCGGTCAAGTGGGTAGGGCCCAAGAAAAGGGGTATTTCCTACATTATTAGCCATAGGAAACAAGGTGCTGGGTTGCAGCAAAACCTGCTGAACTGAATTACCTGAACTTTGGCAGGAATTTAGAACTTGTTTCCGGTCCAGGGAAGACCTGGCTTGGCAGTTCGGGCTGGACTGTTCCGATGAGGAACAGGGTGAAGACTGATTTGCATATAGCTGGGTCTGAACTGAGGCGGCGAAGTGCCATAAAGAATGATGGATTCAACCCAGATCTGTGACTGGGGGGGTGAGTGTCTGAAAAGTTTCAGTGCTCCGTCCATCATCTCCTTGTGTTTGCTTTGTTTGCACAATTACTACAACAAGACTAAAATATTTTCAGAGTACTGGAATCTTTTGAGATGGTAGCAACATATCTGCCACTGTGTACAAATCCTGTCTAACATTCACGGTTTCTTGCTCAGAAAAAACCTCTAAAGGAATACGTTTTGAATGATTTCTTTAGGATCAAACCATTAATTTATAATTTCCCTATAGCCAGGGCAAGCAAGTTCAGTTAGGACCAGTGGAAGCAGCTTCACGACCATGACTGACAATCTGATCTTAAGGGAGACCAGGCAAGCTGACTCCCTTTCAACAGAACTAATCTAAAAACTCCATCTACCTTGCTTGAAGTGTATGGAACCTTTGATTCCGAACTCCTGTTTATTCACCAAATTGACACAATGGTTAAAGGAATCAACATACAGCTGACATACTTCAGAAAATCTTTCCACGCCCCCTAATAAGAGTGGAGTTCACAAGAGCACAGAATATGGAAAGCCTAGAATACAGAACCATTTACAACGGCCCACCAAACAACTTCATTGACAACCTGCAAAATCTTCAGAAATCAGTGACTAGAGTGTGTCTCAACCTGAGAAAGCAAAACAAAATTAAATCAACAATATACTTTCTCCATTGACTGCAGATGGACATACGAAAAAGTGGATACCACATGCATTTTCAGATTCTTCACCTGTAGAACAATCCCAGGAGTCAGACTGGATCTAGAAAACTTAAAAGCTGCAATACCGCCAGTACAGGATGCTGGCCTCGGTGCCAGAAGTGACAAAGCACCTGCCCCAGCACATCAACATCAGGTTTCCCTCCATATTTCCAAACCTTCGAGGCAAGAGGGAGCTAAAAATCGTGAGGGATTGCACTACCAACATGTTTACAAGACGGAATCTTATTAACTCTCGATGATTCATCTATCAAAATGGGCAGGCAGGCGAGTCGGGTAAACCGTGAATCCAACAGAAACATCGTTACTGCAGGCAAGTGATTTATTTCTGATGGATACATCTACCTGCAGATTCCTCACCTGTAGAGCAGATTTTACAGCAAAACCCTGCCCAGGAGAAGGGTTGATGGAGGATTTGAAGCAGAAACATGTGCAAGTGCAAGACACATCCAGCAAAGTGCTAGTCCCTGTGCACCTCTTTATCAAGGGAGTAATGCTTCGCAAAGGTATGCAAAGAAACCATGTTGCTGCCTTACAGATTTCTGCAATCGAACACCCCGAGCCAGTGCATAAGTGGTGGAATTAGCCCCGGTGGAATGGAACCAGATTTCTTCAGGCGGCTCCTTCTTGGTGAACGAGTAGCTGATCTTAATGCAGATGATGACCAAATAGGATAGAGTCCCCTTCTGGACTGCCTTCCCCTTCTTGGCCCCATAATAGCCCATGAAGACTTGGCCATGCTGATCGATATTCCTGGGTGCTGTCCAAATAGTAATTAATCACCTGGCTAGAATTCCACCGATGCAGTCATTCCTCTTCCTTCATAGGATGAGGTAGAGGGGTAGAAGGTTGGAACAGTAATGTACTGGGCAAGGTGGAAAGGAGTGATCAGCCCTTGTTTGCGACACCAACTTGACTTGTCTGGAATTGGGGACAGCTAAGCCTGGCAACTCATTGACCTGTCTAGCAGATGTGATGACAACCAAAAATGCTGCCTTGAGGGCCAGCATACAAAGAGTAAAACTGTGTAGGGGTTCAAACAAGGGAGACTTAAAAAGGGATAGCTTATTCAGCAGTCAGAACAAAGCAGACAAGGCAGCTATATAGCCATTCACACTGCTGATGGCGCATCTCCTCTGAGCTGGCAAAGCACAAACGGCAACTTGGGATACTTTGGCCTGCAAGAGATCCACACGATTGTCCGGGCACCATACAACAAATTTGCCCCATCTGCCAGAGTATGCCGACTCAGTGGAGGGGCAACGTGCAAACAAAATGACATCTTCCACCTCCGGTAGTAGATTAAAAGAGCTCAGTTGTCTCCAGGCATGTAGGTGAAGGTCTTGGTGATTGCGGTGCAGAACCATTCCCCCGACTCGGAGAGAAGGTTTGGCCTGAATGGAAGGCAGGGCGGAGGCAACTAAATGGATGGCAGAGCAGAGGCAACGTGGATAAGCGCAGGAGCTCAGCATACCACACTCTTCTCTGTCAATCTAGGGCTGTAAGAATGACTCGGGCCCAGTGGGCCCCACCTGGTGAAAGTGTCCTGGACTACCAGTGGTAGATGCCACTCAAGAACAGCAAGATAACGTTGGCGCTGACATACAGAGACTCTGTTAGGCAATTGGAGGTGAGCTACATCCCTTGGTGGTGTGCCCAAGACCAGTCTTAAAGCCTCTAGACAAAGTAGGTGAGACCCAACTCTCCCTTGCTTGTTTATATCCCACATCGCAGTTGTGTTGTCCATCAAAATCTGGATGGACCGACCTACAATAGAGGGGAGGAAGGCCTTGAGTGCCAGCTGAATTGCCCTCAATTCTATCAGCTTGGTGCGAAGAACCTGCTCGTCTGGAGGTCAGAGGCCTATGATCTCCAGATACTCCAGCTGAGCGCCCCACCCCAGAGTGGAAGCATGTGTCCCTACCGCACTCGCAGCCAGAGGGGGAGAAAAGGACATCCAGTATGTCAGGTTTGTCTCGTTCCCTCACCAGGGTTTCAGTGCTGGGGACATCACGATGGAATCCAACAGCTCTACCCCCTACTGTAGCCACTGCCTGCAGAGGCACCACTGCAGGGCCCTCATGTGCCAACATGCATGCATGACTAGGAGAATGCTGGAAGCCAGCAGACCTAGGAATCGCAAGGCTCTCCGGACTAGAACACGCGTGTCGGACCCAAAAGATGGAATCATCTCCTGGAGGTCTGTAATCCTCTGTAGAGGAGGAATGGCACTGAGAAGGGTGGTTTCCAGTACCGACCCTATAAACTGGAGGTGTTGGGAAGGTTGCAGGTGAGATTTGGGCTCATTGATTGAAAAGCCAAGGTCCAAAAACAGGGTAGTTATAAGCCAAAGGTGGTGGCAAGCCATCTCTGGCAAGTTGGATTTGAGGAGCAAATCATCCAGGCACGGGAAAAGATTATGTTACTTACCCAGTAAGCATCTATTCTTGGCAAGTAGAGCTGTAGATTCACATGCTTTGCATACACCTGCCATCTAGTGTTGGGTGAGGATGTTTGCAAGTTGTTTTTCTTCGAAGAAGTCTTTCCCAGTCACAAGGTGAGGTGACTCCTCCTTTTGGTAATAGTGCGCATGGGCATCGACTCCATCGTTAGACTCTTTTCCCGCAAGAGGGTGAGAATGGAGTAAGTGTAGTACAGAGATGTCCATGCGTCTGTAATGTAAATAATAGGACCTGCAACAACTACAGGTGCCCGGGAAGGTGGGAGGGCGCATGTGAATCTACAGCTCTACATGCCAAGAACAGATGCTTACTGGGTAAGGAACATAATCTGTTCGCTGCATGTGTGCTGTATATACACATGCTTTGCACAGACTATATAGCAGTATTCTCCCAAAGCGGTGGCTAACCGGTAGGTGTTGCAGTTGTTTAAAAAAGTGTCTTTAGCACTGCTTGCCCTACATTGGCTTCTAGACATGCTAACACATCCACACAATAGTGCTTGGTAAATGTGTGTGGTGTGGACCATGTTGCTGCCTTACAAATGTCAGCTATAGGAATGTTACCTAAAAAGGCCATAGATGTTCCTATTTTACGAGTGGAATGTTCTCTAGGAGGTATAGACAAAGTTATTTTAGCCTTAGCATAGCAAGTTTGAAAGCATTTAACAATCCATCTTGAAATACTAGATTTAGAAATAGGGTTGCCTTTGCGAGGTGTAGCAAATGCAACAAACAGTTTTGTTTTACGAAAGTCTTTTGTCCTTTCATTATAGTACAGCAACACACTTCTGACACCAAGTGAGTGAAGAGCTCTTTCTGCTACCGAATCAGGTTGAGGGAAGAATACAGGTAACTCAACTGATTGGTTAATATGAAAAGCAGAAAACACTTTCGGAAGGAATATTGGGTTGGTGCAAAGAACTTCTCTATCTTTATGAAGCTGAAAGAAGGGTTCTTCTAAGGTTAATACTTGTAGCTCACCAACTCTCCTTAATGAAGTGATAGCAATGAGGAAGGCAACCTTCCATGAAAGAAACTGAAACAAACAATTATGTAATGGCTCAAAAGGTGGACCCATAAGTCTTGTAAGCACAATGTTCAGTTTCCAAACTGGTGCAGGAGGTACCCTGGGTGGTATTACTCTTTTAAGGCCCTCCATGAAGGCTTTAATTACTGGAACTTTAAACATAGATAAATGTGGTCTGTTTTGCAAATATGCGGCTACTGTCGCAAGGTGCAATCAAATGAATGTGTAGGCTAGACCAGAACGCTGTAGATGCAAAACGTAACAAATAATATTTTGGATATAGGCATCTAGCGGATCAATATTGTTGTTGTAACAATATACAACACATCTTTTCCATTTTGCTGCATAACATGCTCTTCTGGAAGACTTTCTTGCTTCCTTAAGAATAGTCATACAATCTGGTGTCAAATTTAAGTATCCAAACTCTATGACTTCAGGAGCCAAATTACTAGATTGAGCTACTTGGGGTTTGGGTGTCTGATTTCTCTATGGTTCTGAGTGAGAAGTGTGGAATTGAGATGCAACTTTTGATGTGGTACCACTGATAGTTCCAAGAGTGTGGTGAACCACGGCTGATGGGCCCATGTGGGAGCCACTAAAATCAGTGAGAGGGAAGTTTGACTGAGCTTCCGAACCAGAAATGGAGGGAGAGGCGGAAAAGCATAGGCAAATACCCCTGACCAATTCCTCCATAGGGCATTGCCTTTGGATAGAGGGTGTGGGAACCTGGAGATGAATTTTTGCCATTTTGGAGGTGCCCACTGTGGCGAACAGATCTATTTGTGGAAATCCCCATTGTTGAAAGTATATAAGGAGAACTTGGGGGTGAAGTTCTCACTCATGTATTTGTTGCTGCATCCAGCTGAGGAGGTCAGCAATTTGATTGTTCATTCCTGGGAGGTGCTCTGCCAGAAGATGAATTCTGTGATGGAATGCCCAACTCCACATGGTCTAAGAGAGGTGTGACAGATGCAGAGAGTGTCCCTGCTTCTTTTTGTACATAGTACATAGCTGTCATATTGTATGTGCGGACTAAGACAACTTTCCCTATGAGGTGAGACTGAAAAGCTTTCAGTGCTAGATACACAGCTAGGAGCTCTAGATAATTGATTCAGACTTTTGTGCTTGTTGCCTCATAGTCCCTGAATTGTCAAATTGTAGAGATGGGCACCCCAACCTGGGGGAGATGCGGCTGCTGTTAGCACGATATTTGGAATAGGGTCGATGAAGGGCCACCCTTTTGATAAGTTGTGTGTTCCTCCACTGCAGAGAGCAATGGGTGCAGCTGTCAACCAGTACTAGATCTGTTAATTGACCCTGAGACTGATTCCACTGTCGTGTCAAGCATTCTTGTAGGGGACCCATGTGTAACCTTGCATGAAGCACTACTGTAATGCATGATGCCATGATTCCTAAAAGCTGCATAAAAGTCCTGACTGCTAGGTATTGGATGGTCTGAAACTGTAGTAGCAGAGTTTGAATATTTCTAATTCTGGCTGCATTGAGAGAGGCTTGAGCTGTGCGAGTTTTTAGAGTCACTTCCAGATAGGAGTGCATCTGTGAAGACTGAAGATGAGACTTCTGTGCATTGACCATGAAACCCAATTGGTAAAGTAGGTCTAATGTAGTCTGAGTGTGTTGTAAACACTTTTGGTTTGTGCTGGCTTTTGATGAGCCAGTCGTCTAGGTATGAAAAAACACAAATCTGTTGTCTTCTGAGATGTGCAGGTACTACTGCTAGACATTTTGTGAATGTTCTGGGAGCAGTAGTTACTCCGAATAGAGTACTTTGAACTGATAGTTTTTTCCTGCCATCACAAATCTGAGATATTTGCATTGTGCCGGAATGTGAAAGTATGCATAATTAAGACCATTGTGGTCATAAAATAGCCTTGCTGTAGAAGTACTTGTTGAAATGTTCTGATAGTATGTAGAGATTTAATGTCCTTAGATCCAAAATTGGTCTTAAGGAGACGTCCTTTTTGGGGATTGAAATGTACAGAGAGTAAACCCCTGAACCTTGGTACTGTAGCGGATCTGGTTCTATGGCTCCTTTTGCTAAAAGAGCTTGTACCTCTTGTTTGAGAAGCAGCAGGTGCTCTGTTGAGAGTTTGTGAGAGCGAGGTGGAATATTGGGAGGATTGCTGGTGAGCTTCAGGCAATAACCATGTCGGATAATGTCTAGCACCCATTTGTCTGATGTTATGGATTCCCAAATGGGGAGAAATTGTTGAAGTCTTCTCTCAACAGGTGTTAAAGGATGGGGGAAGTGTAGGCAAGTCACTGTTTATTGGGGGAAGGGGAGTTATGCGCTGGCGTGCTCTTACCCCTACCTTTGAAATTGTTTCCTCTAAACCCTCCTCTGTAGAAGCCTCTAGAGCAGGGGTCTTCAAACTGTGGGGCGCGACCCCCAGGGGGGCCGTGGAGTGATGCAAAGGGGGTCGCGCCTTCCCAGTCACACTTCTGCCCAGGCCCAAGGGCTTCAGCCCCCCCCCCCCCCACACTTCCCCCGTCCTGTGTCTCAGCCCGGGCTGCTGCAGTGAAACTTGAGCTGCTGGGGGCTCAGCTGGGCAGTGTCTGGATTCCTATCTCCGGCACCCCCGTGTTTTTTCACAGGTCTTTAAAGACCATTTGCATTTTAACATGCCTTTGTAAACTGGTTACAGAGGCTTAGGTTTTTTTGCTGGTTCCAGTACCCCCTGGGTCCCCACTGTGCCTATTCCTTACATTTGGATTTTACATTCACTGCCGTAGTGTGAGAATGCATTTCATGGAAAGGAATACAAAGTTGGCTTCCTGGGGGCGCCGTGTGTGAAAGTTTATTGTGCTTGTCAAGATAACTCATGTGATTAATTATCTTCCTGGAGCGAGATCAGCATTTTGTTTAGTTGAGGTTTTGACTTAGGTGAAGTTAGTGCAGAGGGTTAATATGCCTGCTGCAAAGAACGTGTACCAAGTAGATGTGAAGAGATCAGCAGGTTACTGCTTTCAAAAGAGACATCCTTTTGTTACTTGCAATTTATAACTTAAAGTACTAATATAGAATAGTGAGCTATTAACTTTCATCCTAGAACAGCATGCACACTACAAAGAATACCTTATTAGACCATTGATTAATGTTGCAAAAAGGGTTAATTTGGCTAGAAATCAATTCTTATTATTAAAGGAAACTCCCAACTATGCTGTTTCTTTTTCGACTGAGTTTGTGCTTCTCCACACCAAGCACTCTTGAACTATACTGCCTACCAGTATGGATGACATGTGACTCCTATACTTTTAGTCCTTTGGCTTATGTAACATTTCCTATACACTGATTTACACACTTATGATTGATTGTCTCTGTGTAATGTGTGTGTGATGCAAAGTGCTCGGACACCCTACACTGGTATGAGTGGCACTATATAACTAATTCAATGCATCTGAGAGTGTGGGGTTATGGAGACTTGGTCACTGTTAAAGGGTGCTAGTGAGAGAATCCGTGGTGGGGGTGGTCATTGGGGGGGGCACCAACAAAGATTGTCGCACAGGGCACCACCAGCACTAAAGCCGGCCCTTGGAAGTATGCACAGATAAGCGCTGAAAATACCGCTTTAGGTGACTGCTTTTTTTTGTACCGACTGGGCCATCAAAATAATTTGCTGGTAACCCTAACCATAGGACTGGAAGTTTGTTGCAGGATCAGCACATTATTCATTTCCTTCACCCTCGATTCCCGATTAATGCCGCAATAGTTTAACTTAGATCTTAAAGTCTACGCCCCGTCAATAACATGCTGAGTTACTTCATGGGTCTGGGAATGCACCCTGCATTCAGACAACTCATTCCTCATTCTCGCCCTTTATTGTCACGCTCACCTTGCACTCACAGTGATCACAATGCACTCACACTGATCACCATGCACTTGCACCATTCACCCGCTCACCTTGCACTCACAGTGATCACTCTGCACTCAAAATGCACTTGTCCTGCTCACACTATACCTCAACCTGCAGTCACACGAGTACACTACTCATCCTGCACTCATGTGACACTTCACTCACCTGTCCCCCTCACTACTCAATATGCAACTCACTCAAACAAGCCCATCAGTAATCATACATTCATTCATCCCATTCTGAACTTGCATCCGCACCCAAAATGAGAGAGGACAGCAAGGGAGTGAGAGAATTTGATTGAAGAGGTCAGGGATGAGGAGAAATGTGAATTGCCGAAGAGAAGTGTGGACACGCAAGAAGTGAGTGTGATCCAAAGGTGAGGGCTTCTGTTAGAACAAAGGGGAGATGTGAAAGAGGAATGGGGGGACTGGAGAGGTGTAAGATACAAATAGACAAAAATTTGAATGAAGAGACGAGGTGAATGAGAAGTGCTGAGGGGCACGGGAGGTGACAGGGCCAGAGAGGCCATGAGATAAATGTGAGAGACTGTTAGAGATGAGGGCAGTGAAAGGACAGAATGGCAAGAGGTGATTAAAGGTGAAGTGAGAGGTTGAATGGGGAGAGTTCAGAAGTTGTAAAAAGGGGTGAAAGAAAATGACCTGCAAAGTGAGAGAGGGATCCGGGGTTAGGAGAGAAGAGAGGGATGGAAGGGAGGGGGTGAGAGGAAAGCTGCATGGGTAAACGGCTTAACTCTACACAAAACCGCCAGGGTTTTAAGGGACCCCTGCTTCTTCCGGTCAGGGCCAGGTGAGCTTCTAATGTGGCAGCACGTATTGCTGCAGAGTGGAAGGCCCTTCACAAAGGATGACTTGAAATCTTTCTGATGATAATTGCTGTATTTTGGTTATAAATGGGTACTGATTGGGTGAAATCTTTCCTCAGCGTTACTGTGTGTAACAAATATCAAAATAATGAAGCAATGCTATCCCAAAATACGCGGCATCACATAACCTCATTTACATTTTCATCCCACGCAATTTAGTCAACAGGTTTAGACATTTTTGTCAGGAGGGGGTCCTTACGCCTCAAAATGTTGACAGGGGGGTCTCGGCATCCAAAAGTTTGAAGACCTCTGCTCTAGAGAAAGAGGGTTGTTTGTTGGACTTATATGAGGAAGCGTTAGGGTCTGAGGATGTAGTTTTGCACCCTCTCCTGTAACATGAGCGGCAAAAGGAGCATCTGCTTGATGGAGACTGAAGCGCTCCAATGGATTACGCCACGTCTATGTCGTTTTTCATCTTTTCTAAAGCCACATCAACTTGAGGTCCGAAAAGATGTTGCTTGTCAAAGGGGGTGTTTAAAATAGATTGCTGGACTACTGGTTTAAAACCTGAAATCCTATGCAAGGCATGTCGACTTAAAAGAATGCTGGTGTTGACTTCTCTTGCTGCAGTATCAGCAGCATCTAGAGCACATCTAATAAAATATTTAAATACAAGTTTTCCTTCTTGGACTAGTTCTTGTGCCTTTTTCTGGGGCTCTTTGTCTCAATGTGCCCTGTCATACTTCACTAGTAGGCCCTGCGTGTTGGCAATACACCAGTGGTTAGCGGCTTGAGCAGCCACTCTTACCGGATGCGCCAATTAATTTAAACTCTTTATCTGGGGGATTTGCATATCCAGAGGTCTGAGAGCTTGCTTTTACAAGCATTAGAAACTACCAGTGAATCTATCTAAGGGTAGCTGTCCTTTAATAAAAGCAGAATCAGATTGTGATGGTTTGTATTTCTTGTCAACCCTAGGTGTTAAAATACAGGCACAAAAAGGGTCTTTAAACATCTCATCTGCTTACCTCATCATAGTAAAAAAAAAAAAAAAAAAAAAGGCAGTGCACCGAAGAAAATGAATCTAGTCCGTTATGATTTCTCCAAATTCTCTCTTTATTCCAAAGTTCATATTCATTCATAAAAACAGCCAACACGCTTTGTTCCCAAAGCAAAACTTGTGGAACTTCATCAGGGCTTTTTAAAGTTGTAATCTATCGTGCCGTAGGATATATTTCAAAATGAAATTTCTCCTTATGGTAGAGGTAAGCTTGACACTTTGATACCCATCAAGACTCTCCTTCCGTGGCGCCGTGCGGGTAGCTTAAACTTTCAGCCAAGAAGGTTTTCTTTGCCCCAAACCTCTAGCTTGTTGGACTACTTGTCTGATGCTACCAAAGGGAAGGTGCCATTACAATGTGCACACCTGGATAACCAGGCTCTCAGGTGATGGGCGAGTGGAGAGGAATAGCAGGTCACCTGGGGCTGAGAAGTAGCGTCAAGCCACAAGCCTGTCTACTGCGGATATAGATGATGGCTTCTCCAAAGCAGCGAAGACAGATGCCAGCCACACCTCACTGAAAGGCAGCAAGTGATCAAATGTGACTGATGAGGGCAGTAAGACTTCTGTAAGCACGTTGGTCTTAACATTTACAGTTGCCATTGGCAGAAGCTATGTTAAGTCTATTTGTACAGCGCACAAATCACCAGTGAGGTATCAAGACATTTGGGCAGGTGAGTAGGTGTGTGGTTCCCTCTGTGTTTAATCGAAAAGCCCGGAACTCAAGAAGTGAGGGGAGGCTCTGATGTGTTGAGGGAGGTTGAGGACCTGCATTGACCCGGCAGACCTCTTGGCCTTCATCATCCGCGCATTCAACTGTTGATACCGCTCATCCTGCTCCCGATGCCGGTATCTCTAGCTTCAGATCAGGGCCACAATTGTTTTTTCCCCTTCCCGCTGCAGATTACGGCTACGCACACTGCATGTCATGCCCCCTACTGCTTCCACCTTGCTTATGTAATTGTGCTAACCGCTTCAGTCGGTGTCCTCCTTCTTCTTCTACAACCCAGCCCCGGTGACTTATGTGCCTTTCCCCTACTGGACCTGTGCTTCCGGTTCTTACGCGGCACTCTTTTAAATGCGTAACCTGGTCCTGAAGATGACCTGAATTTTGTACAGGTCAAAACGCAGTCAACCTCTCAGCACAATCCTTGGCGCTACTTTCGTGGTTCAACGAAATTACCTTCCTTCTTTAACTATGTACTAATGAATTGGAACCACCATAAGTCCCCTGTATATATTGACAATTTTGTTAGTTTTTCATGCGCCATTTGTTTGCTGTGTATTTTTCACTTGTGCGGTTCACCTTGTTTTTCACGAGCACAAATCTGTACAGGTTACATGTACATTGAATGTAATAGAATGCAGTCATTATTGCCTTTGTTACTTCTGTTTAAATACAGACAGTTTTTTTGCATTTATTGCCATGACTATTAATATCTCCCTGCCTCCTCCTTTTGCCACTTTTGGGCATGCCTTCAGAGTGTGTGTGTGTACACACGTGTACACACACACACGTGTACACACACACACGTACACACACACACACACACGTACACACACACACACACACACGTACACACATACACACACACACGTACACACACACTCTCTTCCTTCTCTCTCACTCACTCACTTACTTACTTTACCCAGGTCTCAACTGGGTTTACGGGTATCCTCCTGTTGTTCGATTTCATGATGGTAGTTGTGACGTCATAAATCGAAGCACTGGGTCAAAGCCAGGCAGAGAAGGCGCCAGATCTGAAGATGCAGCGCTGGTTAGAATGTCAGGAACGATGGGGGCGTGGCTTGGCACCCGCAGGATATGGCGGCGAACGAGTGAGGCTCCGCGACTCACCGCGAGGACGTCGATTAATAAACACCCTCACCCTGAGCCGAAGATATGAGCGGATGTCTGAAGCTCCCAGGACCACTTTGCAACGCTCGATAAGCTTCTATGAGGGACACTGAAGTTTAATGCCGCAGTGAGTGATTCGAGGCTTCGTTTTAGTCACGGCCGCCATCTTGATTTCCTCACGCGATTGCGCATTTCTCCACAAGAACCTGCAACCTTGCCCTTTTTGTTAGCGCCGACCTACCATGCTCTCAGTAACTTTGAAATGCCAAATGTATGCATTTTTTGCAGCAAGTGTGGCGCTAGGTGCTGGATTTCATTGAGTCAGCCCTCTTTTAGTATTTCCATTGTAGTATTCGTGTCAGCCATTTTAGAAGCGTGATGTACCTTCACACTCCTCCTCAGTTTATTGCACAATACTTCAATGTGGTATAATATCTGCTTGCTCCCTCCTTCGCCCATCATGAATATGGCTTTGGAATTTTTCACCTGCTACTTTCAGTCCTTCCAAGTTGGCATTTACTGTTCATTGCTGCATTTCACTGTCTAACTTTCGCCTAAGCCTAGATGAGGAAAGTTTTCTGGCGGCCATTTTAGGCTTATCACTGATTGATATCGTGTATTTTTTCTGTCCCCTTATGCCAAGATTCTAACGAAGGTACTCCGCATGTTTTGTGTCGAATTTTCCTAAAAAACAACAAGAAGAGACTTTTGTGATTTCACTTTGCAGATCTACTTCTCTACAGTTAAGTTCTGTCTCTTCATCACAACATCTCCTTTTATGTATGAGCCTCAGTGTTCAAAGTCATCTTCTCACCTAATTCGCGTCAAGTTAAGTATGCGGTGTGAGATTTATGGGCAGAACAAGGGCACCATACCATTCATCTTCCAAACCAAAACACATTTTTGTGAAAAACTCAAGGATTTTTTCCGAACTCTCTAAACTAGAAGATTCTTTAACGTCATCTTCTCCAAACTTAGACGCAATAATGGATTCCTCTCAAGCTGCTTTGGGGAAATCAAATACTAAGAGACTGAAAAAACCCTCCTTCGCCTCCTAAATCAACATCACCAGTGTCCATGGAATTATTACTGGAGGAAATTAGGGCTCTTCACCCCTTTATGGAGGAGACGTATACTAAATTGCAAGTCTTGACTGACAATTGGTCCCAACTTGAAACAAGGGTCTCTTCAGTCGAGCAAAGTGTTACTTCTTTTAAAGAATCTTGTCTTGAGGTCTCCCATCTTCATTCTCAAGTTTCTATGCTCCAAAAACAGGTTGAGGATTTGGAAAATCGCAACAGGAGGAATAACCCACGCATTTACGGATTGGAGGAAGGACTGGAGGGATCGGATTCCCTTACTTTCTTTAAATCGTTTCTTCCAAAAGTTCTCCATTTGCCTGAGGGTACAGTACTGAATATTCAAAGAGCACACCGGCTAGGTCGTGTACCTTCTCATGCCTCACCTTCACAAAGACCAAGAGGAGTCATCTTGTACTTCTTGGAATATACAGATTTGTTGAAGGTATTGGCAGCGGTTAGATCTTCTCTGAAGATTATTTGGTCAAGCTCCTCTTTGTATTTTGCTCAGGACTATGCCAAAGCTACTGCCAATCGCCGTAAAGCCTTTCTGAATATGAGAGCTGATCTCTGCTCATTAGGAGCCAGATATGGTCTCTTTCACCCTTGTCTATTCAAGGTTACCTGCAATAACAGAACAACTACATATGAAGACCCATTGCGTCTGCAAAGTTTCATAAACTCATGCAAACCATTTGCCATGGAATCTTCTGGTCCTTCCTCCTCAGTTAATGCTTGAAGCTCGACACTGCTTATTCTCTTTCTAAAATGTTGTTCAATTTATTGTTCTCCTCACTATTGTCTTTAATAGTTTGCAAACTGAGTTTTTTAAGCTTCTACAACTTTTATCGTGCATTATCCGCAGGTTGTGATTTTGTACAACTGTTATTTGTTCCTATAGGTCACTATTACTGTTGTTGTTGTCTGTTCTAATTTTTCTTTTTTTCTTTTATCTTAATTTTTATCATTCTCTCCACCTACACAGGTTTCCTATTCATGTTTCATGATGTCTTCCTGGTATCCTCGCTCAGCCGATCTTGGATGTGCCGTCTATCTCATGTGGTTCCACCCCCCCTCCTTGTCTACTTGTTCTCTCCTTATGTAGGTATGTTATTTTCCTACATTCCTAGTTTACCTCCATTTCTGACTTTCTCTCTTCTCTTTTTTCTAATTACTCTTCCTTTTCTGTCTCCGGGTGTTATTCTCTCTCTTTTTTGCGATATTTTTTATCCTTTTATTTTGTACTCTCGGTTTGAATTTATTATTGATTCTGTCACTCTCCAGCACTTATGGTTAATCATCTCTGCCTCTTTCTACTTACTTTCTTGTCTCTTTTTTTCACTTCACAATTTTCACTATGTTTCTTCCCACTTTATTGTTTTCTCTTATTAAACGCCTTCCCTTCCTTTACTATTTTTGATACTCTCTTTTCTCTTCTTTCCAGTTATGGTTATTATCGGTATGAGATTTTTTGCCTTGGGTATTTCTCCTATTTGTTAGGTTATTGTGATCACTTATTGGTTATTCCTATCAATTTATGTTCTCTCTAACACATTATGCCGTTAAAGCTAATATCGTGGAATGTTAGAGGGCTAAACTCCCCCATTAAAAGGCAAGGGTTCTATCCCATTTGGCCAAGTTAAATGCAGACATAGTATTCTTGCAAGAGACTAATCTTATAGAAACTGAGTCCTTAAAATTAAAAAAGGTTGGGTGGGAGAAATATTTTATTCAAGTGGTGATGGCAAACGTAATGGAGTTATGATATTGCGTCGTCAGTTACTTCCCTTTAAATTCATTTCACAAGAATCTGATGCAGCTGGCCGTTGGCTTAATGTTAAGTTGATGTTGAAGGATGTTCCAGTCTCTTTTTTTAATATTTATTATTTATGCCCCTACTGCCGGAGATTCTCCTTTTTGGCTCTCAGTAGCTAAGAAGATAACTCTACATATGGACTATAATTTCATACTGGCAGGAGATTGCAACCAGGTTTTTGATCCTTTCATAGATCGTAACCCTAAAGTCTCATTTATTCCCAATAAAGCACACAAATCTTTTATCCATACGATTACACAGCATAAACTTCGATGCCTAGCGATTATGCAATCCGACCACACGAGAATACACCTTTTATTCCCGATGCATCATTCCCAATTGAGACTTGACTATTTGTTTGTATCACATAGCGTTTCGCAAGCGCTTATGTGCGCAGAAATAGGACCTATTTTCTTATCTGATCATGCTCCTATTTCAATGGATTTAGACTTTTTACCTAAAATTGCTGTTCCTAGAAGATTGCGATTTAACAACTCTCTTCTTCTTGATCCAGAGTTTTCTTCCTCATTTAATGCCTTTTTTATTGATTACTTCCTTATAAATCAAACTGAATCCCTCCCATTTTCAACTATTTGGGATGCGTGCAAAGCTTCCACAAGGGATTTTATTTTCTCTTATGTGGCAAAGAAACGTAGTATTACTCGCAACCGTACTCGTTCATTGCTTCAAGATATTAAGAGACTGGAGTATTCTTTTAATACATCTAATTCAAAACATGTTCTTAATGCCCTTGTACAAGTAAAGTTACAGTTTAACAAGGAATCAACGGATAATGCCTCGCTATATTTATTGAAGTCTAGCACTAAATTTTATGGGGGTAGAAATAAAGCAGGAAAACTTTTGGCCAAATATTTAAAAACTAAGCATAACAAATTGAATATTGCTTCTATTTACAATGATAATTCTGTTTTAAAATTTTAAAGATGTGGAAATTTTGAATGAATTTGCTTTATTTTACAAAAAATTGTACTCCTCCGAAACATGTCCTACAGACTCTGTGCTTTCACACTTTTTCTCTACTATACAAAAACCACAATGGCTTTCTGCCGAGCTATCACTTCTGGAAACTGAGGTAACACAACAAGAACTCTTTGATGCACTCAAGCACCTCAAAAAAGATAAGGCCCCTGGACCAGACGGCTTCACTGTTGAATTTTTTCTCCACTTTTCCAATTTATTAATGCCCAAACTACATCTTCTAATTGATTCCTTTTACTCTTTACAAAATTCTGGTGGCTCTTTTTCCGATGCCCATATTTGTTTAATACCTAAAGAAGTAAAGTATTGTAGGAACTTTAGACCCGTCTCACTAGTTAATATAGACTACAAGATTTTCTCCAAAGCACTAGCTCTACGTTTAGACCCTTACCTTCCAAAAGTTATAGGCAATCAACAATCCGGCTTTGTGAAGGGACGAGTCATACAAGACAATAAAAGACTTTCTTTTAACATCCTATCTAAAGCCTCGCATTTTAATCATTCTCTTGCAGCTATAGCCTTAGATGCTGAAAAAGCATTTGATAGAGTGGAATGGCAAAACCCTCAAATGGTTTGGTTTTGGCCCCAACTTTATTTCCCTAATCTCACTCTTATATTCTAACCCCGCGCTGCTGTGTGTGCGAATGGTCTAATATCACCATTCTTTGACCTTGGTAGAGGAGTGCGTCAGGGATGTCCCCTATCCCCTTTTCT
Organism: Triturus cristatus; assembly: GCF_964204655.1. Taxonomy (NCBI): domain Eukaryota; kingdom Metazoa; phylum Chordata; class Amphibia; order Caudata; family Salamandridae; genus Triturus; species Triturus cristatus. The sequence continues at coordinate 566,357,088 of NC_140593.1, forward strand.
TTTCAATTTGGCCCTTGAACCCTTTCTCTCAAAAATTCGTCAAAATGAACAAATAACAGGTTTTCAGACTTCCACTACCAATGTCAAGCACGCCGCGTATGCTGACGATATTTTGCTCTTCATTTCAAACCCTAATGAATCGATCCCTGCCTTCTTAAAGGACGTTCAGTCCTTTTCGCTAATTTCTGGATATAAATTAAATAGCGATAAATATGATATCTTACCCTTGACTAAATTTACTTTTAAGGCACAATTTGCTTCAACTAACTTTACCTGGAAACCATCGGATATCAAATATTTGGGTTTAAATTTTACATCCACGATTAAAGGCACAGTAACTTTGTGTATGAACAATTGTATTCAAAAAAATTCAGAGCTTACAAGTAAATGGCAACCCCTTTATTTATCTTGGTGGGGCCGCCTGGATACTATCAAGATGATGTTATCCCCCATAGTTTTATATACCATTTCCAACATTCCTGTCCCCATATCTACTAAGGTATTTAAATCTGTCCACTCAATACTATCTTCTTTTCTATGGAATACCAAGAAATCCTGAATGTCCATCTCTAAGTTAATACGCACCAAAGTCGAAGGAGGAGTGAACTTTCCTAATTTCTCTGCTCATCATAAAGCTTTCTTATCGCGGCAAGCCTCCTACTGGTTGCTTGATTCTGTGGATGACTGTCCCTTATGGACATCTGTTGAACTTTCTTTGCTCTCTCCTTTTTCATTTCAAGAATACCTTTCCTTCTCCCGTAAACCCCAAACGCTATCTACTCCTCTGTTTAAGCTTACTTCCAAATTATTAAGCCCTGTATATCCATTATCTCATGACACTCTTGACTCTTTTTTAAATTCAACCATTTGCCACAATACCGCCCTACTGATACGTAACAAGCCCATTTACTGGAAAACATGGTGACAACGTAGCTTAATATGGATTCGTCAATTATTCTTAGATAAAAAAAATCTTTCTTTCTCCTCGCAGAACAAGTTATTTACCTTTGGTAACAATGTATCTATAAGAAACATTAGTTAGTTAGATTCCTCGCCTTAGAATATCCCCAGGCGTCAGGCTGGATCCGGAAAGATTTTTCGTCAGCAATACCCCTTGCGCGTCGCTAGGCGTCATCTGCGGCTCCGCGTCCGTCGTCGGCGTCGTGCGCCGGAATGACTTCGAAGTACTTAGATGCCACCCTCACGCGCTGACGTCAGTTCTTGTACATAGCTTTCCGCGCCAGGAACGCAGAGCCATGCAAGAGACCGACACTGGTGCCAAAAAATCTAGGGCCCTAGAAAGGATAACCTTAACCCTAGATGTCGGTTCGCAGAACGGGGAGGATGGGTGGGGCGGTGAGGAATCTAACTAACTAATGTTTCTTACAGATACATCGTTACCAAAGGTAAGTAACTTGTTCATCTGAAAGAAACACGTTAGTTAGATTCCTCATCTTAGAATAGATACCCCAGCAATACCAACCCCGATGGTGGGTCTGCGAACCAAGATCACACCAGAAAGTCCTGGAGAACAGAATGGCCAAAGAAGCCGTCTCTCTGGACTTGGCTGTCCAGGCAACAATGCTTGGCAAACGTGTGCAGCGAGGCCCACGTCGCCGCCTGACAGATGTCCTGCAAGGGAACTCCCCATCCCAGGGCAGTAGTCGCCGCTGTGGCCCAGGTGGAATGGGCTCTCAGCCCTACAGGAGGGTCCTTTTTAGCCAAGGAGTAACAAGCTTTTATACACAATACGACCCACCGCGAGATGGTCCGCTTGTGTACTGCCCTTCCCTTCTTAGCACCCACGTATCCAACAAAAAGCTGGTCGTCCACCCGGAACTGTTTGGTGCGGTCCAAATAAAAGGGCGGCACCCGTTTTGGGTCCAGACGGTGTAGCCTCTCTTCCTCTTTCGAAGGATGCGGAGGCGGAAAGAAGGTGGGCAACGTGACAGATTGCCCGATGTGAAAGGGAGTCACCACTTTCGGAAGAAAGGAAGGACGAGTCCGGAGGACAACCTTGTCTGGATGAACAGAAAGAAAAGGAGGCTTAGACGATAGAGCCTGGAGCACACTCACCCGTCTAGCCGAGGTGATAGCTACCAGGAAAGCAGTCTTAAGAGTCAAAAGACGAATGGGACAATTGTGAAGAGGCTCAAAGGGAGCGCACATAAGAAAAGTCGAGACTAGATTCAAATCCCACTGAGGCATTATGAAGGGGACAGGAGGAAACATGTGAATAATGCCCTTGAGGAAACGAGAAACAACAGGGGATTTGAAAAGAGAAGGCTGATCAGGAAGCCGTAAGAAAGCAGAGATAGCTGAAAGATAACCTTTCAGGGTGCCCAGAGCAGAGCCCTGCTGGGCCAGAGAAAGAAGAAAGAGGAGAACCTCAGAAAGGAGGGGCAGAAAGGGGATCCACAGCCTTTGCTGTGTACCATGCCACAAATTTGTTCCACCTGCAGGCGTATACCATTTTTGTGGAGGGACGCCTGGCTGCCAAAATAACATCACAGACTTCAGGAGGCAAGTCAAATGGCATCAACTGTCGCCGCTCAATCTCCACGCATGGAGGTGGAGACTGGACAGGTTCGGGTGGAGGACCGTCCCCTGCTGCTGCGACAGAAGGTCCTCCTGAAGAGGCAGTCGTATCGGGGGGTCGATTGACATACTGAGTAGCTCGAGATACCAGTACCTTCGTGCCCAATCCGGAGCCACTAAGATGACTAGGGCCCGGTCGCGCCTGATCTTCAGCACTCTGGGCAGAAGTGGTATAGGCGGAAAGGCGTACAACAGACCGCAACTCCACTCGCGACGAAAGGAATGGCGCCTTGGAAACTCCAACGCGCAGAACTGCGGACATTGCGCGTTCTCTTTGGTGGCGAATAGATCTAACCAAGGCTCTCCCACTGCAGAAAGAGACCTTGCGCCACGTCCGAGTGTAGACGCCATTCGTGATCCATCATACACCGGCGGCTTAGTTCGTCTGCTCTGGCGCTCAGAGAGCCCGCCAGATGTTGAACCGCCAGGGTGATGCCCTGGTGTTCCAGCCATGTCCAGAGGCGCAGAGCCTCCTGACAAAGGGTCCACGACCCCACCCCGCCCTGTTTGTTGCAATATCACATGGCGGTGGTGTTGTCCGTGAACACCTGCATCACTCTTCCCCGGACAGAGGGAAGGAATGCCTTCAGTGCAAGCTGGATCGCTCTCAGCTCCAAAAGGTTGATATGGAGCAGAGTCTCCGCCGGAGACCCGAGTCCTCTGATCTCCGCCTCCCCCATGTGGCCCCCCCATCCCAGGAGGGACACATCCGTCACTACCACGTGCTCCGGTTGGGGTAGGGATCTGCTGCTGACCCAATCGCGGTTCGTGAGCCACCACTGCAACTGCTTCGCAGTGCCCTCCGGGATCAAGACATGGTCGGACAGGTTGCCCCAATGCCGGGCCCACTGAAACTTCAGGTCCCACTGCAGAGCCCGCATTCGCCACCTGGCGTAATGCACCAACAGGATGCAGGAGGCCATCAGCCCCAGAAGCCGCAGCACCAACCTGATTGAAACCCAGGATAGAGGCAGAAAGATGGGAATCAGAGCCTGAATATCACGGACCCACTGTTCCGGAGGATAGGCCCGGAACTGCGCCGAATCCAGAACCGCTCCGATGAAGAGGAGCTTCTGGGAGGGTCTCAGGTGCGACTTCGGCACATTGATGGAGAACCCCAGCAAATACAGGAGGTCGGCCGTAGTCTAGAGGTGGGAGACGACTTGCTGGGGCGAGCCCGCCTTCAACATCCAGTCGTCGAGATAGGGGAAGACTGGAACCCCTGATCTGCGCAGATGAGCTGCGACCACCGCCATCACCTTCGTGAACACCCGAGGGGCACTGGTGAGGTCGAAGGGGAGCACGGTGAACTGAAAGTGCTCCTGACCCACTGTGAACCGCAGGTAATGCCGGTGGGCCGGCAGGACGGGGATGTGAAAATAAGCGTCCTGCAAGTCCAACGCTACCATCCAGTCTCTAGGGTCTAGGGCAGCCAGAACCTGAGCTAAGGTAAGCATCTTGAACCTGCTCTGTGCTAGCACTGACGCCCCAAGGTTGGCTGGAGTCACCATCCCAATACTGATGTTTGCGGATGATACGCTTATTGTATCCAAAACCCCGAGCGGCTTGCAAAGAGCTTTGCTTGTGTTTGATGATTTTTGTCTTGGCCATGGCCTGGAGGTAAATGTGGCTAAAACGAAATTTATGGTTTTTAATCCACACCCAAGTTATAGAGGGAAAAAGCTATTTATGAATGGACAACCATTAGAGATGGTTAACAATTATATGTACCTAGGCATGCTCGTAGCAAATGATAATAAATGGAGCAAGCACATAGAGATGGCCGCCCTGAAATTTAGGCAACTATCGGGAGCCCTAAGTAGGGAGCACAAAATATCTTTTACAAAACCAATAAATCCTGTGCTCCAAGTTTATGAGGCTAAGGCCTTAAGCTCCGTGCTTTACGGGGCAGAGCTATGGGGGTTTGACCAGCTAGCTTCTTTAACTAGAGTTGAAAATAAATTCTTTCGAAGTATAACTGGCCTTCCCCAGAGTACTCCTTTGGTACCTTTAAGATATGAACTAGGTAGGAAGGCCATTTCGGATATAGCAAAACTTTGGCCGGTTTTATACTGGTGGAGACTTTGGACCACACCTGAGCTTTCCCATTATGCTAAAGGTCTCATGGACATCATAAAACTAGATGTGTTTCATAAGATCGGATGGTTGAAGAACCTCCATGAGACCTTGAATATGGGTATGGAGGGGCTATGGAGTGACCCGGTGGCTGCTCTGTTCCCCTCAAAGAGATCCCTTCAAATGGCATACTGGGAAAGAGTTGAATACCAGGTATGGAGTAGAGCAAACGCTTCGGGGATGTCTGGCCGTTATCTGGAGGCAAAATTTACACCTGCTCTAGAACCGTATTGGGACTTGGTTGCCAAACCTGGAGACAGGAAACTTTATTTCCAGTTTAGAGCTGGTTCTTCACCTCTCAGGTCTCCGACAGGAAGGTGGTCCAGTGTACGTGAGGAAATATGCCCTGCCTGTGGGTTACAAGCAGAAACAACCGCCCACTTCCTGTTTGTCTGCCCTGCATTTGCTACTCCAAGACGAGTTTGGTTGTCCCCAATGTGCAAGACTTTAGGTACTAGGAGTAGTGCTGTGGCATTAAGAATTTTGCGTACAAGCACCTTAACAATCATTTCTATAGCATTAGCCAAATTTCTGGGATGGGCGTGGATTTTACGGAATAAAGCCATTAAGCAAAACTTAGAAGTCCTCTAATAAAAAAATGGGGCTCGGGTTTCTCCTCTTGCATTACGATATGTTTTTTTAATCAACACAGTAATTTATACACTGCAGTAGACTTTGCTGTCATTTTTAACTATGTATTTCTACTTTCCAGTCTTTTGACTTGTTTAATGCTTTTTTAAACTTTTCTAAGTATTTATTGATGGTTTTTTTATGACTTCTTTGGGCACTAGATGTCAAGTTTTGTTTCATGTTTGTGTCTTTTATGATATTTTTAAAATCGAATAAAGACTGATTATGATGATGGCATCTTGAACCTCTCCTTCCGGAGAAAGGCGTTGACGCTCCTGAGGTCCAAGATAGGGCGTAGGCCCACTTTGCCCTTCTTGGGAACCAGAAAGTAGTGGGAATAGCAACCACGACCTACTTCTGGACCAGGAACGTGCTCAACGGCCTCTTTGGCCAAGAGGGCCGTAACTTCCTCCCACAGAAGATTCAAGTGATCCCCCGACATACGGTGGTACTGCGGTGGCATGGCCGGAGGGGTCGTCTCGAAGGGGAGGGAGTAGCCCCTTCGGACGATTTGCAGCACCCACCTGTCCAACGTGATGGAACGCCAGTGGAGCAGGTGATGGCGAACTCTGCCACCCACTGGCGTGGAATGGGCCTGAAAGCTCGGACTAGGAGGGCTTTGAGGCGGATGCTGCCGGGGTGGATGTGGACTGACCGGCACGTTGCCCTCCAGTACTGCCTCGGCGGAATCCACGCCCGCGACCGCGTGCAGGTTGGTTCCTGCAGCCGGTGGCTAGGTGGACGTGAGGAGGCGCCCCTTCCCTGGCCACGAAAGGGACGAAAGGCGGAAGTTTGCTGCCGCTGGGCCGAGAGACCAAAGGACTTGGCCGTAGCCCGGGAGTCCTTGAAGCGAGCCAGCGCACTATCCGCCTTCTCGCCAAAAAAGCGAGTGCCATCAAAGGGCATATCCATGAGGGTACTCTGGACCTCCCCCAAGAAAGACGTGGACCGTAGCCAGGCGTGGCGACGGAGCGCCACCGTGGTTAAAATCGCCCTACCCAGCGAGTCTGTGGTGTCTAGTCCACATCGTATGGCGTGCCGTGCTGCATCTCGCCCGTCAGCAAGCGTCTGGGTGAGCCGTGACCGGGCCTCCTCCGGACACAGGGGCAGCACGTCCTCCACCGTATCCCACAGAGAGTGGGAATAACGGTCCAAGAGGCAAGCGGTATTCAAGGACCGCAGTCCCAAACTAAGGGAAGAGAACAGCTTCTTTCCGAACTGTTCCAGCCTCTTGGATTCCCGATCCGGAGGAGCGGACGGGAAGGAGGATTGGGAAGTAGAGGCCTGGATAACCAGACTCTCAGGCGTGGGGTGTTGGGACAGAAAACTGGGGTCACCCGGAGCAGGGCGGTGGCGCCGGGACACATTCCGATCCACAGGAGGTACTGTGGAGGGCTTGGACCAGGTGCCCTGCAGAACGTCCACTAGTGCCTCATTGAACTGCAGCAGAGGCTCCGTGGAGCTTGCTGATGGTTGAAGCACTTCAGTGAGGATGTTAGACCTCACGGCCACAGCAGGCAACTCCAGCCTAAGGGCTTCGGCCGCCTTGCGCAGCACCACTGAAAAAGCAGCACCTTCCTCCGAGGCCACAGTCGGAGGAGAGATTAAACCAGCGTCCGGGGAGGTGTCCAGACCACTGGCATCCCCCAGTTCGTCTGCCCAGTCCTGTGAAAGTTCGGCCTGCCTGGCCATAGGGTCCTCAGACCCCTTCCAGTCGCCCCCGTCATCCGATTCCTGATAAACAGGGGGAATAACCGGAGCCGGGCGGTAGATGAAATGCTCATCCATCGGCGTCGGATGCGGCATCGAGAGGCGCCGCAACGGCGCCGGGCCCGGACCGGGGCACGGCGTCATCCGGAGACGGCGCCGGAGGTGGAACCGGTGTCAGCGCCGGAGGAGGAGGCGTCGTGAGGTCGACCGGCGCCGGCAGAGATCCAGGCTTGGATCCCTCGGGGACCTGCGGCATCGGGACCGAAGTCGTCTACGGCGCCGGGGCCGGAGCCGCCGGATCGCGAGGTCGCCCAGTCGAGCCCGCGGGGCCCGAAGGCGCGCTGGCAGGCATCGACGGCGGAGCCAGGCCCCTCATGGCCGAGAGGAAGGCACTGATCTCCGCCGGAGTCGCGTCAGTCCCAGGGACCGGCGGGTATGGGGACGGACACGGCTCCTGCAGCTCCGACGGAGCCGCGGGGGTGGGACCACCCTGACCCTCGACCGAGTCACGCGACCGGCGAGGGGAGTCCGAAGAGTGGTGTCGCCTCTTGGACTTCTTTGAGCGCTTCGACTTACCCGAAGACTTCGAGCCCGACGAGCGATGATGGTGGCTGCGGCTCCGCGACCGGTCCTTCGACCTCCTCCTGGACCGGGACCGTGAACGGCGCGGAGCCGAGTGTCGAAGCTCGAGAAGCTTACGGGACCGCTCCCGCCTAGCCTTCGAGGTCAAGGCCTGACAGTCGAGGCACGACTCCACATCGTGGTCGGCCACCAGGCAGTAAAGGCACCGGCGATGGTGGTCCATCACCGACATCAGTCGATGACAGGAGTCACAGGCCTTAAAACCAGGCATCCTACCGGCACCAGAGTCAAGTCGAGAGAAGACCAAAAAGAGTCAAAACTTTTAGACAAAAAGTGTCTAAGGGGTAAGCTCTTCCCGGATTGGCGCTGTCTGGCGCGGCAAAAAGAACTACTGACTTCAGCGCGCGAGGGTGGCGTCTAAGTGCTCCGACGACGTCATTCCGGTGCACGACGCCGACGACGGACGCGGAGCCGCAGACGACGCCTAGCGACGCGCAAGGGGTATTGCTGACGAAAAATCTTTCCGGATCCAGCCTGACGCCTGGGGATATTCTAAGGTGAGGAATCCAACTAACGTGTTTCTTTCAGATTAAACAATTATACTCCTTACCTAACTCTTTTATCTCTAAATATTACACTCTTCGTACAAATGTTCTTGACGTCTATACGCAGTTAGTGCACAAGGCCTCTAAAGATCATACCACTCACCTGCATAAAGACTTATCCGCTCTTTTACGTATTCAACCCAAAGCATCCACCTTATATGCCTTTTTCCAATCCCCTGACATACTGAGACAGAAATCAAGCGCTGAAGCGGCATGGGAGAGCGACTTTAATGTTGTGTGGCCTCTAACTTTGTGGACTAAGATTTGGACTAAGATACGCAAATCCTCAAGAGCACTAGTTTGACACAAACACGGTTTTATATATATAACAGACTTTTTTTTGTGTTGAAATTTTTTATTGAGTTTTAGAATGAGAGTACATCAGGGATATAAAATAAAACAAGAAATTGTAGATGCATAAGGAATTACAAGCAATAGAATAGCAATAAATATGCAACATTAAATATTGAAATAAAGCATATAAAAGCCTCAGATAAATTAATGCAATTCAAGTAAAGGAGGGAGTGATTGTGAGAACAAAGAAAGAGACAAACAAAAATATTAAAAAGGGAAAACACAATAGGCCAATAAAGAAAGGGAAGTTGTGTAGAAGATAAGAATTAAAAAAAAAAATATATATATATATATATATATATATATATATATATATATATATAAACAAAATAGATGAATATTATCTCGGGGAAAAAAGTGTACAATTGCAAAGGCAGAGTAAAGTATATTAATGGGAAGAATAGATAGACGGGAGAAAGAAAAGGAATGAGCCAGGGTATAAAGAAAAAAAAAATAGAGAATAGAGAGAAATGAAAAGGACAAGATAAGTTATCAAACATAAGAAACAGGAATGAAAAAAGTGAATAATCCCGCTTAGACGGAAGAGTTGAGAGGAATAGGAGAGGCAGAGGAGTCATTAATTTTGGTTTGCAGGAATGGTGACCATGTCTGGAGGAATACATCGACTTGGTCTTGAAGATTATAAATTATTCTTTCATGAGAAGCTGTTTGTATCATAGCAACCGACCATTCCTCTTTTGAAGGTGGTGAGGAGGATTTCCAGTGACGTAAAATACATATTTTAGCTGTGGCTAGAGCAGTATGGAGAAGACTATGTTGAGGTTTAGAAAGCTTCGGAAAGTTACGCGAGTCATGCAAAATAACATTGGTTGGTGTAAGTGGTAATTTCAAAGGCATTATTGAGCTCAATGTAACACCGATATAGTTCCAAAAGGATTGGATACTTGGACATTCACAAATAATATGGGTAATATCACAACCAGGATTGGAGCATCTCCAGCAAGTAGCGTTAGGGATCAGGTTAGCTTTATGTAGCTTGACTGGCGACCAATGCCAATCATGTAAGATTTTAAATAAACAGAATTTGAGCCTAGCTTCACGGGTTCCTTTATGAAGATTTTCCAAGACCTGATCCCACTCACTATTTGTATAAGAGGTTGATAAACGGACTTGCCATTTACACTGAAGATCGTGTGTAAGGGATTTAGAAAAAAGATGAGTTGTAAAGGTTTTATAAAGACCGGAGGTTACTCCTTTAAGTTTCCCCCAGGTATTTAAATAATATAATATTGGAGAGTGTTGTAATATCCATGGAGGTGACCCCAAATGAGTCTTCAAACACTGTTGGAGCTGAAGGTATTTAGAAGAATGTTGTTTAGGAAGGTTAAATTCCTCACTTAGCTGAGAAAATGGCTTAAAATCGCCATCATGTAGAAGTTGATCCAAATATTGAATACCTGCAGCTTGCCATTCAGGCCAAGATAACAAACGACCATTAATACGAATAGCTGAGTTATTCCATAAAGGAGCCTTACTATGAATTCGCGGGTTGCAACCTAATAAACGATGACCACGTTGCCAGGATTTATGCATAGCTGCTAAAATTGGATTTTTCGAGTCTAAACGACTGGAAAGATCTGAATTTGAGGAGAGAAGATAGCGTTCTATATGAACCCATTGCGGTACATCCTTGATTCCAGGTAACAAATAAGAGAGTTGGGAGATATGCAATGCCAAAGAGTAATGCTCAATAGATGGAAGGCCAAGTCCCCCATATAATTGATGAGCTTTCAGCTTTGCTATGGCAAGACGTGGTTTAGCTGAATTCCAAATAAAAGTTTTGATCTTGGAGTCTATAGATCGAAGTAGGGATAAAGGAATCTGAAGAGGGAGCATACCTAAGACATAGAGAAATCTCGGAAGGGTGACCATTTTAATAGCTTGGACTCTACCCCATAAAGAGAGACCCAAAGATGTCCATTTATCAAAGTCACGTTGCATTTGAGAAATTAAAGGGGTTAAATTATCTACAACCATGCCTTCTAAACCTTTATTGACTAGAATGCCTAAATACTTAAGACGTGAGGATTGCCAATGAAATGGGAATCCATGTATAGCTGCTTTTGTGGTGCCATTAGAAATAGGCAATGCCTCACTCTTATCCCAATTGATCTTGTAACCCGAAAAAGAGGAGAAGTCATTAATAATTTGAAGAAGAGAGGGAAGGGATCGGGAAAGTCTTGTAAGAGTAAGCAAAATATCATCGGCATAGAGGAATATTTTAGAGTGTCCGACTGGGAGAGGAACACCTGTAATGGCATTAGATTGGCGGATGGTGGCAGCCAAAGGTTCCATAGCCAGAAGAAAAAGAAGTGGGGATAGCGGACAACCTTGGCGTGTTCCTCTCTTAATCATAAACGTATCAGATAAAAACCCACCACAGTTCACCTGAGCAGAAGGATTGTCATACAACAAGCGTATCTTATCAATGAATTTTGTACCGAGTCCAAATTTTTCCATGACCGTGAAAAGGTAATCCCATTCAATGCGATCAAACGCTTTTTCTGCGTCAAGGGAGAGTGCTAATGCATCTTCTGGAAGATGTTTGGCCGACCATAGTGCATGTGCCAAGGTACGGATATGATTCCGAGAGGAACGTCCCGGAACAAAACCAACTTGAGTGCGATGTATCAAAGAAGGTAAAACTTTACGAAGACGAGATGCAAGGATGCTAGCTAAAATTTTGATATCAGAATTTAATAAGGAAATGGGACGATAACTACTGCATAATAAAGGATCCTTGCCTGGTTTGGGTAAAACAGCGATAATGGCTTTGTTGGATAGAGGACCTAATGAAGAGACATTATCTGCCTCCTGGAATGCAGCATGCAAAGTGTCAATAACCTTGTGACCACCCCATCGATAAAATTTGGCAGGAAATCCATCCTCACCGGGAGCCTTGTGATAGGGTAGGGAAGATATAGCTAGAGAAATTTCATCTCTAGTGATTTCTCCTTCAAGAAGAGCTCTACCATCCGCAGAGAGAGACGGAAGATCTACCTTTGCAAGAAATGCTGACATTTTATCTGAATCTGTACGATTATCCGGAGTATAAAGAGATTGGTAAAAAAAAGGCAAACTCATTAACAATCTCTTGAGGTTTTGTACACAAATCTCCCTGTGCTGTTCGAATGGCCGGAATAGCCATAGCTGCCTCTCTCTGACGTAATCGTGCAGCTAATAGTCGTCCCGCCTTTTCACCTTGTTCGTAATGACGACCTTTCATTTTCTGCAGAGCATACTCTGCTTTGGACGTAAAAAGGCTGTTTAGAGCCATGCGAGCTTGCTCGGGCAATTTACGATTTTGTAGCGTTGGGAAAGATGCGTATAAATGAGAGTAAGAATGTATATCTCGCTCTAATTCAATTTGCCGACTGACATTTTGTTTGTTTGCAATTGCTGCATCACGCATTAATTGACCCCTAAGAGTGACTTTAGCAGCAGCCCAAATAGTCCTGTTGGATGCTACAGAGCCTTGATTAGTAGAAAGATAATCTTGGAAGTGCGACTGCAATTGGGATTTCCCATTTGGAGTTCTGTGACGCTGGATGCTCATACGCCACGGTTTCCGTCCTGGTCTAGAAAGTCCCAATTCAAGGGAAAGGAGGACAGGAGAATGATCGGACAAAGCTGCTTCTAGAATGCAAGAATCTGTAACCAATTGGACTACCTTCTGTGATATTAAAAAATAGTCTAAACGAGAGAATGTACCATGGGCAGAAGAAAAGAAAGTGTACTCCTTATCTGTTGGATGACTAAGACGTCAATGATCAACCAATCCATTATCCAAGGTGATGTCAGCCAGCAAAGCCCTATCTGAAGCGTTGCCCTTGTCTAATGGTCCTGTTTTGTCTAGGATAGAATCTTGTGTCACATTCCAATCTCCGCCAATCAGATATTGCGATGCATTAATTTCTGTTAGTATAAGAGACAATTGAAGAAAGAATGATTTTTTGGTTCCTGTAGGTGCATAAACAGATCCTACGCAAATGTGCGAATCTCCAACCCGTAACTTAGCAAAAATATAAGGCCCATTTGTATCTGACCATGTTTTCAAAACAGTAACCGGAAGTGATTTGCGAAGAAGAATTGCAACTCCACATTTGCGGGAAGGGGTGACATCATTGGATTCATCTTTTTGAATACTACTATGTATAACCTTTCCCACCCAATCTCTACATAATTTTTCAGACTCCAATGATTCTAAGTGTGTTTCTTGTAATAAAGCTACATCCACATGCTTAGACTGGAGATAGGAAAGTACTTTTTTCCGCTTAATGTAGTGAGTAAGACCATGCACATTCCATGTGATTGCATTTAAAGGATGTGTGTGTGGCATGTTAGAGCAGTACAAGTATTAGCTGAAGAAAGATTTGTTGTTAGCTAGAGAAAGAGTCAAAGAAAAGGAAGAGAAGAGAAAAATAATAAAGGAGGAACCCTGGCTCTAAAAAAGAAAAATGACGTCAACAAGTAATACAATATAAAACAAGACTGTAGAATAATTATAAGAAAGTACAATGAAGAGGAATGGAAAAGGGTAAGGGTGTGATCAGAAGAAAATGATAGAAGAACGTATATATAGAAAGAAAGAGATTTGGGGACCTGAACTGCTAACTGCGGGTCTGGGCGCACTAGAGCACCGCCATGGGAAAGGACCCCCCCGGAAAAGAAAGGGAGTTAAGGTGAGTGAATATTAATATAGAATAAAGTTCCTGATAGCAGTTTGATAAAGAGTGAGGAAAACGATAAGGAAAATCGAGAAAGCAAGTGAGAAATAAAGGTAGGTCCTAAAAGCTATAGTACATTCCATTGTAGAGGAGAAAAAACTAACAATTAAGTTACTTATGATAACGTTAAAGAATATACATTATATTTATAATAAACAGGAAATGGCAATAAAGCACAATGTAAATAACATAAAATAGAAAATAGGAATAAAATGTTAAAACAATAATCCAATAAGTGAGTGTCGAGATGGTTAAATAATTACATGACTGATGATAACATGTTATATGTTGTGATATTGATAGTGAGTAACAAATTGAAAGTAACCACTATAATGGAGAGAAACATGGTAAAGATAAAATTGCAAGTATGGAAAATAAAGCACATATCTAACTATAACGCATCTAACATTGTGTGGATATCATAGAATATAAGAACAACTTAATTATTCTTAGTATTGATAATGATAAAAAAGGGTAAAAAGATGAATGAATATAAGATCTTCAATCAACTACAGCTTAAACACGGGAAGAACAGCTTGTAAGACAAAAGATTATTCAATCCGCGTCTGAGGGAGATTTAAGAGGAGATCTGGATTTGTCCCTATGCGGATGTTGTGTAAAAGTAGCAGTAGAAACAGAATGAAGGGCTAAATTCTTATCTTCTTGGAGACGATGGAGTCTTTCAGAGTCTCTACCATGATCTCTTGGGTTACTAAGACTTTGTCGCCTGTGATCTGGTAATGTAAGAGAAGAAGCAGAAGATGGTTGAGGATAATCCTTTGTGGAAGGTTGAACTTGAACGTCCATATCTTGAAGTTTGATGGAATCTAAAAATTCTTGAAGATGTATTGGATCATAAAAATCTCTGAAATCTCCATTTCTGGTGATGCGAAAACGCACAGGTTCAAATAAGCCATATTTGATATCTAGTTGGCGCAATTGAGGCCTCATAGAGAGAAATGCTTTCCTACGCTCATTTGTTTCCTTAGAAAAGTCAGCTGCCAAATGAATTGTATGACCCTTGAAAGAGAAGGAACCTTGTGAACGAGCTGCAGCCAGTAATTGTCGTGTTTGTTCATGGCGAAGGAAACAGGCAATAATCGGTCTTGGACGCGCTGCAGGGTCTTTACGTGGAGGGCCAACTCTGTGAGCTCTTTGGATTTCCAAAGGTGGAACAAAGGAAATACCAGTCAGGTTTGGAAGGATGCTACAAAGAAATGAATTTGTGTTTTGGCCTTCAATTTGTTCCGGAAAACCAAAAAAGCAGATATTATCTCTCCGACTACGATCTTCCAAATCGATGATTTTGCTATGAAGAAAGAGAAGATCTTGATCTTTGTTAGGAAGTGAATCCAGACGGTTCTCCACTGCAAGAATTCTAGAATCGAGACCCTCAACTTTGGCATAAAAGCCCGCCATATCTGCTCGAATTGACTTAGTCTCTTCAGCCAAGGATGTGATTGTAATATCCATACCTTCCAGCCGACGACTAACCCCAGAGATTTCCTGGAGAATACGTTGCATAGTTTCTGTAGATGCGTGCCCAGTGGCAGGAGGAGGGCTTGGCGGTAAGTTGGACGGTAAAGGTGCACTACCTTTTGTTGGCATATTAGTGGATTGTTTAAGAGCTTCTGCAAACAGTTGTTTAGAATGTTTGCTGCCGTGCTTAGTAGTAGACATCTGTAAAGGACTTTTAAAAGAAACTCTGAAGAAACGTGAGGAGGCCGTTCTTTGGCGTCGGATATGGGTATGTAGGTACACTGGAGGCAGTGAAATAAAGTTGTTAAAATCAAGACTGCTGTCAATGTGATGGGACAAACGTACAAAGTAGTGAACTGCTCTGAAATCTTTAATGCTGCCTTCTGGGTGTTCACTCTGCACTCCTGTATCTGATAGGAATTTCACAGAATCGAACGGTGATGTGGCAAACTACCTAATGCTTCTAAAGCTTTTGCTTCCCTCTTATAACAGATTCATGTATATCTTGGATTTCTTGAAAGACACTAAAACGTAATATTCTTCAGAAAATACATATGAACTTCTGAAACTATAAGTTGATAGACCGGAAATCGAAAGAGAGGAGAAGCTCAACTCAAGGCTCCACATGGAATTGCAAGACGTCTTTTTGATTAAGCTAGAGACTCCTAAATCTCGGATTTTAATCTTAATTTCTCATCAGCACAACAATATACATAGAATGCACCTACTAATTGTACTGCAACACTCCAGTGAATAACTCCTACGATGAAGAGGTCTGAGGAGAATTTGGCGACTGTGACAAAAAATGAGTTTTATTTCTGAAAAGTGACTACGCCAGGTGTGCATACCAAAAGCCTAAGGAGGCGGGATTCAAAAATGGAGGAATGCGGCGTCAATTTAATATTGAGGCGGTGTGCTGAGGAAAAAACAGCTCTGCTGAGGAAAAAATCAGATGAAGTGCATAGAGCGATCCTCGATTATATACATTGTGGTCTTCAGACGCTCGCGTGGAGGATCCATAGACTAGACAGCTGACCTTTTTTTTTTAAAGCCTGGAGGTGGTGCCGTTGCATCAATTAGACGGAAAGGCGCGTCTCGAATAAATTCAGCGCTCCAGTCATTCGCGAAGGCGCGGCCTCACAGGGAAGTAGAAGGCACGGCCTGAGGAGGCGCGTTCCAAGGAGGTACGTCAGACTAGACGCGGTGGCGAAAGCAGGGCCGTGAGGAGTCCTCGTCAGCGCCCGGCACAGGACCTCCCGCGCCGACCGACATCAGGAAACTCACTCCGAGTGACCTCCACATCCTCCGACTACATCGGAACAGGAGAAAAGAGCTTCAAGTGCAATGGGCGGTAAGATATGACCGGTGGGGCCCCGTCCCGAGGCGGAGCTCACTGCTCAGGCGGCCATCTTCCTGCGTGGCCAGACCACGCCCCCTATATAACAGACTTTTGTTGACTCCACAAACCCTTCACAAGCGATTCCCTAACATACCAGACACTTGCTGGTCTTGTACATTTCCAAATGCCGATCTATTTCATATGTTGTTTTCATGCTCGCCAGTATATAATTTTTGGAAACGGGTCTGGTCTCAAATTAATTTAATTTTTGGCACAAACGCCCCATTTTCTGTAATGAATATCTTTTTAGGTAGCCTTTCACCGGCTTGGGATAATATTGAGATTAATTTCAAAATAATTGATTTATTACTAGCAGTCGCCTTTCAACAAATTACGAAGCATTGGAAAGATTTCATAAAAATTTCATATAAGGCTTGGTGGTATGATATATGCCACAATCCTAGATTGGATACATTCTCTACCTCACCCACTCCTACGACTACTAAAAGACTTCAGTTATGGTTACCTGTTACCACATTATTTGATACTTGTGCCAAGCAACACTTCTTGCCAAACCCCTCCCAGCAAGAGGTACTTAAACCTCCATAAATCCTTTAGGTACTCCTCTAACTATTATGTAACTTTATATCAATTTCTTTCTTATTTTCTCACTTTATTGCTTGTTACTCTTAGTTATTCTTCATGTATTTGTGCTGGAATTTATTAATGACATGTTTGATGATTAATCAACTATATTGTATATTGACACCCATTTAATTTTCAATAAAGTTCTCTTTTGAAACAAACAAAAAAAAGAATGTCAGGAACATAGGGGGCTGTGGTGGAGCAGTCGAGCTGGAGGAGGGCCTGTACGGCATCAACACCTTTGCGAAGATGCTGTTCATTGCGTTGAGGTATGGTGCTGAATCTGGACCTGGCATTGGGAATTTGGGGAACTGAGGCATCAAAGTTTCTGGCAAGGGAGACCGCGCCAAAGGCTCCAGGAGCAATGGAGGTATGTCCAGAGCTGGTCCCAAAGGAGGAGCAGGGCTGTGCAATGGATCCTCAGTTAGAATCTAAACTAACTTTGGTTCCGAGGACGTATTTCCAGTAGGAGGTCAGAGGCAGTCTGGGTAACCTACCTTTGGAGCGCTTCTTCTATTTTTTATTTAGCTTTCTGTGCTTGGTGGATGAAGAAGAACGGGAATGACGTTGACTCTTGCTGTAAAGCCTTTTACCTCATTCTCTTTTATGGCCTTGGGATTCATGCTGAGGTAGGAGGTTGGTGTTGTGGTCAGAGCCCAAGCACCATAACCAAATAGAGTAGAGGCAATGATAGTGTGGGGGACACAATCGCTACAGAGTTTAAAGTCAGATTTCCTTGGAGGTGACATGTTACTGCTTTTGAAGATTTTCCATGAGGAAAACTCCTCAGAGATCGAAGCTCTGGATTCACATAGAAGGTATGGCAGTAAGAGAACTGATGTTGATGCGCATGGGGCAGGCGCTTTATGGCTTCAGGGACATCACCTGACATCACCTCCGATGCCAACAGAAGTTTGGCACCAGAAATGAAGTTTTATGGATCCAGTCTGATGTCTGGGGATTGTTCTACAGGTGAAAAATCTGCAGGTAGAAGTAGCCATCAGAATAATGATTTTCAAAGTCACTGTTCAACGTATAGTGATACAAAGATCTTAGATAGTTACAGAAAGCGACCCCTTCCAAACAGTAAAATTTAACCTGTGATTAACTGCTGCACACTTGATCAAAGGACAGAGACGTACTTGAAATAAGGAGGCAGAATCATGGGTGTCCAGGATCCCAAGGTGAGCAACACACTGATTACTGTATTAAGGGTGTAATGAGACTACATGTGCTTCAGGGAATGTCAGAAAAATAATTCAGCTCACCCCAACTCCTCTTCATGCAGAGAAAGGACGGAGTTTCGGCTAAAGAATATCTATCACAGTTAGAAATGCTGCCCTGTCAAAAGTCACAACCCATTGGGCTGCAACAGATAAATGTTAACGCATTTCTCCCCAACGGTCAGATTTCATGTCATCTTTCCAGAGGCAAAGCAACATATGGCAAATTACAGCTGATTTTGTATTAGGTTGACCTTTGAAGTGTAAATGCATACTCTAATTGGTTGATGAATGTGCAATCAAATCAATTTTGAAATAACAGATGAAAGTTGCCATCATATGTTTCACTAATAATTTTAAAACCTTCTGAATACAAGACAATTCAATAGGCTTTATGCAAAAAATAATAATAATGTTTTGACAGCAGAATGCATATTTAAGACATACTCAAAATGGAAATATTACTTACTAGCTGAGAGGCATGCTTTATTTTTTCAACTATCCCATCATGACCGAGGTACTGCAAGGACAACCACAATGGTAGAGCACGAAGCTTTTCCACGGGCTGACTGGATGTTAGACCTGCAGCTAGCGACTGAAAAACAACAAACATTAATTCAAAGAACATCTTAGATGTGTCATAATAGAGTTGTCAAAGGTGCAAAATATGACATTGTTCAATGTTTAGTAAAAACAACAATTGCAGTTTAAATTCATACAAACTTATAAGCTTAAAACAAAGAATAAGACTGAAATCCACATAGTGTATGCAAAAGGATGATTTATTTTAACAGGAAAGAAACTTTATCATTTACATGCCTCTTAACATCTAATCAGTTACCTGAGCGTTTTTACTTTATTGACTTAAACGACACGAAACATGCTCAAGAATACATTAGTAAAACAGCGGATAAAAAAACCAGAATGGGATACCACAACAAGTAATATTTAAAACAAAACCTAGACACATCGTTAATTTGTAGAACAATGCTTACCAAAGAAGGATCTTCATGTCTGTAAAGAGTTGCAGCAGGCACGGCTGGGAGACCAAGCCAGGGTCCTAAAGTAAGAGTCATGCTGTCACATTTGGTTGCTGCCTGCAAGGGGAAAGAAGAATGCTGTTAAAGAACAAAAACTATCAACACTGTCTTCAACAGATACTTATAATTCACTTAAAATATAAGTGGAGCATTCTTGGCAGTATTATTTGGCATACCTCTTCTATAAATTTAGTCAGCTCAACTAAATTGTCCAATTTGTCTGCCCAAACGTGCATACACGGCTTGTGTCTCTCAGTGATAAGAGTGACTGAGTGCCTCCCCTTTTGGACCATCATTCGGGGGTATTAATCTTTTTTGAACCACTAAACGTATCCCTTTAATACAGGCAGGTTCACAATGATTGGAAACAGGGTTCATAGGCATTGCAGGGAGTACTGAGGTGCAAGACAACCTGGGAAACCTTAGTCCAGGAAATGATTTGGAGTTCAAAGTTATCAAATATAGGGGGACGATCCAGTGGAACAGTATCTTAGGGGTCAGCAGAAGGTGCGGACAGAAGCAGACCCAACCACAGAACAGATGCGGGACCAAGGCAGGTGCTACTTAAGTGACATATAGATGCTACAAACACACTCAATCCGTAGGTGTTTTAACTATGAAGGGCTTTATCACTTCTCTTAATCACACTTCCTCACTTACTGGGCATCTCCAAGTATCTCCTACAACTACCAGCAGATGCACCTTTCTTAGTGAAACCCACTTTTTCCAAATATTTTTTAGAAACTTAAGTTTCCCAACGTTTTACTTCCTCATTTCTTCCCAGCATCATAGGGCTATCCAAACAAGAGTTTCTGTAGCAGTCAGTTGTGTATCAAGTAATCTAAGAAGAAACCTCTTTTGAGCTGTTTGCTTTTCACTGCTGTCTCTCTCAATCAATTTTGCTAAATATATATTTTTCAAATTCTAATCTTTTTCACAATGCCTCTCTTCTTCTTGAGAAAAAAAATGTGTATACCTATGAAACACAAGAAGTCGCCCCTCGACAATAATGGGAGCTGGAAGTCCAGTATCAGAAACTACTTTGATTGCAATCCTTGTTACTGCAGACTCCGTTATCTCAACACCCTCTATTTAGGACCAAGTACCCATTCACCAAAATGGCTTCTCCACAATGAATAGGTGCTTTGTCCTAAAATTTATTGTAGAAAGCTATACTTTAAAGCAACTACATGACGGCGCCTGGACATGAGTGGTAGTTTGAAATAAATGGATATATATATATGATGCACCTGAAGCATTAAGACAAACTTGCTCTCTCCCCATAATTGGGGGGGGGGGGGGGGGGATGTTCAATCTTTTATGCTGAAGATAAAGTTCTATTGGACTTCACCCCAGTTAGCTTTTATCGGCAACTAAAAGCCTTCGCAGAATATTGTGAAAGGAATGATATATATGATATTCCCAAACCATATTAATCTGAAATTTAAAAAACACAGATGGCCTAGGAGTTAACAATTGGAATTTGCGCCTGGATACACGTATTTAGCTCTGGTTTTGAAGTACAATCTAGATTTTAACTCCCACATTGATCAACAACAACAGAGAGCGAAAGCAGTCACAGAAACATTAAAGTTGGATTTTGAGCTAGTCACAGGTCACTAAATTCTCATGGAGGCCTACAAAGCTAAAATAACTTGTTTATTGCAGTATTAATGTGAGGGTCTCGCACAAAAAATTATAAAACAAATAGATAGAATAGAAACTAATACTTGGAAAAAATGGCTTGGCTTGCTGAAAGGCTCTGTGAATAGTTTATTAAGACTTAAGCTTGGCCTAATAAATATTAGTTTCAGACAGAGTATTGAACTGCTGGTACAGTATCATGAAAGCAGCAGACGGTTAGCTAAGGGAACTGATTCAAAACAGCATTTAAAGCGAAAAGACCAAATTCCATGGATGGAAAATATAAAAAGAATATTGGCTGACCTGGATGCTGATAAAAAAGCAGGGGTAGGCGAGGGATCCGCACAAAGAAGGAAGCAAGTTATAAACAAAATCGTGTAGATCAGAGGCCAAGACATATGCTTTAGAGGATGGTAGGATAAGACCTCAACCTTTTCATCTTTTGCATACAGAATACACGTTTACAAAAAAAGGTGTACAGTAACAAGATGGATGCTGGGGCAAGTTCCGGCTTTTAGCTCATGGAAGCTGATAGTTGAAAATTATTTGACTGCGATCGAAAGACTAAGTATATGTCCTTTATGCCAACTGAATACCCACTCATTCGCACACTTAATTATATTTTGCACATTCGGTCAAGGAAGGAAAAAATATTGGATCCACTTTCTAGCGAACTACAGATTAATCGAGTAAAGGAACCAATGATCCTTGTGCAGAGATGTGACACCATAAGATTCTATTATCACCTTGGCACATCTTTTGATACTGTAATGGACAAAGTGGCCTACATAAAATAGTATGGTGCCATCTACAGTCCTTCGTTTCATGAAAGCCACATATAGGTCAGTAAATTGAAGGCATAAGTTTAATATGAGTTTGCACTTGCCACTTTGTATTTCCCGATAAAGTCTTGTTTTACTGTTAGCTGTATGGAGGATATGTATTGTATTGTATTTGCATTTATATATACTACCCCAGATGAGGCATGAAAGCGCTTCTTCGGTGAGTAGCATGCTACTCCGGAACCGTGAAAGGATTAGTGTTGAATTAGCATAGTGAAATATGAAAGTAATTTGAGGGTGGATAGGTGTGACGGAGCAGGGACATGTCAGAGACAGGATCACCTGCTTGTCACTACTGGTCACCCAAAACTTCTATACCCCCTTGTGTTATCACACAGGCTGCCGAGGAACAGGTCCGACTGGATGAATGGGCTCACTACAGGTCTCAAGACTGGTTGCCAGAAATGGTACAGGGTGCCTTTAAGATGGAATTTCCTTGGACGGAGACCCCGCCCCTGGATGACGTCTCCTTCTGCGGGACTTCAAAGGAGAGCGAGACCAGGAAGAAGGCGGACAGCGTTTCCCCGGAGGTAGAGAACGAACTAGAGTGGAGGAGCAGAGCGGTGGAGCGAGGAGAGGAGTGCAGGAAAGCGGAAGGGAGAGAACCAGAGTGGAGGCGGAAGACAGATCAAGAGGAGCGGACGGAGGGAACCCGAACAAGCCCCGCCGAGACAGCACCGGAAGCAGAGAACAGCAAGCCAGGAGGCCAACGACTCCGCGAAGCGCCCTGCCACGTTCCCAGGGGAGGAGCGTGGCTGGAGCAGGTACGGGGGAAAGTAGCGGGCTGGGTGGGGAAGGGAAAACCCCATTAACTGCCTCTTCAGATGCACTCTTAGTCTCTGTACCTGATCGGCACTCCCGTGTGACCAACACCTTAAACCAAACCTCTTCCCCCCCCCCCGAGCACTTAGGCACGAAGCGAGCATTCCCTGCACGGTGTCCTTCACTCCCGGCCCCTTTGTACCACGTTGCGGGACAACTCTTCTAATACTCAGTTTTCCTTTGTCTCTTGGGGAACATCGAACGGAGAGATCAGACTGAAACATCATGACCGGAGCACGTCCTGACGGGGATCCTTCAGCTGGGCTGCCCTACAAGACAAAGTCGGACCTCGTGACCATTACCTGTGGGTCTGTGGAAAAAGCCAGACTGTGTATATAAATCTTGAAATAAAACTCTCCTAGACCTCCTACGAACCTGGTACTGCGTCTCTGTCACCCCAAACCCACTACAATAGGTTAGTCAGTTATTTGGATACAGAAGGATAGCGGAGTGAGAGAAGAGGAAAAAAGGTTTGTATTTATATAGCGCTTGTTACCCCTGACTGGGTGTTGAAGCGCTTTTTTCGGCGAGTATGTTAGAATAAAAAGGCATTCACCAGGCACTTTGTCCTTCCCGACAAATCTTTTTTTATTGGTATGCAATATTTTTTACGTTAAAATTAAGATGTATAGATGATGTGTTTGTCAAATGAACGTAAGAGCTACTATGTTAAGGAATAGTACGTTTCTCATAAACGCTTATTTTTTTAGTAATGCAATAGTTGTAACTTTTTAAGTGGGTTGTTTTAAGGATGTTGAGATCGATAAATGCTTGGGATGAGGGGGGTTGTTAAAGAAG
Organism: Triturus cristatus; assembly: GCF_964204655.1. NCBI lineage: Eukaryota > Metazoa > Chordata > Amphibia > Caudata > Salamandridae > Triturus > Triturus cristatus. The sequence continues at coordinate 566,380,283 of NC_140593.1, forward strand.
ATAACAAAGTTTCAATATAATCATGTTTCATAGGGACTGCATGATGCACTTTATTTGGAATTTTCTTGATATTACTACTAAAATAAACTCCGTACGGAGTCTAACGTATAAACATTTGTGTCCTGTACTTTAGTTGAAATGACCAAGGGACAATTATAGAACACTTGTGTTTCCATTTGTTGCTTAAACCTAAAACGAAGGCAGAAGAAAGATTGCAGAGGGAGCTCTTTTGAAACGAATCCGGTGTCTGGTATGAATGTTATCGCAGAGACTTCTTTGAATCTAATCAATAGATGAAATGTTATAAAAGGGTGGGCAGGCATTCTGAAGTCTGTTACTTATGGCACTTTATAGAATGAATTGGGTTAGTTTGTCTTTTTGATTTTTTTTAAGCATAATTTGCCATAATTTTGTAAATCTATGCGTACATCTCTTTAAAATGTATTATTAATTATTTTTTATCTTCTGACATTTTTAATTGTATATGTTAATTGCAATGTTTGTTTTGCCAAGTGAGCAATGTCTCAAACAAACAAACTTGAATACCTTTGTTAACACCTAGTTACTGCAGCCTTCAATACCCTCCATCAGGTGTGCACCATCACCAGGTCCTGCGTCTCTGCCTAGGCATGGTATATAAAAAACATCACCCTGCAGCATGGCTACAAGACAAGCCTTAAGCACTGGCATTTCTCTGTCAGGAAGGTGTCCAGCCTGCTGCAAAGAGAGATCTAAAGCCAATGCTTGTGTCAATGCCTGAGCTATAGAGCCATTTCAACACCCGATTACAAATTAATGAAACCCACAGAATTTCATCCGAATTAGCTGTGGTGCTTACAGACGTAAAAAGTAGGAGACAACATTATCTCTACTACTCCAGACAATAGGTCTGGTGTGGATGGATACTGGAGCTCCCGACTAGCATGCCAGCAAGCTGCCATGTTCCAGGGGAGAACTGAACTGTACCTTCAATGTTCCGGTCATATCTTGTCCCTTTGCTTTCCTCCTGTCCTCCCCTCCTTCCCTGTCACACTTGGTTCCACCTTAGAATTCTCAGGTGGAGACTGATTTAGAATGTTAGGGTTCTGCCTGGCCTGTGAGTGAGGTGCGCCCTTGACTGGCAAGCTGAAGGTGTTATGCTATTTACTGGACATTAAAGTTATTCAAACTCACCTGCTGCGTCTCTCCTTTTTTTCATTTTGGCGACGAGCTGCGGAATGCTGTGACAGGGACAGCGCTGCACCTTTACCCTGTTGATTTTCGCCTTGTCAGTTAAGGGTCTGGCTTCAAGTCCACGGATTTCGCATCATGCCTGTTGGTGAGGTGACCATTCGTCTGGCTTGAGTGTCATTTCTTGTGGTGATTGACTCTTGCCAAGGGTCTGAGACTGCTTTGCTGGGCTCATGGATCTTCATGCTCTCTTGGTGACCCGCTGCCTGTGCCATCTAGGCTCGCTTCATCCTGTTTTTATTGGTGTCTGGGATGTTGCCGTATTTCCACTAGGTTCGATGTTGTCACCTCTGTTCCTGCGAGGGTGTGTGGCGAGACCCCTTTCTTGGCTTCATTTGTGCTGCTTGGCACTCTGTGGCGTTTTGAGTGTGGTCACGCCTTTCCTTTTTGAGCACTCTTGGGCCGCTGGAAGCATTTGTGAGCCGCATGCCGATCGGTGCTCTGTGGCGTTTTGAGTGTGGTCACGCCTTTTTTTTCCCGAGCACTCTTGGGCCGCTGGAAGCATTTGTGAGCCGCATTCCTTTTGTTCACACGTCTGGTTCCCTTGCTGTGGCGGTCGACGCGGTGCTTGCTCCTCAAGCTCACTCCAATTGCTCCTTTTCACCTGCTTGGTTGAATGCGTAGCGGGTGTTTTCCTCGCAGCAGGAGGCACGCTCTGTTCGTCTCTCACCGCTTCTCTGCTGCTGTGAGGTCTTCGCCTCAATTTGTGACTGAAGTAATTTCACACCGGGTGTTCTGGACGTGGGATTCTTGCAAACCTTGAGCCATTGCAGCTTTTCTGACAGGAACTTCCTCTCTTCGCCACACCCTCAAACGTCTCATCTTCCTGGTGGGAAATGATTACCATAGAAAAGGGTCTTCCATTTCTAGCTTTCTTACACAAGCTTTTCAAGCTTCTCCACGATTGAAGATCTACGTAACTAGAGCATTTTTTTGTGTCATCCAATCTGTGTTAGGCTTTTGTTAATTTTTGCTTGTGTATTTTATGAAGTACTTTGTACTAACATTATTTTTTTCAGGTCCTCTCGAAATTACCATTACTTTACATAGCATCATCACTGTTATATTTCCAACTTTCTGCCTGGTATTTGGTCAATTACTAATATTTTACTTACTAAGTACTGTGCATTACTACCACCATGGCAGGTACGACATGAGCCAGCCAGCCAGCCAGCCCCTTTTCTTAATGAGGTTGGAGAACCTGACATACCTTGGGGGAGTTGGGGGGGATTTTTTATAAATCATACCTTATAGCTATTGGTGGAGGTAATTTTTCATCTATAAGAAAACAGCACATTCTCTTGCACAATTTGGGCGTACATGGTAGGAAAGTCTATGAGGATATTACAGGAAGGCTGACTGAAGAAGAACCCAATGAAGAAGAAGCAGGTGTAAATGTATTTGAGTTCACTTTAAGGAAGTTAGAGTCACACATTAAAGAAAAGATAAATGTGGTCTTGGAGAGGCACACATTTTTCAAAAGAGTACAAAAAAAAAGATAAGGTTTCTTCCTATGTGGCAGCTTTAAGAGCCATGTCAGCCACGTGTGATTTTGGAGCTCTTACAGATTCCCTCATCAGGGACCAGTTAGTTAGATGTACAAATGACATGAAGGTGCAGGAAGAACTTCTCACCAGAAATCCGGACCTCAAAGTACCATGTTGTGGGAGGTTTGCAGCGTCGGGGGGAAAATGGCGGCCGTCGGTTAGTAGCGGCCGGAGGCTCTCTCTCGGCCAAGGCATTCCATGGAAATTGTGGAAATTATGGATGTGGCTTTCGAGTAAGGGTTATAATAAGGCAGAACAAAAGTCCGTAATGAAGAACTAACTTACGCGGTGCTTTTTGTTTCATTTCTTCGGGTTTTGCCGGCACTCGTTCGGGTTCCATGCTTGGCGCGGATCAGTCAGATGTGGAGAGGTGGTGGTCAAAAGGGAGGCGGTGCCGCGGGGAGGCCGCTGGTTAGAGGGGGCAGCGCAGATTTGGAACGGAAGAGGCGTCGCCGTTGGAGTGGGATTTCAGAACGACGGAAGCTGAATCACCGCTTCTACCTTCCCACGTTGGAGGAGCCTCCCTGACGCATCGACCCCTGGGGGTCCGCGGAGTATCGGGGGAGAAGAAACGGAGAAACAATCGGATGTAAAATACGAGAGAACCTAGTCAGTCCCAGAAGGAGCAATCTTTGGCGCATGGCATTTTCAAATGACGCCGGTAAGGAGGAAGGGGCTCGATTGGGGTCCCAAGCTAAAGACAGAACGAGGGGAGTCAGGGAAAGAAAAGCAAGATGAAGATCTTTTTATTTGGGGAAAAAAACCAGTCCTCCCCTGAACTTATTAGCAGAGAACTGGTGCCTGTATTACAAACTAAACCTTTAGAAAGCACAGGATCCACTCAGAGTTCAAAGGATTCTCTGGGTAAAACCCCTCTTTGTAAGGGGAGAAAGAAACAGCTGAAAAAAACCTCAGGTAGTACTCTTATTATGCCCTCACTAAGGTCATATTTTAAAATTCAGGATATACACTCCCCTCTAAGAGTAGCAATGGAACCAGTTGGTTTAAAAAATAGCTTTGAACCAGTCTCGCAGTTGGTTGAAGAGAGTGACACTACCCCTCCACCTCCCCTGACAAAAAAACAACGATTTGGTGACTCAGCTTAAAGGGTCTAAAACTCAATCTAGCAGTACCGAGATACTAGTTTTTTCTCAAGAAGATAAGCCAGTAACAAGGGAGATAGAACTAGTAAGGACACCAAACGCATCAGATAATTCAAAGGCTAACTGTCACAGAAGGGTTATTAACAACTCTCCTCACAGAAATACGAGACAAATTTGCAGTATCTGAAAATAATCAACTTAAAATACAAACGGTCTGTGAGACTCTAGAAGCTAAACTGAATGACATCTCAGAAAGAGTAGGAGCTGTAGAGCTAGCCATGGAGGATCTCACAAAGCAAGTAGAAAAAAATACACATGAGATCCAGACGATAAAAAGCGGTGATAAAATCCTGAAGGAAAAACTAGAAAGTTTGGAAAACAATGCAAGGAGGAACAATGTCAGGTTCCTGAATATACCAGAGGATGTGGATGGAGGAGATATCAGATCTTTTATAATCAACCTCCTCACAGAACTTCACCCCGATATTGAGAAACTACTTTTCGAGGATGATATTCAAAGAGTACATCGGGATCCATACTCAAAAAGACCTGGGAAAAAAAATCCAAGAAGGATCCTAGTGAATTTCAAATCTTATGTACTCAAAGAAAAAATTCTGGCAGCAGGGCTAAAAATAGGGGTGTATAAAAAAGCTGGATGGTCATTCCGCATTAGGTCAGACATTTCTCACATTACCCAGGACAAATAATGTTACTGCGAAAATCGATGCAGGAATTAAGGAATCTGGGTGCTATGGCAAACCTACGTTTCCCCGCCTCCCTCAAAGTAATGTGGAACAACAAAATGTTCAATTTCAAGGACCCGGAAGAGGCAAATGCCTTAATAAAACAAATACAGAGCACATCCAAATGAAAATACTAGATATAAGTCTGGCTAGAGAGAGAGCCTAAAAAAACAGAGGTATTTATTTTCACCTCTAGTAACAGCAAAGGAGGGTTCCCCAGGGGAGGGGGGGGGTTGGTCACATACAAAATATATAAAACTATTTTTTTTTTTTTTTTACACATTTACACTTCGGGTGGGGGAGCAAGCGGGAGAAAAACAAAAAATTTCCTCATTTACTAATTTTAGTCAAAGGGTCTTGCACACTTGGCTAGACATCTTCAAGGTTCATTGATGGCAGAGAAATCAATAAGCTCCCGATTAGGCCCAACTAATAAAGAGAAAGAGAAAGTGAAAAATGTGAGAATCATGTCCTGGAACGTTAATGGGCTAAGGATTCCCTCTAGAAGGAAGAGAATATTAGAGTATTTAAGGCTGTCTGACTGTAATGTCTTTCTAATTCAAGAATCACATTTGCTTAAAGAGGAGTGGAAAGTGATACTAAAACACCAAAAGTGGATTGAACACTGTATCTGTACTACCCAATCTTGTACAGTGAAAGGGGTCGCAATCTTAATTAAAAAATCTGCCCATGCTATGCTCGGGGAGTGCACGGTCGATCCTCTGGGAAGGTGGACGATAGCTAGAGTTAAGATAAACAACAAATGGCTAGTCTTTGTAGGCTATTATGGGCCAAATTTAGACGATCCTGCCACTTTGTACACCTTACTCCTCCATCTATCTAAAACAAATCCTGCTTTGAAAACAAATCGGACGAGTGACGCAAGGCTATTGATTACAAAACTGATCTTTGGAATTCGGCAATATTACAAGGGACGTTGCGTGGCAGTCCGGCCCTCTATAGAGGATTAGATAGATTTTGGGCTAACTCGGGGGCCTTTTTACTTTGGAAGACTGTAGGACTCTTCAATTGAATAACCGAAGAGTCTTTGGAATTTATGCTCTGATTAAATTCCTTCTGGAACGAAACGAGTTGGCTGATGACCAATTTTAACACTACAGCTACAATAAAGGATATATTTTTTTAATAGACTGGAAACGTACGGATTACTTTCTGGTGCACCTTCCTTCTTTGTACAAATTGAACTATCTAAAACAAAATGACCACATTATATTAGGGGGGGGGGGGGAATTTTAATTTTTTCGTCAATCCAGGTAAAGACTACTCCTTCTAGAGCAACGATAAACACACAAACAATTAGGACTGCCCTAAAACAACTAATGTCTGATATTGGTCTAGTGGATATTTGGAAAGAAACGGTCTATAAATCCAAAACATCAGGTGGGAAATTTACTTTTTGCAATAAAAAATGTAGAGATCGCTCCAGAATTGATTTCTTTTTAGTTGATATCGCTACAAGTAGAAATGTTACTTTAGTTAGTCCTATCCCAGAGCATATGTCTGATCATTCCGCAGTAACTATCGAATTAGCTATGGAAGTGAGTCTCCCACCCCGGAGGTGGACCATTAATCGAGTATTACTAGCAGAAAATGAAATAATAGATAAACTGAAGTCAGAAACCAAAGAATTCTTTGACTTTAATCTTAATTCAGCGACTCCCCAAACAATATGGGACTTGTATAAGGCCTACTTGAGAGGCTCTTTAACAGCTATTTCGATCCATCAATCGAGGAAGGTGCAAGAGGAGACAAAAAATTGGAAGCAGATATATATAAGCTGCAGGAACTGTTAGAACAAGATCAGGAGAATACTAATACTCCGAGAAGGCTAAATATTGCGAAACATAGCTTAGCTGATTTTTTAGAAACAATAATAAACAAAACAAGCATTGGCATAGCCAATAGGTCTCGCCTTAGGGACCTTATAAGTGTTTAACCATGCAACAGTTGATGTTGTTGCACCCAGGCTATTGTGCTGCATAACTAAATACTTATAAGGTCCCAAAAGCGAGCCCTATTGGCTATGCCAATGCTGGTCTTCCATGTGGCTGTTCTGATGCCTGTTCATTTATAGGGCCCATTTCCTGTGTCATTGACAAGGGTCAGTGGCCATGGAGACTGGGAGCTCTGCCCAAGGCCGGTGTGTGCTGCCAGGTGTGATGGGAACCTGCAGGCTTTCCCACAGCAGGTAAACCGACCCCTCTCTAAATGTGGGGGCCGGATACTGGTGTGGGCAGGGGATTCGGATTTCAGCTCTTTTAACAACTATGAGTAAAACAAATGAGCACGCAAGGGCTATCAGTGAATACAATTTGGTCTTTAAGATGGGCTAAGGCATCCAAATAGCAAGCTCCTCCTCAACTATAGATCCATAAATTGGCTATTACAAAACGATTTTGCCAGAGAATAAAATAAATCAAATAACACACACTGACTCAATTGCAGCTACACATCTTATGGCTTGTTGGGGCTGGGCCCAAGTCCACTCTCTCTGTCTTGTTTATATTGCAGTTTCTTTAAGATTTGCTAATTTGAGGACCCCCCACACAAATGCAAGTATCCGTAGCCAGACCTAAAACGATGCTGTTTACCATTGTGCCAACCTCTGGCCTGACATCAATCAACACAAGGGGGTAGCATGAAGTGATGAAGGATAACTTTGCTGCAATGTGTGGTGTTAATTTAATGAAAATACAACTGATGGACGGTTTAATGGCACAAACGCATTTAGGACAACTATGCATTTGTGTGGTTGCAATATTTTTCTCATTATTAAAGATTTGCTGCATTTGGCACATAATACATTATCTGCTGCATAATCGGCAAATATAAAGACAAAACCATTTTGTTTCTGCCTCAAAGGGTTCAACAGTTACGAAAACCACAGCAACATGTTGCTGCGCAGAAGAAGGCCCTTTGCAAAGGTTGACTGGTCACCTTTCGGTTGCTTATTGCTACATTTAGGTGTTAAACTGGTACAATTGAAGTGCCCAAACAGTGATAAGTTTAACAAGGAGGCATTGGAGGAATACCCAATGGAACAGAGGACAAGGAATACATGCGCCAATGTTCAGCATTCTGTTAGCCTCTAGCTAGGTTTGCGCTACTCCTATAAATCATACGTACAAACACACCACATAATTTAATGGTATCTTTCTAAATAAAGGATAGCTACTTACTGACCACATAGCATTAGATAGGTGAGAACACAGGTGTTTTAGGTACCGATTTTTTAAGTACAAGTAGTTCGGTGTTGCCTGTCCGCACTCACAGTTCATGCGTGGTGGGTTTTGATTCGAAGCGTCGTGTATGAAGCCAACCCAACAGCGAGCTGTCTGGATGACGCACGTAGCTTTGGTCAGGACCAGAGCAGGCGCCACAGGAGTGCGACCAGTGCTTCCGAGATTGGTTCTTAGCGAACGGAGAGCATGAAGAGGCTCGTAGTCGTGTTGTTCCCTCGCTGGGGAGGCGAGGCTTCAGCGTTCAAGTGAAAGCCGTTGTCTCAACGACATGTGAAGACCACATGAACCGCACGCACCGGGAAACAAAAAATATGGAGATTCACAAACCGCAGTTTCCCACTGCAGCCAGCAGGGGGCAATAATGCTTTGATTTGAGACAGGAAAGGAAATAGAGAAGAGAACTACATGTATTTTGTTGAGTGGTTTATTTACGTTTATTTGCTGAAGGAGCGGGTTATCGTGTTCTAGGATCCAGCGCATAGGGGAGTGATGGATGCGGAAGTGTGTGAGATGCATATTTTCAGAGTTTGTGGTATGCGGTCAGCTTTGATGACTTTAGTAGGTGAGTTTTCAAAGTGCTGCTGAAAGCTGGCGATTCGCGCGTGCACACTCGCGTGAACACAAGCGCTAGGCCAGTCAGCAGCACTTTGAAAACTCACCTATAAAATGTCTCTCCGAGCAGCGCATGCGCGCTTACTCAGCGAGACCTAAAAATGGGATGCCAGTAAACTGGCCCACCATGAATATGGAGAGGGATGCAGCAAGCTACTGGCGTGGAAAACTAAAGCTGACCAAACAAGAAATTGGATAAAAGACCTCCGTTGTTTGAATACTGGCAATATTATTTTTGATTCCAAAATAGAGGAGGCCTTTGTCCAATTTTAAAAAAATCTATATACTGATGAGACAGTTATAGATGAGGATAGCATGGAAGAATTCTTCTTAGACTCAGCTCTTCCTTCACTTCAGCAAAATGAAAGAGAACAACTAAATTGTTGCATATCTAGGGAGGAAATTATTCAAACTATCAGCTCCTTAAAAAACGGGACAAGCTGCCGGCCCAGATTCCATTCCCAATGAAATTTATATTATCTTGAAAGAAGAACTCGCCCCTTTTCTCCTTCATTTGTTTAATTCATGTTTTGTAGAAGGTCAAAATCCCCCTCCATCGTGGGAAGAAGCCACTATAACAATCTCATTAAAACCTAACAAAAATCCAAGACTCTGCGAGTCTTATAGACCTATATCACTTTTGAACTGCGACCAGAAAATATACACCCAGATTTTAACCAAAACGTTTAGACAAAGTAATAGGCTCCTTAATTCATCAAGATCAGAAAGGGTTCATGAAGGGAAGACAACTAAGTGAACTGACACATGACTTAACTGGGGCGATAGATATGGCCCAGTCTTAATAGATCCCTCTAGCAGTAATGACATTTGATGCTGCTAAAGCATTTGACCGGGTCAATTGGTCTTTCCTTTTTAAAGTAGCTCAACTTCTTAATCTCGGTGAAATTTTTGTGAAAACAATTAAAGCTATCCACAAAAATCCCACTGCTAAAATCTTAATGGGAAATTAACCAGGTCAATACAAATAGGAAGGGGTACCAGACAGAGGTGTCCCTTGTCCCCTTTACTCTTTAATATTTATATTGAACCTTTAGCGTACAAATTAAGAGCTTGCCAAAATATTATCCCGTTTAAATGCAACAGATGGGAGAATAAAATTGGTCTATATGCAGATGACCTTATAATATATACTGGTAACTTAAAAAATCATCTCCAGAGATATGGTCTGAACTTGAGAGCTTTGGAAAGGTTTCTGGATACCTTATTAACCAAAAAAAAACTGAACTAATGAAATGGAATACTCATGTTAGGAGCATTCACACAAAGAAGAAAATTGGATATCTTGGTATCAAGATAGTCCAAAATATTGATAAAATAGCCTTGGTTAACTTCGATAAAGTCACAAAAAAAGTAAGATCACAACTCCAATCATCGGGGGGGCTTTCACTTTCATTACTAGGCAAATCAAATTTATTGAAAATGTCAACCTTGCCAAAATACACATTTTTATTCAATACTATTCCTTTAGACTTTCCAAAAATTTGGTTTAAAAAAGGTTCAGAGTTTTTTTTTCAAGTTTTATTTGGGGAAACAAAAATCCCAGAATCGCCTTAAAGAGATTACAAAAAGTTAACGGAGGTATAGCAACTCCAGACTTATTTCTATATGTCTGTGCAATTCACTTAAAAAAAATTCTGACAATTATTGTTGGAATGCAAATTTTTTCCCCCCATTATATAAAGCCCTTACTACAGAGTTGTCTCAACAAGCAGGATGTTTTCTCTTACAATATGGAAACCCAAAATATTTTAGAAAGGTTAAACTGAAGATTCTGCTATCAGCCATGAAGCTTTGGTTCCAGGTGAGTCGCCTTCTAAAAATACCGTATTACAACGAGGTAGCTCCAATTTGGGATTCCCCAGGAACACCTAAATGTATGGAAGACGCTCTGACTGCTCCTCTCCGTGCCTGGGGCATCAACACTTGGGGACAACTGATTGTCGATGCGGAATTGATTTCCTGGCCTCACTTTTCGGCGATATGCGAGGCTTCAGTTTCAAAGTTTAAATATTATCAGCTGAATAGTTGGACAAAGTCTATAAATAAAGAACTAAAAGGCAACTTGGAATTGGCTTCAAAAATACGCTCTCATCAAATAAAGTCAAAAGTAGTATCGGAGTGGTATTGGCTTTTAGTCCAGAATGGAGAAGAGATGCAGACCTCATTTAATGAAATATGGAAGAAGGATCTGCCGAATGAAGATCTTGAAACTACTGGGCAAGTATCTATGTCATTTTTATGGTCTTACGTAAATGCTGCACCTTTAAAAAAGAACCACCTCTTCACAGTTCACAAAGCTTAATGGACACCCCAGAAATTATCAAGAATGGGAAGCCGAGAGATTAAGAAGTGTCCAAAATGTGGAGAAGACAAGGCTAATGAGGTGCATATGTTCTGTAGCTGCCCAGTAATTTTCTCCTATTGGCAGAAAGTGGGTAAGACCATTTCAGATATTATGGGGTTTGAAATAAAATTAACAACTGTATCCATAATTTTTGGGATACTCCCGAGATATTTAGACGGAGGCTTTCTAACAAAAAAACATAGAGCAATGTTTATTAATCTGATTCTGCTAGCCCGAAGAGGGCTGTGTATTAAATTGATTTTATCATGCCCCCCTACACAAGAAGAATGGATATATTCCATTCAGAGAATATCAAATTTGGACCAATCTGGAACAAAGAATAAAAAAATCTAAATTTTGGGCAATTTGGGAAAATCGGGTGTAGAGGAGTACCTTTGTTTAAGAACACATTAGTCACTTGTCTCTGGTTTTCAGTTGATTTTTAGATTTTCAGCTTTTGTTATATGAATACTTTAGTTCCCCTGCGATATTTCTTTACTTTTTAATTCTAATTTCATGGTCTAATGATTAAGAATATGTTATAAATGGAGCACTTTGGTAGGGATGCCAGTGCTCCATTAAAAGAATCAAGACTGGGGTCGGAGCCACTACAATAAAGCCAAAGGGATATATCCGGAGATACTAGGTGTCTACTTCTCCCCTGTGGAGCGACCGGATTCCCTTAAACCATCTTGGCCATTTGTGATAGAAGCTAGACCCTTCTCCTTGAGTTCAAAGCATATGGAAAATAAATGAGGACTAAAAAAAAAAAAAATAAATAAATCCGGACCTCCCTGAAGCCATCAGTATAGCTAAGGGCTTAGAACATACAGCATTGTGTATTAAGGAGATGAAGTCATCAGCAGCGTTGAATACAGATAAAGGGGAGGCCAAGAACACAGTAAGTGAGGAAATGGTGTGTAAAGTAGGTGAATAGAGTAGAGAGGGCTCCCGGAGTAAGACAGATAACTTTCAATGCTTTCGGTGTGGGAGTCCTAACCATCTTGCTAACAATTGGAAATGCCCTGCTAGAAGTGTTGTTTGCAGGAAATGTAACATTAAGGGACATTTTTCTAAAGTCCGCACAACATTTAGTGCTAAAGTACATATGGTTAATGGTCCTGGTGTTGAGGGGGGAGGAGTAAAAGGGTTTGTCTTTCAGATAGACCAAGTGGAGGTTGAGGAAAAAATACAATACAATGCCCTTGACTGGCAAGCTGAAGGTGTTATGCTATTTACTGGACATCAAAGTTATTCGAACTTACCTGCTGCGTCCCTCCTTTCTTCAGTTCCATAAGCAGTGGAGGGTAGCGAAGCTAAGAGCTATGCAAGTAAGTTGTTACAGAACAGTGTACTATACAGTGACATTTTCGGCTATTTGGATTAAAACATTCAAAGGATGCACAGACACTCGTTTAGGTTACACCCATACAGGAAGTAATATGCAGAAGATGTTGGAGAACATTTTTACATATTTTGAAGGAAAGATCGACACTTCCAGTTGCAATATCCATGTGACAATCTACTTATTTTTAATATTCTACCAAACCCGGTATGTTCTCTGGTGCAAATAACTGTGTCTCAAGTCCCTTGATCTGTGGTCTTAGTGTCACTTATTTACAGAATGCTAGACTCACTTAGGCATTATGACGACAGCCCAAATGTAATTTCTTTTAGCTGGGGTGACTACAGTCTCCATGCCCAGGCTATGACACAGTGGCAACTGGTCTTGAAGTGAGCTGTATGTTTTTTCTGCAATATATTTACTTTTTTAACATTATCTTACTTGACATTTTGCCTACTGGCTCTTTGGAAAATCCACATAGAAAGGTCCTAACTGGACCCACTTGTTGGATTATCCTCAGCTATGTGGGAAGCCCGTATGGTTGTATGGGGCTCCATAACATTACCAGTAGGTAGGAGTTGCCTGTACACCCTTTTCCGAGAAGTTTCACTGTGCTACCCCTTTAGTTGCCCCCTCCCATATAAAAACACTGAGACCGAGTTTACTGTCTAGCTTTCAATATGCATTTCTAGGAATGCTCTCTTGAACTCATGCTGAAATTCTGAAACAGTTCCAGCAGGTCAAGGTGTGACCTGAGCTATAGCGACACCAAGACAAATACTTTGGCTGCATTGTGTGGTCAAATGACACACATCTCACAGAATGTACTGAGCTGATGCCCCTTCCCCCACATCCTGTGCTGTGTTTTGTGGGCAGAAACCATCTACCTAAAGTACGAGTTACTTACCTTCGGTAACGATGCATCAGGTAGAGACTATTCTAGCCGCAGATTCCTTCACGTAGAATTATCCCCCGGCATGAGACTGGATCCGGAAACTTTTTTGCCACAGCATCCCTAAGCAGTAACCCCCCCCCCCCCCATCCTGAGCAAGGAATGGGACCAGTCCCAAAACAGCAAAACAGTGTTATCCCCGTGCACTCAAGTTATGATTGCGAGGTTTGAGAGTTCCTGTTGGCGCTACCTGTGTCACACGGAGTCCAACCGTGTCTTTGAATGTAGAGGATGTTGTGGAGAGTGTCACCTACCCACCAAACAAGTGCGCACTGTATTCAATGAAACACTAAGGTTTCTTCACATATCTTGAATTATTATTTTTTGAAAATCATTTCTCCATCGTTTCAACTTCAAATATTATTGGATCAATTGCATGTTGCATACATAATCATCGTCTGATGAAAATAATTCATTGATAATTTTCAATGTTAAACATCCACCCAATGCATTTCGGGTCAATAAACTCTGACCCTTCTTCAGGGGTCTAAAAGAAATAAAACAGGACCATTAAGTTCACTCTACAATTCAATCAACATGATATACAGTCTACTGAGACAAGATGTGCAGCCAAAACTAAAAGTAAATCGTGAACTCAAAAATACAAACCGAATGAGTAGGCATAGTTAATCAAAATGAGAAATCGACATTCAGTTGACTCTGGGTTTTTTTTGTAAAGATAAACACACTATAACGTGTCGCGGAGCAAACAAATTATAATTTCTAAAACCTGAAATATAGCTTTACGCACATTCGTGATCCGAATCTATATTCAAATACATCCCGCGTCTAGCCTGAAGTATAGCTTTATGCACAATCGTGATACGAATCTGTATTCAAAAACATCCAGCATATAAACTCGATGCAATTCTGTTATGAGCATCAGAAACAGTTTCGAAAGAAACAACTTACGTGGGACCAATGGGTCTCAGTTGCCGTAGGTTCACACTCTGTTAGCGGACTTCAGTTTACGCGCCCGTACAATGGCGGTTTAAAAAGTGAAAGGTCTTAAAACCACTGATATATTGTGGCAGTGCATCACGGTGCAGTTCGTATAGGGGCGTGTCAGTAGAATAACCAATTCTATTCTTAATTCTGCGATGTCTGCCCCACGTGATCGGGGAGACGACGGCAGTGACTACGGATACACTTTGTAGTGAACCTTGCGAAGTAAATAAAGTTAATGTGTGTGAATTGCGAAAAAAAAAAAAAAACAGAATATATACCAAACTGTGATACGTTGATCAAGTTCGTGTTATTCGCGATGTTGAATATCAATGGTTATGCACGAATTCAATGATAATGAACAAAACTAAAAAAGAAAATACATTAAAAATAAAAGTCAAAATACATCAAATTAGAAACAAGGTAAATAGATAACACTAATACAGGGTTCGGAGGATTCCTTCAGCCAATGTGATAGTGTAACATGTTATAAAAAGCATGAATATTCAATACGATCATTTAGCCCAATCGGAAGGGAACAGTTCAATTTTTTGATCCAGAAATATTCTGTTCTTAACCTCTGTTTCATGGGATCCTGGTCTCGGCGTTGTGTGATCGACTCTAGTATCGTGAAGCGTAATTGGGATATTTGATGCCGAGCTTCAGTCCAATGACATGCCACAGTAGATTTAGGATTCTTCAAACGAATATTGCTCTTATGTTCTGTGATGCGGATTTTGACTTTCCGCTCGGTTTGTCCCACATATATTTTGCCACAAGGGCATTTGATGGCATAAATACAGTTGGCCGTATCACACGTACTAGTGTGATTTAGATCAATTTGATAACCTTTTGTAGGATGAGTGAACTTATTCCCTACAATAACATTACTGCAATGTGTGCAGTTTTGACATTGAAGCATTCCGTGCCATTTAGTGGTGATTCTTTTTGGAGTGTTCAATAGTTCTTTCAAATTTTTACAACGTTGAAATGCAAATGTAATTTTTTCATCATATAGATCTTTCAACTCTGGTTCCATTTGAATTATTCTCCAATTTTTGTTGATAGCTCTTTTGATCTTTGACGATTCAGTAGAATATTTCAAGACACATACAGTCTTTTTCTTGTGGATGGGTATTCGTTCTTGTAATAAATCGTCCCGTGATTGCATTGTCACTTTTTCCAAAGATGTCTTAAGAACGCTTTCAGGATAACCTCTTTGGCGATATTTGGCAGTTTGCTCTTTAAGGGTTACTTGTAAATCTTTACTGTTAGATGTGATACGTTTTATTCTGATGTACTGAGATGTGGGTAAATGTTTTTTGAGCGACTCTGGGTGGAAACTCTGAAATAATAAACTGGAATTTTTGCGCTGTCTTTTTGGTATACACTTGAGTGCTGATTTGGTTATGATCTAATGTTACTTTTACATCCAAAAATGCAATGGATTTTCATCAATGGAATGTGTAAATTTTATTCGATCATTGTAAGTATTTAGCATGGAAATGTTGTTTTCAAGTTCTTGACAAGATCCTTTCCAAATTAAAAATAGATCATCAATGTATCTTTTGTACATAACTAATCCTTCAGTCCGTATAGGATTCTCAAGAATGTAGTCAACCTCAAATTTGCTCATGAAAATATTGGCATACGAGGGAGCCCCCCCGAAGCCCATAGATGTTCCGCTTGCTTGATTGTAAAATTTACCTTGCCATTCAAAGTAACTGTAATATAATGCAAATTGCATCAGCTCCATAATGAACAATTTCTGGGTTTCCTCCATATCGCTTCTTAACAAGCTCCATTCTAAGGCTTCTAACCCCTCATTATGGGGAATCGATGTGTAAAGTGCCGTCACATCTATAGTACACAGAACATAGGATTCATTTTTTACCAGTTCAATCATCTTCAGTAAATTCAAAAATGATGTGGTATCTTTTATGTAAGTGACACTTTTTTGCACAATAGGTTGTAGAAATTTGTCAACAAATTTTCCAATAGGTTCAGAGATAGATCCACAGGCCGAGACGATAGGTCTGAATGGGGGGTTAACTGCATCCTTGTGTATTTTCTGCAACATATATAGTTGCGGTCTTCTGGGATATTTGGTATCAAAAAATGTTTGGTTTTGCCACTGATCCATTTCATTTCAAATGCATGTTCAACAATGTTCTGGAGGATTTTCTGATATTCCAAGGTTGGATCAGATTCCAAAGGAAGATAAATGTCTTGGTTCTCAACATGGTTATTGACACTCATCGTATAGAATTCTGTGTCCATGACTACTAAGGCACCTCCTTTATCGGCTTTCTGAAAAGTCAGCTGTTTGTCTGAGCTTAAATTTTTGAGTGTATTCCATTCTTTGGAGAACAAATTTGTTTTCTTCGGTTTGGTAAATGTGATTTCTTGAACATCAGCTAACACCGACCTTTCAAAGGCTTCAATAGTCTTATGGGTGAATGGCGCACAAAAGGTACTTTTAGGTTTAAAATCCTTGTCCCATGTTTCTGCTTGTTGCTGTTCTTGTACATCTTTGAAGAAAAATTTTAATTTCAAAGACCCGAAAAATTTAAACAAAGCTATATCCGTTTCCGCCAAATTGGAATGGTACGTGGGGACAAATGTACCTTTATTCAACAGTTTGATTTCAGCTTTAGTGAGCATTTTTGATGAAATATTTATTATGAGTTCACTTTCGACATCTGGCTCCTGGTCCTTTCTGCAATGTTTTGATCGGTTTCTTTGACCTCGTCTTGTATGCCTTTTATTGTTGGTGGAGAGTTTGCTGCTGGACTGATGTCTAAAAAAGCAGTTTGTTGAATATTTTTGCTAGTCGATGGTTTAGCAATTGATATAGTGGTTTTGTTTAAAGGACCTCTTGACATAGAAATATCAGAATCAGATACAACGCTTTCCTGGGATGAGGATGTTGTTGTCTTTTGTGGCTGTTGTTGTGATTGCCATTTCTTTTGGTTATAAACTTCAGCCCAAGAATACACTTCTTCAAGTTTGTAATCCAATGTATCTCTGCGATACTTTCGGACTTTCCGTTCGTTGACTTCTTTAGCATACTTTTCCAGTTTAAGATTGATGTCTTCCAAGGTTTTTGTCAAATCTGGGTTTTTGTTGATTTCTGTTTGTAGAATTTTGATCTCTTCTTCCAGCTCGATCAAAACTTTGGATAATTCTTCGACGATCAATAAAATTAAATCTAGTGAACATTTATTTAAAATCTGATACCGTCTCTCAACAAATTTTTTGCTGTTTTTGCACAACATTGGCTTCAGGGCTATCCTTAGGCCCCTTGGTATTCTCTTATTTTTATGATAATGAATTAACGTGGTGGCATGCATCCTTTGATTGATTTCTTTCTTGCTCATATATTCAAATTGTCTTAATAACTGTGCTGTGGTGGTCTTCTGTGGAGTGAAACTTCTGGTTTCCTGAATTAAATCATATATTTCTAAAGCAGCTTCTGGTGTAAAACCAAGAGTTTCAGCCTTATTGGTGGTTAATAATGCAATGTTGTCTAGTTTCATTATTACACGATGGTGCAGTCGGGGATGGGGAGGACTAAAGTTCAAAAATGCAAAACAGTGTTATCCCCGTGCACTCAAGTTATGATTGCGAGGTTTGAGAGTTCCTGTTGGCGCTACCTGTGTCACACGGAGTCCAACCGTGTCTTTGAATGTAGAGGATGTTGTGGAGAGTCACCTACCCACCAAACAAGTGCGCACTGTATTCAATGAAACACTAAGGTCTCTTCACATATCTTGATTTATTATTTTTTTTAAATCATTTCTCCATCGATTCAACTTCAAATATAATATTATTGGATCAATTGCATGTTGCATACATAATCATCGTCTGATGAAAATAATTAATTGATAATTTTCAATGTTAAACATCCACCCAATGCATTTCGGGTCAATAAACTCTGACCCTTCTTCAGGGGTCTAAAAGAAATAAAACAGGACCAGAAATATATGATTTAATTCAGGAAACCAGAAGTTTCACTCCACAGAAGACCACCACAGCACAGTTATTAAGACAATTTGAATATATGAGCAAGAAAGAAATCAATCAAAGGATGCATGCCACCACGTTAATTCATTATCATAAAAATAAGAGAATACCAAGGGGCCTAAGGATAGCCCTGAAGCCAATGTTGTGCAAAAACAGCAAAAAATTTGTTGAGAGATGGTATCAGATTTTAAATAAATGTTCACTAGATTTAATTTTATTGATCGTCGAAGAATTATCCAAAGTTTTGATCGAGCTGGAAGAAGAGATCAAAATTCTACAAACAGAAATCAACAAAAACCCAGATTTAACAAAAACCTTGGAAGACATCAATCTTAAACTGGAAAAGTATGCTAAAGAAGTCAACGAACGGAAAGTCCGAAAGTATCGCAGAGATACATTGGATTACAAACTTGAAGAAGTGTATTCTTGGGCTGAAGTTTATAACCAAAAGAAATGGCAATCACAACAACAGCCACAAAAGACAACAACATCCTTATCCCAGGAAAGCGTTGTATCTGATTCTGATATTTCTATGTCAAGAGGTCCTTTAAACAAAACCACTATATCAATTGCTAAACCATCGACTAGCAAAAATATTCAACAAACTGCTTTTTTAGACATCAGTCCAGCAGCAAACTCTCCACCAACAATAGAAGGCATACAAGACGAGGTCAAAGAAACCGATCAAAACATTGCGGAAAGGACCAGGAGCCAGATGTCGAAAGTGAACTCATAATAAATATTTCATCAAAAATGCTCACTAAAGCTGAAATCAAACTGTTGAATAAAGGTATTACATTTGTCCCCACGTACCATTCCAAATTGGCGGAAACGGATATAGCTTGGTTTAAATTTTTCAGGTCTTTGAAATTAAAAATTTTCTTCAAAGATGTACAAGAATAGCAACAAGCAGAAACATGGGACAAGGATTTTAAACCTAAAAGTACCTTTTGTGCGCCATTCACCCATAAGACTATTGAAGCCTTTGAAAGGTCGGTGTTAGCTGATGTTCAAGAAATCACATTTACCAAACCGAAGAAAACAAATTTGTTCTCCAAAGAATGGAATACACTCAAAAATTTAAGCTCAGACAAACAGCTGACTTTTCAGAAAGCCGATAAAGGAGGTGCCTTAGTAGTCACGGACACAGAATTCTATACGATGAGTGTCAATAACCATGTTGAGAACCAAGACATTCATCTTCCTTTGGAATCTGATCCAACCTTGGAATATCAGAAAATCCTCCAGAACATTGTTGAACATGCATTTGAACTGAAATGGATCAGTGGCAAAACCAAACAATTTTTTGATACCAAATATCCCAGAAGACCGCAACTATATATGTTGCAGAAAATACACAAGGATGCAGTTAACCCCCCATTCAGACCTATCGTCTCGGCCTGTGGATCTATCTCTGAACCTATTGGAAAATTTGTTGACAAATTTCTGCAACCTCTTGTGCAAAAAAGTGTCACTTACATAAAAGATACCACATCATTTTTTAATTTACTGAAGATGATTGAACTGGTAAAAAATGAATCATATGTTCTGTGTACTATAGATGTGACGGCACTTTACACATTGATTCCCCATAATGAGGGGTTAGAAGCCTTAGAATGGAGCTTTTTAAGAAGCGATATGGAGGAAACCCAGAAATTGTTCATTATGGAGCTGATGCAATTTGCATTATATTACAGTTACTTTGAATGGCAAGGAAAATTTTACAATCAAGCAAGCGGAACATCTATGGGCTTCGGGGGGGCTCCCTCGTATGCCAATATTTTCATGAGCAAATTTGAGGTTGACTACATTCTTGAGAATCCTATATGGACTGAAGGATTAGTTATGTACAAAAGATACATTGATGATCTATTTTTAATTTGGAAAGGATCTCGTCAAGAACTTGAAAACAACATTTCCATGCTAAATACTTACAATGCTCGAATAAAATTGACACATTCCATTGATGAAAAATCCATTGCATTTTTGGATGTAAAAGTAACATTAGATCATAACCAAATCAGCACTCAAGTGTATACCAAAAAGACAGACAAAAATTCCAGTTTATTATTTCAGAGTTTCCACCCAGAGTCGCTCAAAAAACATTTACCCACATCTCAGTACATCAGAATAAAACGTATCACATCTAACAGTAAAGATTTACAAGTAACCCTTAAAGAGCAAACTGCCAAATATCGCCAAAGAGGTTATCCTGAAAGCGTTCTTAAGACATCTTTGGAAAAAGTGACAATGCAATCACGGGACGATTTATTACAAGAACGAATACCCATCCACAAGAAAAAGACTGTATGTGTCTTGAAATATTCTACTGAATCGTCAAAGATCAAAAGAGCCATCAACAAAAATTGGAGAATAATTCAAATGGAACCACAGTTGAAAGATCTATATGATGAAAAAATTACATTTGCATTTCAACGTTCTAAAAATTTGAAAGAACTATTGAACACTCCAAAAAGAATCACCACTAAATGGCGCGGAATGCTTCAATGTCAAAACTGCACACATTGCAGTAATGTTATTGTAGGGAATAAGTTCACTCATCCTACAAAAGGTTATCAAATTGATCTAAATTACACTAGTACGTGTGATACGGCCAAGTGTATTTATGCCATCAAATGCCCTTGTGGCAAAATATATGTGGGACAAACCGAGCGGAAAGTCAAAATCTGCATCACAGAACATAAGAGCAATATTCGTTTGAAGAATCCTAAATCTACTGTGGCATGTCATTGGACTGAAGCTCGGCATCAAATATCCCAATTACGCTTCACGATACTAGAGTCGATCACACAATGCAGAGACCAGGATCCCATGAAACAGAGGTTAAAAACAGAATATTTCTGGATCAAAAAATTGAACTGTTCCCTTCCGATTGGGCTAAATGATCGTATTGAATATTCATGCTTTTTATAACATGTTACACTATCACATTGGCTGAAGGAATCCTCCGAACCCTGTATTAGGGTTATCTATTTCCCTTGTTTCTAATTTGATGTATTTTGACTTTTATTTTTAATGTATTTTCTCTTTTAGTTTTGTTTATTATCATTGAATTCGTGCATAACCATTGATATTCAACATCGCGAATAACGCAAACTTGATCAACGTATCACAGTTTGGTATATATTCTGGTGAGTTTTTTTATTTTTTTATTTCGCAATTCACACACATTAACTTTATTTACTTTGCAAGGTTCACTACAAAGTGTATCCGTAGTCACTGCCGTCGTCTCCCCGATCACGTGGGGCAGACGTCGTGAATTAAGAATAGGATTGGTTATTCTACTGACACGCCCCTATACGAACTGCACCGTGATGCACTGCCACAATATATCAGTGGTTTTAAGACCTTTCACTTTTTAAACCGCCATTGTACGGGCGCGTAAACTGAAGTCCGCTAACATGTGAACCTACGGCAACTGAGACCCATTGGTCCCACGTAAGTTGTTTCTATCGAAACTGTTTCTGATGCTCATAACAGAATTGCATCGAGTTTATATGCTGGATGTTTTTGAATACAGATTCGTATCACGATTGTGCATAAAGCTATACTTCAGGCTAGACGCGGGATGTATTTGAATATAGATTCGGATCACGAATGTGCGTAAAGCTATATTTCAGGTTTTAGAAATTATAATTTGTTTGCTCCGCGACACGTTATAGTGTGTTTATCTTTACAAAAAAAACCCAGAGTCAACTGAATGTCGATTTCTCATTTTGATTAACTATGCCTACTCATTCGGTTTGTATTTTTGAGTTCACGATTTACTTTTAGTTTTGGCAGCACATCTTGTGTCAGTAGACTGTATATCATGTTGATTGAATTGTAGAGTGAACTTAATGGTCCTGTTTTATTTCTTTTAGACCCCTGAAGAAGGGTCAGAGTTTATTGACCCGAAATGCATTGGGTGGATGTTTAACATTGAAAATTATCAATGAATTATTTTCATCAGACGATGATTATGTATGCAACATGCAATTGATCCAATAATATTTGAAGTTGAATCGATGGAGAAATGATTTTCAAAAAATAATAAATCAAGATATGTGAATAAACCTTAGTGTTTCATTGAATACAGTGCGCACTTGTTTGGTGGGTAGGTGACACTCTCCACAACATCCTCTACCAGTCCCAAAACAGACAGGGACAACAAACTTCCAAGCCACCCCAACCTAGAGGGCAACCACCCACAAGGGACAAGGGTAAGACATGGCCAGATGACCCTTATCAGAGGATAGCAATGGAAGGAAGGGAGGGGAGGGAAGACAGGGATAGAAAGCAATCCCTCCCAAACCTGGAGTAGCCAGAGCAGCAGGGCACCGGAGCACCAGAACCCCATCCTTCAAAGAACCAAAGGAGGAATGAACCGCCCCCATACGGAGCCACCCGTCAAGAACAAGGAAGGCACTCACAGGAGACACAGCCCCCCACTGGGAGGCGAGTACCGAAGATCAACCCAAGGGTCCTCGCAGAATAGGGAAGCAAAGGCCGTGAAGGAATCTGCGGCTAGAATAGTCTCTACCAGATACATCGTTACCGAAGGGAAGTAACTCGAACATCTGATAGAGACTACTAGGCGCAGATTCTTTCACATAGAATAGATACCCTAGCAATACCCCCTGGGAAGGAGGGTCTGCGAAAGGATCCCACCAGCCAATGCAGAACAGAGGGCCCCACAGGGGACCAGATCTGTGGACCAGGTAGAACCTCGCCCCTGCCAGGCCAAGGGAACCCCCACAAACAGAACCCCACCGACCCCAAGGGGACGTAGGAGGGAAAGGCGGCTGAAGAGGCTTGTACACTCACAGCAGAGGAACCAAGGGCAAGGACAGAGAGGCCGAAGCACCCCACTCCCCCACAAGGCAACATAGCTTCCGCCCAACGCCAAGACAGGAAAAGCGGAAGAAGAAGCCTAGAGGGCCCAAGGAAACGAGGGAAAAGAAGGCGAACCCACTCCAGATGGAGAGCAGCCTGCCAGCCAGAAAAGCGCCGGCAGTCAAAGCCGCCAGAAGCGAGAAGAACAGCCGGAGGCCCCAGGAAGGCCGAGTAGGCGAAGCCTGGCAAGGGAGAACAAAGGATCATCCCAGAACTCAGGACAGGAGCAGGGAGAGGAGGAGATGCCCAGGCACATCACTACAAGTGGCCGCGCACACGACCTCAGGAAGCAAAATCAACCTACCTAAACGCCATGGAGAACAGAACCCAAAGGCGACCAGAACCCTCTAGCAGAGCGCAAGCTATATGACAGCTACCACTACCCCACATAGGGTACGGTAAGTCCCAAGATATGGGAACCCTCTTTGGAAGAACTTCCGCAGCAGAGGAAAAAACAAAAGAGCCACGGGGAAAAAACACCCCAGCTGAAGGCTTGACAAGCAGCCCAAGCAAAGCAGAAGTCCCAATCTCAGGGTCAAGTCCGCGCAACAACTCCTGCAGAACCCACACACAATCAACACAAGGGTCGTCCAGTAGCCAACAATGCCAAAGTCCCAAGGAAGGACGCGAATGGCCAGAGAACACATTCCACAGCCAGAACAACCGGACTAAGAAGGCCCAGAATCAACCCAACTCAGAAGTCACTGAGGAGGGGACGGAGGAGGAGGACGACGGAGCACTGCCAAGAGCCTTTGGATGGGGGAGTCGGCCGGGGCATGGAACAACAGGTTGCTATCAAACGGAAGGTCGACGAGTCACTCCCGAATACTCTCAGGGAATACTCTATCCCAAAGACAAGCATGGCGACGGAGAGCGACTGAGGAAGCCATGACCCGGCACAGCACCTCTGAGACGCCCAGAGCGGAGCGGAGACTAAACGCCGAAAGCTCACGGCCATCCAATGCATGATGCCGCAAGTCCAACTGACCAGACTCAGACGAGTCCCGCAAACAGGAGGAGGCCCTAGCCAGCACACACAAGGTGTTAAGGACCCGCAGGGCCGTGCTGGTCGAGGCAAACATGTTGCGCCCCCAAGAGTCCAGCCAGCGGGCCTCTCGGGACAGTGGCGGCAGGGAGAGAAAAGCAGTCCGTAAAAGGGGGCTGGCGGCTGAGGGGTGAAGGGAAAGACACGCCGGGTCACACGAATTCGGGAGGTGCCAGTGCAGAAGATGCTGAGGCCCTGGGTCCCCTGAGGCAGGACGCCTCCAAGCCCCCGCCAAGGAAGAAAGGAGCGAACCTTCAAAGGGAAGTAAGATTTCCCTCCCACCAGAGCCCTGGTGGAGGACCTCCAATAGATGGTCCGCCGGAAAGTGAGCCACCGGGTCACCCATGCGCAGGATGCCCACAGCCGCAGACACCGCGCGAGCGAAGGCCACACCCGTCTCCGTAGGGCCCCGCGGTGGAAAAAGCAGCTCCTCCGTGGGCAACAGCTGCAAACTAATGCGGCCGTCCCCGAGGCCAAGTGGGGCGGGCAAGGGCCAGACCTGGAAGTCAGAAGGAGACGAAGAATGAGGGACCTTCCGCTCTTCCGACGAACACCTCTGCCGCCCTTCGATGCCGGTGAAAAAGACACCATACGGCGACCAGTCTCCGGGGAAGACGACACCAATATACAGCCTGCCTCCGGAGAAGGAGCGTCCGAAGACGAATCCGCGGTACGACCCCTGCGTGGAGCCGTAGAGTCCGCTGCTTAAGGCAGGACGTCGGCACCATCCAGCGTCACCGGACAACGTACCTCCAAGTCACCCTGCACCGGAGACCGGAGTAGAGCTGGAGCCACACCGGCCCCGGGACTACGCCGGAATGACTCCGACCTGACCCCGCCAAGGCAGCCACTTGCGTGGGGGAACGAGATGGGCCTGGGGAGTGGCACGAAGCCCTCCGCCAGCCGCGTCCCAGAATGAGGCAAAGATCACTCGGCAACCCATGTGGTGGCGCCAGGGACGATTCAACCGCCGACTCGCCCTCTGACGAGGCAGCCGCCTGTAGGGAGGGATGAGAGGGGCCCGGAGAGGGACGAGGGGTCCGGCCTCGACACGGAGCGGGATGAGGAGGGTCCCCCGACCCCTGTGGCTCCGCACGGTCCAGCTGCTGCAGGGATGCGACCCCGAGCCCCGGCGATCTCCCGCGACACCACAGGGACCCCCGCGGCAGTTTGCGGCGAGGCAGAGACGCCGTGGCCTGAAGGAGGTGCCCCATAGGAGCCGCACCCCAACAGCACCAAATCCTCCAAGTCTGGATGCGAACCAGTCGGCGCCGGAGCCACCGGCGGCGCCACGGAGGGCCCTGCGCAGGGCGAGGGATCCGCCGACGCCCCAGGAGGGGAAGGAGGAGGAGACGCCAGCGAGGCCTGCAAAGCCGCCGCGTATGTCTTCATTTGGACTATTGACGCCCCAACACCGGGAAACGGTGGATAGGACGACACTCGGGCCGCATCACCCGCGGAGAGTACACGCCCCCGGTAGGCCAGAAACCAGCCCCCGGGGACAAACTGCGACACTTGCCCACCGGGGAGCGACGCTCACGTGACATCGGAGAAGTGCGAGGACGACGACCACAGCCGTATCTGAAGCAGTCTGCCGAAGCAGACAGAGGGTAGGACGTCGACCTGGAGAGATGCGCTGAGAGAAGTTTCATCCAGCGCTCCCGCCGTGAATTCGGCTTCAACAGTTGGCACGCCGCACAATCTGTGGTGCCGTGATCCTCCCCTAAACACCACATACAAATGAGGTGAGGGTCCATCGCCGACATAAGATGCCCACAAAACGTGCAAGTTTTAAAGCCCGAAGGCATTCGCACACTGTTCCACCAAAAAGAAATGGAACAAAAAGGGGCCCTAAACAGGCCCGTAGCAAGGATCGGATCCGCGTTGCACGCGGAAAAGGAAAAAACTGACATAGGCGCGCCCGGGCGGGTCTTATGTGACCTCGCTGACGTCACGTACGCGGACGATGCCTGGGCGGAGTCGCGTGATGTCGCCCCGCCCCCGGCACGCAGGGATGCTGTGGAAAAAAGTTTCCGGATCCAGTCTCACGCCTGGGGATAATTCTACGTGAAGGAATCTGCAGCTAGTAGTCTCTATCAGATACATAGTTTGCAAGGTAGCAGTATGAATTCCCCAATTTTTGCTAATGGCTAGCTGAAAGAGAAAGGGCTTCAAAAAGAATTGGTTCTCCTTAAATGTTCTGGATGAACGTTTAATTTGATTGGATATTTGGAGAAACCAACTGATCACAAGACCGAATAAAATCAAGCCCCTCTTCTTTATACAATGTTCATCTTTTAACTCACTCAAGTGCTGCATTACTTTGTGGAGAAAGAATCAGATGAAAGTCAGAATCCATGGACTCCATGCCGGTCTTCATTTATGGTTTAGATTTCTTTATTTGTTCAAAACGGAAAATACAAGCAAAACAAGGCCTGTAACCAACAGGCATCAGAGCATGTGAATAGGCAATTTGCCCACACTCCCCTCCCCAACCCTGGACCCGATGGGACTGAGACAAAAATAAATAAATAACCCTGTTGTCAGCCTAGTAAGACCAAGAATGAGATTCTCCTAAGCGGTGTCTGGAAGGGGCTCAAACAGGCTAAGAAGTCGCAAATACTTGGGGCAGGTAAGTTTGTGGAATTCTGATATTAGTCATTTCAAAAATGGGCCTCATAGCTTGGGGAACGTGGTACCTTGATTTGTTAAAATGAGGGTTATTTGCTCCATCCCCAATGTGTACCACAATTGGTGTAACCATCCCCGATGCGTTGCAAAATACCCTGTGCCCCAGTGTGTCAGGACATTTTGCAAGGCAGAGTCCAATGCCAGACCAATCTGTCTGCCCCGGCGGGATTTAAATGGAAAAGTGAGTGCATTTGAAAGGCCTAAGAGAACGTAAGCAGGTTATCTGGGGAGTTCCGTGTCAAAGTGGGTATCGATGCGCTAGGAACCTGTGCCCAGTAAGACAGCAACTTCGGCAATTCCCATAAAATATGTAGCCAAGTGCCTGGGGACCCACATTCCCTGTTAATCTGGTAATCTGGACGGATTATATTTATGCAGTTGGATGGGTGTGAGGTACCAGTACGTTACAATTTTTGTCACTGTTTCAAAGCCAGACACATTGTGTGCAGTATGTCTTGCGCAATAATAAATGTATCCCTACTCTTTTGATGTCAGTTCCCTTCCTATCTCCCAGCGTTTCTGGCTGGCAAATTTGGGTGTCGGATCCATAAGGCTCCTGAAGCAATACCAGTACATAATAAGATGTGTGATAGAAGATCTCAAGAGCAACCAGCGTTTGAAGGGGGTGAGCTGGGGTTGTGCCCCTTGGCGAACTGATGAATGTGTCACCCACAGGAAAATTTGGATATTGTGCCAGCGCTCAGTTTCCGGCAGCACGTGTTCTGTGCGCAGAGACTCAAAAGCAATGGGCCCCTCCATATCGAATAAATGGCCAATGGATCTACAGATCAGTTCCAGAGGTGAAACGTGGGATCGGTCAAAGCTGGTGTGAAGTCAAGGTTCCAGACTATAGACGTCGGTGGGGAAGGAAGAGATGGGGACCCGCTCATGTCCCCAGCCTGTCCCACGCAGCCAGCGAGGACTTAGTAATAGGAGAGAGATAGAGGTTTTTAGGTCGGGCATGCTTAGGGAGAAAGGGGATTCTCCACAGAGGCTGTCCTGCTAGGGCCCTATCCATGAAAAGCCTGTGCTTTTCGGACTCAGCGCGAGCCTATTTCATAAAGACCCTAAGTTGAGTAGCTTGGTAGTAACGGTGAAGGTTTGGAAGCCATAGACATCCGCCCAAACAAAGCAATGAGTTCCTATTGGAGGGTTTGTAACATTCCAGGGGGCGGTTCAGCCGGAAGGACCTGGAAGAGAAATAAAATCTGAGGCAGGATGGCCATATTCACGCCTGCGACTCTTCCAAGCCAAGAGGGTGAATAGAATCGCCATTGGCGCAGGTCAAACCTGACCTGGCGAGTCAGATTGTGATAATTAAGTGCTACCGTTGCAGAGATAGAGCCCCAATTAGGGAATAGATGTTGAAGCCCATTGAAGGGGGGAGGCCTGTCTTAGGGTGCCCAATGTACGCAGCTGACGGATGAGGTTGAGGGCCTGCGACGTGAATGTTAATTTTGAACCCAGCTGCTTGGCCGAATACAGTCAGTTCATCAAGAAAGCAGGCAGGGACGTAGACGGCGCCTCAAAAGTAGCTAGGACATCATCTGCATAAAGGCGGATGGTGTAGCGTCCCCGCCAAACAGAATCCCTCGTATCTTGGGGTCAGTTCGAACCCTACTGGCCATGGCCTCCCTATAGAGTGCAAACAGCAGGGGCAACAAAGAGCACCCCTGCTGAGTACCCCTGCCAATGAGAAGTGGGGCAGAAGAGTTGCCATTGACCCGAACCACTGTGGTGGGTCGGTCATAACTGCTTAAAATCCACCCCCTAAATCGATCCCCAAGGCCAAAGTGTTTAAGAGTGCCTGCAAGATATGGCCAGTGGACCCTGTCAAATGCCTTCTTGGCGTCTACAGTAAATAGCATCCACTCCTGATCGTATCGTTGGGCTTTATCGATAAGGTGGAGGATCTGTCTCGTACTGTCGCTTAATTGCCAGTGTGGTACCAATCCAGCCTGATCTGGGTCTATAAGGCCCGGCAGTAGGGGATAAAGACAGGCAGCTAAAATGCCCGTGAAGAGCTTGAGGTCAATGTTCAAGAGGGATATTGGCCAATACGAAAAGCAGTGTGTTTTATCCTTCCCTGGCTTGGGGATCACCATGGTAGATGCCATGGACATGGAGGAGGGGAGAGATAAAGAGGCTCCGAACGCGCTAAACAATCTAGTGAGGAGGGGGTGCCAAGATCTAGCAGAGCCTGTCTTCCTTTAAAGACTTTTTTTAGAAAACTTGATGAAGAGTATGTAGAATGCCTTATGTGCTCATAAAAAGCCTTGCAGGTCCAAATGTCCTTGCTGCCATGAGAGGCATATTGCTGCTAAGAAGGATCACAACAGGAAAGGATGCTTTACGGCCAAGCTTGATTTAAAGTACAAACAGAGCAGCCTGTTCATAGAAGAACAGCCAAGGGGTAATCCTGCATGAGGCATCCGATGAGGTGACCTGTCAACACTGTGTGCCCCCTGCATTCAGCACCATTAGGCCGAAGTGTGACTCGGCAAGAAGCACCCTAGAAGGTTGCCCATTACTGTTGTAAGCCACACTCCCAGTGAGACCAAGGCTGGTGTGTTATTTTGATGGGATACCTTGCTAGGTATCCATCCACAGCAGTGAGCTGCTACTATCCCCTGAAAACATGAAGCCTTATACTACCATGCGAGTGGTAGCCTATGTAGTGCCCAGTCACACTTGTGGGCCCAATACCACATGATCGGAAGCTGCATCTATGAGCAGGTGGTCCACAACCGCATGCTACAAAGAAGACATTGACTCCCGTGTGCACATACTGCAGCTTTGCTCAACAATTGCTAGCCCTCAGCACAGCCCAAGCAGGTCAACTGACAACTCCCCAGTCATCCTTCCACCCAGGTTATTGTGGCTCCTCTGATACTCCTAATCTGGAGATACCGAACCCTCAAACCTACAGAGATCTTGAACACCCTGGGGGGTATTGATCTTGTACAAGAGACTATGAACAGTAAGATACCAAACAATGCTTACAAAACAGTATTCAGCAGGAACGCACTTGGATAATCTGAGTTCAAATCTGTCAAATGGTAATCCAGATTCCCCACGTGGCACTCTACACCTGGTTAACATGTATGCCTAATTCCCAACTTAATTAGATGCCATCAGACTTCTGAAAGTTACGGTTCATGTTTACTTAACATAATAAGCTTAATTAATTTTATCAAAAATAATAACACTCCAAAGACTATCCATTTGTGTATGTGATACTTCTGCTATCGGATAAATATGTTCCGCCCCAATTCAAGCCCCAAAAGTAATTCTTGAATGTTCCACCCCGCTAACTCCTTAAAGTTAAAACAAAATAATTAACCCCTTGGCATTTTAGGAGCTTGCAATAATATCTAGGTTCCGTAGCGTCAGGGACAGCGCAATTCTTGTTACAAGGATTGCCTAACTACCCATGAGTTGCACATGATCAGAAGTTCTGGTTTGACATGTGGTTTATTACATACTATCTGTTGAAATGAAGTCCTAAACTACACAAGTACAGGGTTTCTATTTTTGCATATGCTCCGGTATTTGCATGGCCATTGAGGACAGAATTGGGCTAAAAGATAGACCAACTAAAGAAGTTGGGCACTACTGCGCACATGGAAGTTTCTGCAATACTCAAGGTGCATACTTGAGATGTATAACCCGAGACACGCAGAGGAGACCAATAGCAGTGCAGAAAGTAGAATTACCAATCGGTTAGTATTGTGCTCACAATGCCTCACCATAGTGCCAACGAAGGTAAAGGAAGTATCCTCAGGATGAGCTGGAAGGGTATCATTTGGTGGGGGTACATAACAAAAGTGGGAAAAAACAGAACTCGTTATTACATGTTGGCATTAAAGGAGAGGGGAGGTCCCTTTGGGAGAATGCCTTGCAGTAGTAATGAATAACAAGGTAAAAAGAGTCAAACCTATTAGATGGAGCTAACTTCTTTTTTGCCCAGGAGTGTAAGTGGTTCATGATGGAACACTAAAATGTTTAGCTTCATTGAGTCTCTCGAATTAATTAATTTCAGGAAGTCTTTCTACAAGATACAACTTTAGCTGATTAGCTGCAAATGGTTGCTTCAGCAAAAGGGGTTCCTGTAAGTGTTTTGTTCATCTCAGACATGTTGCATCAAAGAAGTTGCCATTCCCACCATAAAGTTTCAGGACTTGAGCCTTTATATTGTGGGGTAAATACTTGGGTAGGTGAATCATATCTATGTAGAAAATCCAACAAAGCATTTATACCACGGTCTATCTCTATTGCCTCAGTATAAAGGACTTTGGTCCCTTCTTGACTCTTTTGAATAATCAGTTGGTTTTTACAGCACCACACACTATTGGAGAACTGGAGAATAAATAAGCAGACAGATTGATAGTATGCACTCTTAATAATAAATTCAAGAGCAGTAATTCAGGATTTTGGGTTAGTCAACACTGGAGAGTAAGATAGGCAACAAACAGAATATGCATTTCAATTTAATAATATGGTCATTTTTTCAAGTTGCATTTTTAGAGATTAGTAAACTGGAAGAAATGGTCAAGGAAGGTTGTTCTTCCCGCACATTTGTATCACCATGCTTGAATTAGACTGGCCCTGCCAATCCCTCAGGAACTCAATGAACAATAAATAAACAGAAGATTTCTGCTTGATCCTTTACTTCAGTGATAATTAACCTGTGGTCTGACTACCCCAGGGGGTCTGCAACTCCTACGCTGGGGGGTCCAGTCTGTCTAGATTGGAAAACTAAATAATATTAATAGACTGACCCACTGCTGTGCAACTGATGCCGCCACACGTGACCCCAAGCTCAGGGGCACTTAGCTTTCGTCATGGTTCCGCGACCCGCACCGCCACCCGAGGAAGAAGGGTTAGCGGTCTAGTTCTCACGGACGAGAGCGGAAGGCCGAAATACTCACTTCCGGGTTCTCGCGCATAACAGCCGGGAACTCCGGCTGACTAACGCTTTGAATTCTCGCCAACGCCGCGGAAGGAGAGACGCCACTCCGGATCTCTCGAACACCGCAGAAGAAGGGACGCTGATTCGGACTTCGAAAGGCACAGGTACTGTCTTTAGCAGAGGGCGCACCGAGGCTAGGTGGACGTCTGTCTCTGCAGTCTCGACACTGTGTTCTTCTCCTACCACTGCACACCGGCGTGTGTACGGTGGATTTGGTTACAAGTCCTACAGTTATTATTTGCGCAGGAGCTGTGGTAAATAAAATCTTCTTTACCGGACTGAATTTCATACGGGATCTTGAAATAAAATAAAATAGCTCAGAATAACAAGAGGCAGAATCCGTGGTATAAGAGGTTTTCTAAATGGGCTTTATTCCATTCAAAATGGCCGACTCGAGTCGCGGCCTTCAGGTTCCGTCACCACGAGGGTTCAGGAAGTGAAGTACAATACTTTATTGACAGACATGTATTTTTATAATAAGTACATTACAATGAAACGAATGTAGAAGGCGTAACATTTGATAAGAAAAGTGACATGACAGGTACGTAATCGAAACTAGGCGTAATAAGGAATAAAAGAAACATGATTGGTTAGGATTATCAGACATAGGTGGATCTATAAGATAATACTTGGCATAGATGCGCGCGCGGCAGCATGACGTGTGATTGACGTGCAACTAGGGGGTGAAGGGACTTGACATTTAGCTCTACATGTGGAGACGAGAAGTCTGGGGGGTCAAGTCAACCTAATCCCAAATCATATCTAACATCCTATGTTTTAGAACTATGTTATCCACAAGGAAGGACTCTCGGACAGAATCTATTCTATACTAACTGTATGTGCGTGTACAAGCGTCTAAGTGTCTATATGAGATGCGAGGGGCAGAAAACTTTCCATGGCAGTAGGGCTATGAATCACTTGCAGGAGGACGGAAAGGCTGAGTCCTTTGCTTGTGAGCTAAAGGAAATGTTTACCTAAATCACTAGACAGGAATGCATCGGCTGAAGAGCAAAATAGATAATTCGAAGGTGAAATACAGCTTCTTGGCAGGCAGGCGAAAAACTGGCCGAGGCAGGCACCGTTAGCTGCACAGGGAGTAGGACAAAGTTCATGGATACAGATGCGAGCTCAAGCTGAAGCTGTCAGAGACAGAGAGCAGGGAAAGGCTTTGAGGACAGAATCGGGCCTACTTGCCTGAACTGTAAAAATGGAGTAACTTAGCCATATAAAGTCGGTGGCCTTTCATGCTTAGGAATCGAATATCCAGCCCATTGATGGCGGATCTGACAGAGAACATGTCGACGGTAGACACACATATGTTTGCGTCTTAGAAACTGGAACTGGAGGGAACATACATGTACTTGTAACATGCATATAGAACCGTTGGGGTCCAAGATAGGGGACATAACTGATCAGGAAAATCCACATTTCCACATTCCCTCCTTGTCCCCTACTTGCCCTTCAAGAGATATCAATCTTCATCATTCCATCGATTTGCTCATGGAGCATCATTTCTTCTTCCTTCTTCTTCCGGCATTTTGAACGAGAACTGTGATATGGAATGCATGATGTGGCACACAGACCACAAATCGCTGGTCCACATTGCAGGCATAAACAACAACTGAAGAGCATAAGAAGGCCAATACCTAGGAAGGATAGAACTCTCCATCCCCAGGCTGATATCACACTCCAAAACCACCCGGACCACGTCCAAGTGCCTGGATTCTCGTGTATCTGGCTCACAATCTTATGAAGGCGTGTTATAGCTTTATATACAGATGGCGAATTTTCTGGTATAAATATGCAGCAGCTGGATCCGATGACCCTGCAAGCTCCGCCCCTATCGGCCAGGATGACGTCAAGGACAAGACGATTCTGGAGAACAACAATTCTCATCACTGATTGTTCCTCTGTCAGATTGCCTAGGGCGGCTATAGTCTCGTTTACTACAGCTTCAAGAGTCTTGGTTAGTCTGCGTATCAGCTTACTATTTGATATTGTACCTATATAGGGAAAGATACCTTTATTGAAATCTACATACTTGTCCCATGCCGTCTCAGTATAATCGACAACTGGGAGATCTCTTCGCTCTCTATTGTGTACTAAATGAACATTTCGATAATAATCAGGGGGGGCTAGGAAAACAGGTGGCAAAAGGAATGCTATGTAACAGGTACCATCCCAATCTAGAGGCAGACGCATATATGCCGTCTGACCACATATAAAGTAAGAATGGCTAGAAGCTCTAAATGAAGATTTACCTTGATCACTATATTCTACTGTAGTAACGCATTTACTGTGGCCCATATGTATGGAACCAACTTTTCTCACACATAATTCACCCTTGACTGGAAATACTGACATAGTGGGCAGAATTAGTTCAACTTCGGTTTTGACATTCAAAATCATAAGATTAGGCGTAAAATTACCTAATTTATACACTTCATTTTCTAAATCAGTTCCTGTTCTACTGGGGTGACCCTCCTTATTAGGGTGACAGACTTTGAATAAAACTAGATTCAGATTTCCCCATATCCAATGTTGTTGATAAACTGCTGTGTCTGGGTCTATGGAATTTAATAAACTAAACCATGCTCCACAGGAGCCATTGTGTGTGAACGGATGTGGAAAGAAAGGCAGAACTCCTTTGTTATTCTGATAGGGAGGGAGTCGGCCACACACCCAACAATTGGTGGCATTACTAGTCTGATGGGAATGATGTAACATACTAATGAAGGTGTTGTTGCGCAGCGCAAGTCTATAGGACAACTCATGTGGGGGTAGGTCACTAAAAAAATGTTCATCAGTTATATTGAAAGCACGTTTAGAAACAGGATAATACATATGCAACAACATACTTGCAGTAACTATTAAAAAACTCAAGAAAAACAAAATTAATAAAGTCACAATACAGTGGCTACACAGTAATTTACAATAAGCATGTCGTTTCATTATGATTCTGGACTCTACATCATTCAGACCTAAGGGATACATGTCGGGACAGATTCAACCGCTTCACCTTGGAGAGGACTTAAACAATCAAATCGTCCGACAGTTTGGATCTGGACCTGAGTTTCTGCTTATAGAGTTCGGTGCTACTGGCCTCATGTAAAATAGCGCAACTGGTAAGGCTACTATCCAGTCCACACCTTTTTCCTGACATATTTTAGACAGTCTGATTTTTAAAAGTTGATTATGTCGTTCCACGAGACCTGCTGCCTCGGGGTGTCGGACACAGTGGAATTTCCACTGATATCCCAACAAAAGTGAGACATGTTTCATTAATTCAGATGAGAAAGGCTGGCCGTTATCTGAATATACAACACGTGGTAAACCGTACCGTGGGAAGAATTCTCGAACTAGCTGCTTGGCAGTAGTCGGGGCAGTGTAATCTGATACGGGATACGCCTCTGTCCAACGGGAGAGAGCGCAGACAACTACGAGAACATATTTGAATCCTCGACAACGTTCCATCTGAATATAATCCATCTGGAGGACTTCAAAAGGATGGTCAGGAGGCTGAAATCCACCCTGCTCTACGGGAACACTCTTTCCTGGATTAAACTGACAACATATCATACAGGTACGAACTTTTTGTTTAGCTGCTGCTCGTAAATGTTTGTTGAACCAAATGTGCTGAATGCTGTCTAGCATAGCCTTCTCTCCTAAATGTGCTGGACTGTGAACTGTAGCTATAATGGCTTGAACCATGGAATCAGGGAGAAACCATACAGATTTCTCCTTCGTCATCCATCCTTGATCTGTCTGGATCCCTCCTAGTTCAGTCCACTTCTTTATTTCTTCTGCTGTGGCATGTGTCTGT
This sequence comes from Triturus cristatus, assembly GCF_964204655.1. Classification (NCBI taxonomy): domain Eukaryota; kingdom Metazoa; phylum Chordata; class Amphibia; order Caudata; family Salamandridae; genus Triturus; species Triturus cristatus. The sequence continues at coordinate 566,415,841 of NC_140593.1, forward strand.
ATGTCAATTACGTCAAGTGCGGGATCCTTAATTGTCATACACTGTGTTGGTGTCTGAACTATTGGCTTTGTCATGTCTAATGTGCGATTCTGAGCAGTCTGTTTAGCTGTTCTGTCAGCTAAATCATTGCCTTGAGAAATGGTATCAGTAACCTTCGTGTGTGCTTTACATTTCATAATCGATATAGCAGTGGGTAGATGTATTGCGTCTAACAAAGCATGAATGAGGGGTCCGTGCTGAATGTGGGCACCATGGGAAGTTAAATAACCTCTCTCTCGCCACAGCACGCCGAAGTCGTGTACAACTCCGAATGCATAACGTGAGTCAGTGTATACATTAACTTTCTTATTTGTGGCTTGAATACAGGCTTGTGTTAGAGCAATAAGTTCTGCTGCTTGGGCTGACAAAGTATCTATACAATTTGTCTCAATAACTTCAGTGTCTGTTGTGACTGCATACGCGGCCACTAAATCTCCTGTACTTGTTCTCATGCACGATCCGTCTACATACAACGTCAGGTCTGGATCTAACAATGGAACGTCTGTCAAGTCTTGTCTAGGTTTCGTCTTTATTTCAATGATTTCAACACAATCATGAGCTAGTGGGTCTGTTCCAATTACAGGTAATAGTGTAGCAGGATTCAATGTATTACACCGTCGGATCTCTATGTGTGGTTGAAACAATGTCAGTTCATAACCGGTAAGTCTTGCTATGGTCAAGTGTTGTGTTTGTGTTCGGTTCACAAGAACCTCTACTGCATGTGGTACTTGTACTGTCAATGGGTGTCCTAATACTATGGCATCGCTTTGTCTGATTGCTAAAGCTGTCGCTGCCACTGATTTCAGGCATGCAGGCAAAGCCTGAGCTACGGGATCTAATGTACTGGAAAAATAAGCACATGGCTTGCGTGATCCTGCTTGATCCTGAGTGAGTACTGACAAGGCAGTACCTTCGCGTTCTGTAACAAAGAGTGTAAAATGTTTGCTATAACATGGTGTTGCTAAAACAGGTGCTTGACATAAAGCTTCCTTTAGGCTTTCAAAAGCTTGTGTATGTTCCTGAGTCCAAGGGAGGACAGTCGATGTGGCTGCCTCCTGTGTGGTTAACTGAATGAGTGGTTTTGCTAGAAATGCGTACTGAGGGATCCACTGCCTACAATATGAAGTGAGGCCTATGAAAGCTCGCACCTCCTTTTGTGTCTGGGGTATTGACATGTTAGCAATTAACTGGATGCGATCTGGTGTAAGCTGCCTTCCCTCCTTGGACAGCGAGTGACCAAGATAAATAACTCGCTGGACACAGAATTGCAGCTTAGAAGGAGACACCTTGTGCCCCTTGTCGGCTAGAAAATGTAAAACTGTCAGAGAAGCCTTTTCACATTCTGGCTCGCTTCTTGCGGTGATCAGCAGATCATCGACATATTGAAGCAGTGCAGTATCGACTGGCATGTGGATACTGTCAAGTTCTCGCTTCAGTGCTTGGCTGTAGATGCTGGGGCTTTCTGTGAATCCTTGGGGAGCGCGTGAGAATTTAAAACTGCGCCCATTTAAACTGAATCCGAACAAATATTGGCTTTCCGGATCTATTGGGACGCTGAAAAAGGCATTCTTGAGATCAATTACAGTAAAGAATGTTGCTTCGGAATCAATTGCTGTCAACAATGATGATATATCAGGGACCACAGGGAATTGTGGTACAATGCACTTGTTTAGTTCACGCAAATCAATAACCAATCGGTACACTGGTGGGGCAGTAGGATCAGTTCGTTTAAGAATCGGAATTATCGGTGAATTACATACATTGGAGTCTGTTTCTACAACTACTCCCTGGGCAATCAGCTCATCAATGATTTTCAGCAAAGCCACTACAGCATCATGCGGTAACTTGTATTGTCGCATTCGTGGTAGTACCACTCCTGCTTTCAGTGTGACTCGATAGGGTGTAATGTTCATGCAGCCAACATCCGTAGGGCCTTGTGCCCATAGATGTACTGGTAAAGTCTGTAGTCGGGGATCCATGTCTCTAGACACATAGTGACCTTTAAAATCACGTAAAAACAACCTTACTCCTTCCGGAGAACAACATATTATGGCTCCTAGTGCTTTCAGAGTTTTAATTCCTAACAGATTTTCTGGGCATGATTTAGTAAGCAATAAATCTGTAGTTCGTGTCAAAGGTCCTATCGTAAGTGGTAGAGGCTGTGATACTTCATTAACAATAGGTTTTCCTGAAAAACCAAGGGAAACATTTTGAGAGCCTGAGAGGGGTGCCCCTGGAATTTCACTACGTTTTATGGTTGTTCGACTTGCCCCTGTATCGAGTAAGAATTTTCTATCTTGACCTAATAATTCACTATGTACATAAGGTCCTTCTTGATCTACAGGAATCTCGATAAGCGGTAAGTCAACTTCCCTCTCTAGGCTGGTTCATGCGTAACGCTGATACTCAGGGTATTCATACTGTGCAGTCTGATACATTTGTCGTGTTGTGGTTTGTGTGGCAGTAGCAGGCAACGGTGGTGCAGCTGGCACAAACTGTATGGGTTGCTGTGAGGCTGGCATGGACTGTTGCTGAACTGGCATGGACTGTCCATGCTGCATAGTTCCTTGTTCATTCTGATCGTGTCTAACTAATCGTGGTCTCTCTTTTGCAATACCTGTAGCTATATTACGTTTCAGGACTGGACAATCGTGTACATAATGGCCTAGTTGTTTACAGTAATTGCAGGTTCCCTTTACAGGAACTGCAGAATCACCAGAATGTGTCACACCCTTTTTGTGACCATCTGCTGGTACTGTCTGAGAAACTAGCATTTTCATTTTTGTATCCTTCATGCGTCTATGCTCGTGTTCTTGTTCATCCCTAATTCTATTGTGATGATACTGTAACATTTGTAGCATTTGCGACGGAGTGTTACTTTGCCAGGTACTCTCGAATTTCAATATTCTATTCTTCACTGGAGGCAATGCATTTTCCACTAATTTTGTCACAAATAAATGTGGATATGAGTCACTACTTGCTTTTATACCACTATTTATACCAAAACATTTTTCAAATCGAGCATAATAATCGCTTGTGTCTTCATCTTGCTTTTGTTTGCAGGCTGTGATTGCACCCCAATCTTCCTTTTTTGTAGTTAATAAACGTGGCAGTACCTGTACTAGTAAACCTGGTAACAGTTTAACTTTATCCCCGAGCCCTGAACCTGCAGTTCGGCCCCTTTCTTCCTCTGCTAATGCTGTCCAGTCTATCTTTTGGTCACCCACTTCCCACTCTTTTTCTTTCAGTTTTTCATAAATGCCAGCAGGCAAAAGCACCTTTAATATCGTCATAATATCAGGAAAGGTGTACTCTCCCATCAGTAACATGTCTTTAATTTCTCGGTGGAAACCCGCTGGGTCTTTGTCATGACTAGGTACTACTTTTTTCATTTCTAATAATTCCATTTTTGATATGGGTGTGTAAACAAATACACGGTGAAACTCATTGTCTTCGCCTTTTATTGGGTGCACTTCTCGTAGGGGATTTTGTCTATCCATATAGTACGGCGCTCTTTCTCTGCGGGGCAGCGAGAGAGGATCCGGACTTACAAAAAGGACATACTGCTTACGTGACACTAATATCTCTTTAATTAGCTTGTTACTAGAACCTCTCCATCTGTTCGTGAGTAGTTCCGTTAATATATCAGGTAAAGGACCAGGGTCAGCATGTTGGCTCTTATATAATATGAGGAGTTGCTGAATCATATAGATTCCAGCTAAACGTTGTTCATCTGTACTGAGATTAAAAAACGTGTGTGCTACAGTCTCATCACCGTATTTTTCAGGACTGTCAATCCAGTGAACGGCTGATCTGGCTAATTCTTGCTCATCCATGGAATCGAGGAGGTGGTAACCTCTTCGTTCTCGTAGTATTTTATCTGCGGCTTGAAACAAATGTTCAGGAGACTTCAGATTCATTACAGGCGTCGGATACGTTCTGCTATTATTTGGGCATACTGAGTGTATGGGATCAGAAAAACATCTAGCATTATCACAGGATCCTCCTCTGCCTACATAGGCTATGGTCTCTGACTGTCTTGCGGAATTCCCTGATTCGGACACTTCATTTTGCTCAAACTCGTCTGTTCCCAATCTTTCTTCATGAATACGCTCTATTTCTTTACGGATTTTTCGGCACATGGCTATTATACAATTTTGCTTATCGTGTCTCCCTTCTGATATATTCTGACTCCATCTTGTAAGAATAAGCATTGTATTCGGGTCTACCCCCGGACGGTCTTGATTTCTGATCACACAGTTTATGAGGAAACGTAACAGTTCCCCCTGTATCTCTACTTTCTGGAATTCCATAGCTCTGTTAATACATCCTGGATCTCGTCCCGTTTGAACAAAATGATATATGTTATCTAGATGCGTAGTCATTCCTGGTAACCTTGCTAAATACTCTGCGGCTCGCCTGATACGTAATGATGCCAGGACCATTTTGTCCTCTTTACCAGCCACTGGGTCATATCTACAATTTACAAGGAGTTCCTTAAGCGTACGTTCACTTACGAATTTAGGTGTACGTGAATGTGCTGACTCTTGAAAGACAAGTTTATTTATTCTAGGTGGTGTAAAGGTAATGCTAGCACCTCCCGTGGCCCCATCTGGGGCGTCGGGTGTGAATGGGTTCGTTGAACGTGACACAGCAACTATGGGTGTCGATACCTCTGTAGAGTCGACTGCGGAGACAGATGCGGAAACAGATGTGCTTGCCGAAGCTTGTATCGGGACTTGCTGTTGCACGGGGACAGATACCTGATCCTGACGTTGAACCCCTACACCAGACGGTCTATGTGGTGTGGCGTTAGCATACTCGGGAGCTGCGTCGTCTAGATATGAGGAAAGAAAAACATCTTCTGCGGTTCTGGGATGCCCTTTTGGATGTACCTTAATTGGAAATAATGGGGGTGGCAAGTCTTTTGGCATCTCTGGAGCAGCCTTAGGTAGTCCTTCGGCTAGAAGGGGATACATACCATTCATAAGAGCATTTCTTTGTCTATTTACTTGTTCTGATTTCACTCGGATACCTTCCTTAATTAATAGATTTTCTTGAACTTTATTTGAACTTTCTTTACTCCTCTCTTCTTGTCTACGTGCTTTTTCTGTTCGTCTATGAGATTCTTTACGCCATAACTCAACAGCGTCTTTCTGTGATTGTCTGACCTTTCTTTTCCATAACTCTTCCTCCACTTTCATGATGCATTCTGCATCCCAGGTTCCCGCTACGGGCCACCTTTGACTTTCCGGCAATCCCTTGGTATAATCTACCCATAGATCAAGAAACAATATGGCATCTAAGCCATGCTTATGGTACATAAAATGCCCTGGAGTGTCCCTAGGAGGAATAGGAACTGCTTCTTCAAGCACCCCTTTTCTGGTAGTAATCTGTCTTAACTTCGAGAAGAGCGGCATATTGACAACTGATCTGATACTTACTCTTGAACTTACTTAATACGAAAAAAACCCCAATAATGAACAGTGTACAATGAACAATCATTCATACCACAATATTTGAACACTTTAAACATTAAACATTAAACATTTTAACAACGACCGACAATGATGACAGTCTGCCTAACTAATCACCACGCTGAATTCTTGACAATAACTGAATACTTCGGAATACTTGATATACTGCTAAACAGTACATATACACTGCTAAACAGTGCAGACCGGATTTGTGTACCCAAATCCGTCTTGACCGGCACAACCTATGTGCGCGTCAACACGCCTCCCCGGCGATGGTACTCACCGAGTAGCTCCTTGAAACGGAATGGACAGGACTCGATGACTGCGGACAGCGGACCCTCTGGACATCGGGATTTCGAAATATCTGGTGGGCCTCTGTATACCTCGGATCTTGCTCTCTCAGCTAGGCTCTGGTCGGGATACTTCGCACTTCTCACCGCCTCGTCTGGGTTGATCGCAGCCTCAGTCGCCCCCGCTTGACCGGAGGGAGCTTACAGGAAATCCTGCTGGTACGCGTTTATGGTCCGTCCAGCTGTGGCAGGAGACCGGGCCTGCAACGCACCGCCGGCGCGTGAGATGAGAAAGTGTCCCTATTCGGGCGCCATTATGTGGTAAATAAAATCTTCTTTACCGGACTGAATTTCATACGGGATCTTGAAATAAAATAAAATAGCTCAGAATAACAAGAGGCAGAATCCGTGGTATAAGAGGTTTTCTAAATGGGCTTTATTCCATTCAAAATGGCCGACTCGAGTCGCGGCCTTCAGGTTCCGTCACCACGAGGGTTCAGGAAGTGAAGTACAATACTTTATTGACAGACATGTATTTTTATAATAAGTACATTACAATGAAACGAATGTAGAAGGCGTAACATTTGATAAGAAAAGTGACATGACAGGTACGTAATCGAAACTAGGCGTAATAAGGAATAAAAGAAACATGATTGGTTAGGATTATCAGACATAGGTGGATCTATAAGATAATACTTGGCATAGATGCGCGCGCGGCAGCATGACGTGTGATTTACGTGCAACTAGGGGGTGAAGGGACTTGACATTTAGCTCTACATGTGGAGACGAGAAGTCTGGGGGGTCAAGTCAACCTAATCCCAAATCATATCTAACATCCTATGTTTTAGAACTATGTTATCCACAAGGAAGGACTCTCGGACAGAATCTATTCTATACTAACTGTATGTGCGTGTACAAGCGTCTAAGTGTCTATATGAGATGCGAGGGGCAGAAAACTTTCCATGGCAGTAGGGCTATGAATCACTTGCAGGAGGACGGAAAGGCTGAGTCCTTTGCTTGTGAGCTAAAGGAAATGTTTACCTAAATCACTAGACAGGAATGCATCGGCTGAAGAGCAAAATAGATAATTCGAAGGTGAAATACAGCTTCTTGGCAGGCAGGCGAAAAACTGGCCGAGGCAGGCACCGTTAGCTGCACAGGGAGTAGGACAAAGTTCATGGATACAGATGCGAGCTCAAGCTGAAGCTGTCAGAGACAGAGAGCAGGGAAAGGCTTTGAGGACAGAATCGGGCCTACTTGCCTGAACTGTAAAAATGGAGTAACTTAGCCATATAAAGTCGGTGGCCTTTCATGCTTAGGAATCGAATATCCAGCCCATTGATGGCGGATCTGACAGAGAACATGTCGACGGTAGACACACATATGTTTGCGTCTTAGAAACTGGAACTGGAGGGAACATACATGTACTTGTAACATGCATATAGAACCGTTGGGGTCCAAGATAGGGGACATAACTGATCAGGAAAATCCACATTTCCACAGAGCGCTGGTTTTTGTTTCTTTATTTTTGGTTACATCCCTAACTAGCAGGATTGAGAACCCGTGCAGGCATTGGCAAACTGGTGGTACTATGGGGAAATGCCATTTCCCTTCATAAAACACAGGAGAGTGTTGGATAGGTGCACAGGGGAACCTTTATTATTTGCGCAGGAGCGCTGGTTTTGTTTCATTAATTTTGGTTGCACCATCTGCTGAGCTGCATGTCAATCCTACGGCCACTGCTGTCCTGGAACCAGGAGCTGGGAATCTGTCTCTTAAGGGTGGTCACGTGACATCGCAAAAGGTAATCCCGTGGTCAGTGGGAGGGCGTGACACAGAGGAGGGAAGAGAAGGAACGGGCAGAAAGGTAATCGTGTTCCTTTCTTTCCCACACAACTTGGTGTCCCAGCACCACCTAGACTCACGCCTATCTGGCTTCTACCCCGGGTACCCCCTTGTCCTAGGCGGTGCTCAACCCGACTAGGGTGAGGCGGGAAACGGGGTGGTGGTTCTTGTCGCCTCTGCAGGATCACCCCACTAAGCGGAAGGTAAGCCTTGGGGGGAATCTGACAGCTTTAATATATCATGAGAGGTTGAAGGCAGCTGCTGAAGAGTTCTTTGCGTGACCAGCAATTTCAGGCAATATAATAAAAATTTCAAATTAACTAAGGGGATTGCTATACTTGCAGGAGATGTCTGGGTTTTTGTACAGCAGAGGTTTTGGCTCATCACAAACAAAGAGGGTAAATGCAGACATCTTCTCCTGGGTTCATCCGCCCTGGCGTTCAGCGAGCCCACCAGGGATATGCCCTTACGTTCCAGCCATGTCCAGAGGTGCAGGACCACTTGACAGAGTCCACGACTCCCACCCCACCCTGTCCTGTTTGTTGCACTACCACATGGTGGTGGTGTTCTCTGTAAACACCGGCACTAGCCTTCCCTTGATAGAAGGTAGAAAAGATTGCAATCCAGCTGGACTGCTCAGAGCTCCAACAGGTTATTGTGGAGTCCGAATTGCACCGGAGATCAGAGTCTTTTGAGCTCCACCTCTCCCAGATGGTGCACCAGCCCAGGAATGACGCATCGATCACCACTGTCCGATCTGGTTGGGGAGGGGAGAGGGTCCAGCCACTGACCCAATCACGGTTCGCCACTCACACTGCAGATCTTTCGCAGTGCCAATTGAGTTCTGGACCATCTCAGAGAGGTTCCGCATATGCTGTGCTCGCAGGAACTTCCGGTCCGACTGCAGAGCATGCACATGCCAGCGGGAATGTGTCACAAGGAGGATTGAGGAGACAACGAGGCCCAGCAGAATTCTAGTCCGTGTCAACGAAACCCAGGATAGAGGCTGAAACATCAGTATAATAGCCTGAATACTTTGGACTCGCCGCTCAGGAACATAAGCCTCAAAATGCACTGTGTCCCGAATAGCTCAGATGAAAGGGGGCGTCTGAGAAGGGGTCAGGCGTGACTTCAGCACGTTTATAGTGAACCTCAGCAAGTGCAGGAGGTCTGTTGTAGTCTGGAGGTCGGAGAGGACTGCCTGGGATGATCCCGCCTTCAACAGCCAGTTGTCGAGATAAGGGAACACTGGCACCCCTGATCTCCACAAATAAACTGCAACCATAGCCATCACCTTCGTGAACACCTGAGGGGCGCTGGTAATGCCAAAGGGGAGTATGGTGAACTGAAAGTACTCATGACCTACTGTGAATCGCAGTTAAAGTCTGTGGACAGGCAGCATGGGGATGGGATGTGGAAGTATGCATCCAGCAAGTCCAAACGCTACCATCCAGCCTCCCAGGCCTAGGGCAGACAAGACTTGAGCAAGCAAGAGCATTTAGAATTTCTTCTTTTTCGAGAAGAAATTGAGAGCACGGATAGAGGATAGGATGAAGGCCTCTGTCCTTCCTGGGCACCAGAAAGTAGCGGGAATAACAACCATGACCTATGGTTGCTGGCACCCTCCCTATGGCTCCCTTGGCCAATAGAGCTGCCACTTCCTGGCGGACTAGGGAAAGATGGTCCTCCATCGGTCTGTCGAAAGTGGGTGGCATGGGTGGAGGCGTAGGCCCGGAGGGGAGGGAGTAGCCCATTCGGACAACCTGGAAAACCCAGCGGTCGGATGTTATCGAACTCCTGAGGTGCAGGTGCTGGGGTATCCTGCCTCCCACTGGTTGCCCATGATGGTCAGAGGGCAAACTAAAGAGGTCTGAAGGCTGCGGTTGCCGGGGAAGTAGTGGACTGTCCCGACCTCTGGCTGCCTGACACAATGAGTCTGTGGGTACCATATCCTGGGCCACGCTAGGATTGGGAAGCTTGCGTGCTGTAGAGGCTATACGTGTAGAGAGGCAGCTAAAAGCTCGTTGTGTGGCCATGAAGGGAGGACTGAAGTTGGCGAGGAGTCATGGAAAGGTCCAAGGACCTGACTGTAGTATTACGAAGAGGTATTATGCCCAGTTAAGAAACACCATTTTAACCTGTTCATAGAGCCTTGGGGTGCACAGCGTAACTATCAACACAGGTCTAGACGTCGTAGTCCCACTCAGGACACCATGGACAGACTAGGTGCCGGTCCATCACCAGCTTATGTCTGTGACAGGCGCCACAGGGCTTAAATCCAGCCTTCCTTGTGGACATCGCTGCCGTACCAAGATTCAAGCCTCAAAAAGCTTTCACAAAAAGCCACAAAAAAAAAACCTTCGGGTTTGCGCTGACTAGTGCAGAAAGAAAGGAAGGAAGAGACGTCAGCGTGCTGGGGTGGTGCCTATATCGGCACTAAGCACATCACTTTCGGTGCAGACAAGTCAGACGACGCCTTACAGAGCAGAACAACGCCACCCATCGGCACACAGGGGTACTGCTCACAAACAATTTTCAGATCCAGTCGGACGCTTGAGGATAATTTTGAGGTAAGGAATCTGTGGCTAGACATCTCTATCAGCTTTGGAGGCCATGTCTCCTTGGTAGGTGTTCCCACGTGGTCATAGATGCAGTCTACGTTTTGTAAATATTTGGAGTCAGAATATATATGGAGCAAAAGGTAGTAACTCCGGGTTAGTGAACCTGCTCTGTTGAGGCTTTCTCAAGAACAGCAGACTGTGTTAGAGTGTACAATACTTAGTGAGGAGATGAAAGACCTTATTGGTAGACTTATGATGAGGGACGCAGCTGGTCAGATAGGGATCTGCCTCCTTACTGTCATAACTAAAGGCCACCTGACCACAATCACTGTTCAAACCACTTTGTTGACATCCTAATGACCACACTCATTCAGAACCCCCTTCCACTTGCCAAAGAAATTAATTTTCCTTATACAAGCCCATCGTTTGCATATAAATGTAGCAAAAGAGAATTGCAGCTTTGTGCTCAGCCCGTTACATGTACACAAAGGGACACTGTTTACTTCAATTCACCAGAAGAGAGGTGAATGGAGTAGCCAGCAACGGTATCTAGCTCCTTTCAACTAGTAAACATACACGAAAATATGATAGAACTTTTCTTTTTTTTTTTAGCAGAATGTGACCATAACTTTGCTTGGATAACTAAAACAGGCATTCAAATAGTCATAAAACTGCATTCTACTTCTGTTATCTTATAATTATTTAAAGCAATGCTTTACATTTGGGAATAATTTCCATAAAACATATTTAACTATATTTCTTTCATTAGTATAGGCGTAAAGAATTATAGCGGTTATGAAACTAAATAATCAAAACTATTTCTGCAAAAACACACATACCAGCACGGGGGAAGACACGTAACCCAATGCCAAGGTTGCCAAATTAACTCTGGAAAAAAGAGAAAAGAAACATTACTTGTAGCTTGTGTTCGACTGACGCCTAAACTCCATCTTAAATATTTAATGCAACCTTCTTTCACCTAAGCCATTCTATTTTTTATTATTTAGGAGGAAATAATGTCAGAAAATCAATGGCATGAGGTGAATGGGTCACTTGAGAAGAGAAACAATCACTTCTACAAATGGAGAAAACTGGAAAAAGACAGGTGCGCTATTATGTAGCACATGGGACAGTCAGGAAACCATCCTATGCCATTCCGGCAGCCAATGAGAACATAACAGTAGACGTATACCTGTTCTCAACTTGCTCTCCTTTGTGGAAAAGGCTCCATTATTAAAAACAAAAGCTTAAGTAAAACACATTCCTCCTACCATCGATAACCAAAATTAAATACCTCAACTGCATCAAACAAATCTTAAATTTACGGTCTATAATCACCTTCAGTAGGGATAATGCTGATGATCTCTATGGTGGGGTTGCTCGAGAAAAGGTTTTGTGGTACTTAAACAGTTCCTAATTGGACTGTTAACCCGCAGTAAGAAAATCAGCAGGTTTAAAATAACTCCCCAAGACATGAAGCTACCTGACAGAATGGACCGATCATTTGCTCCAACAGTGGACAATGTGTTTTTACAACCTGAGCTGCTTGATACAGTGTCCAGAACAAGGTTGCTGCTTAAGCAAAAACTGCCAGCACTCTGCAGTGCAGGATAACTAGTGAGAAGTGCATGAATAACATAGATCTCCTTCAGAGACATTTCCAGAGAACACTCCCAGAACCACGAGGTGCATAATGTGATTTAAACCACTTTGAGCTTCTCACAATAGCATATCTGCTCATCACAGTCATGCATTTGCCAGAGAATGATCACACTAAGAAAACAAATCCCCATTTACACCTTCCAAGTTCTCCCCAGCAGAAACCAAATTAGCAGTGAAAAACCATGCTATATCCGCAACAAAGAAAACAAAGACATTTGTGGTTACCTCTTCTGGGTAGAAAGTTTCAGCCATCTACATTTGATATATGTTACCGCTCAGTGTGACTTCTACCTTTAGTAAATAATGAGTATTCGTTTTTTTCATGCACTTATAGGTTCTGAGACCAGGTGGATGTTGGAGATTTTGCTGGGGTATTCCAATCCTCAGGACAACTGACACATCACAAAACTGTGGTATTCCGACAGTCGTGTGCTGAAAGAAGGCTGCAAAGAACTAGAAACTTCCAATTTCCATTTTTTATGACTTTTCCCATTGCACAAAAACACTTTTGAGATAATCTGCACAAATGTAGCCAATGATTGCTCAGAAAACAGGACAAATCGAAAAATTAAATGCACGGTTACACATTTTAGCAGATGAACATGCAAGGCTGGATGCCACACCTCAGCTGCGGGCACAAGATGACACCACCCCCATATGACTCCCGAAGTTTTTCAACAAGAATTTAATACATTTTTTGAAAACATGCTATGTATGGGCTATGTTTGACTCCACTTAGTATTAACCCTACAGCTATAAAAAGAGACACAAAAACCATACATAGAAAGATAAAATCTGCTTACCCTTCCACGTGTAGCCACATGTTGTACTGGTCGCAAAGCTCTTTTAAGCGTGCGAGTTTATCTGTGTGTCCCGCTCCAGGTGTGCCTAAATTAAAGAGCAGAAATTATGAAGAGCACTACGGCTGTCGCTTTTCACAAATACCTTCGTACCAAGAACAATAATAGAAGTGTAATCGGACAGGACACAGTTTAGTGGTTAAGCGGTTACCATATGTACACATATTGGTCAGCTGTAAAATAAAGAGTAGCTTTACAATGTGACCATGACAAACACTACATTAAACCAATTATTTCAATATTCTAGATGTGCCATTAGAGGAAGTGCAATGCATGTGTGTTTAAATGTCCCCAGGCTCCCATGTCCATCTCAATTCCAACGGTGGGTGAGTTAGGAGTGTTTTTGCAAGAGGAGCTGCACATTTTTCAGTTTACAGCTTAAAAAAACAAAAATAATTTTTGATGCATAAGGAAGACAATATACTTACGAATCAACCTTCCAAATGATTGTCAAATAATTTGTTCTACAAAACAACAGAAAAACTTACCAGCATTTGCCACCAGCAACAAGGGCACCTTTCCAGAATCTGTGTCATCTTTTATCAACCTGTCCAGTAAGGCCACATCCTGTCAAAGGATATAACAGAAAGCTTCAATGAGACACCTCCACATGAAGAAAACCTTTCTTCATGCATCGTCCAGGTGGCGATATATGTAAGCGTGAGACAAAGTGGTGTTTATGCACAAGAGTGAGTGTGCACCAGTGTGTGCATGTATGGAGTTGTAAGAAATTGGTGTAATAGTTGAGGCGGGTGAGTAACCACCTCAAATAATAACCACAATCCTTGTCAGGGAGAACCTTTGAAGTCACTAAGTTAACTTGAGCTCAACCCCCTGGAAGTTATGGGACAGAGCAGATATGCGTAACTTTAGAGACAATATTTAAAGTATGGATGCAGTATTCAAACAGTAAGTTGAAACATCCCAAACCAATTTATTAAAAAACAGCATATTTCAATAAATAAAATGACTCCACAACGGCAACAATACAAGATGTAGAATTGGGGATATGAATGTTTGAATGTAAATATAGAGTCAAAAAGTGTTAAGCATCAACTACTGTCATCTGATTGTGCCTGACCAGGAAAATGGTAAGTCTCCAGACTGACCACATTGGAGCGTAGGTCGGATAAAAGGACTAGGTTCGTCCAAGAAAAAGGTTACCTTTGCACTTAGAGACTTTTATGGAGCAAAAAAATCTTCAGCAGGCTTTGGCCGAAGCTGGGTTCAACCGGGAGCTTAAGACCACGATGTCCGTGAAGGCGACAAAGGAGGGAAAGCTACAAGGGGCAAATGTTCTGGTTTTGCGCCTAAACAGCCCTCAGCATCGAACAGATACAAGAGGGGGGTTGGTCCAGTGAAGCTTTCTTCATTCTGACTTTATATTTTTCCTGGAGCCCGATTTCTGCAGAGGGGCAAGGTGCAGGCTCTGGACGAAGAGGGCTCAACAACGTTGGATATCGATCGACGACAGTCCCACTGAATTGGATTTGCTGCTGCAGAGATAATGTAGAGGGAGCTGCGGCAAACTTAACCCAAGTGGCAAAGAACCTTTGGTGGATTGGCTTGGCAGTTTGGTCCCAGTCCCACGCCACTTCACAGGGGAAAACATTGACAAAAAGTTCCTAAGTCCCAGGTTTTAGGAATGTTTAGGAGGAGTACACCGACACTAGCCAAGGGTACAGGATCTTGGGGACAGCACTTGGGGATCAAGACTCACTTCAGAAAAGGCCAGCAGCAAGGTCTAGGGCAGGCCCAGTTGTAACTGGTGAGCTGGGAATGCAGGAAAAGTCCTGTTTGTCAGGTTTCGCGGCTCTCTTGCCTAGTGTTCCACGTACATTTGCTTGTGGAGCGACATCCTCACTTCCGGGTTGAGCGGTCTAGTTGTTCCGGAGTGTGATGGACGTCACCAGCGCTTCCGGGGGAATCCGCTTATCAGCGGCGGCCTTTCCCCCGGCCGGCGCTTCGGATTAAAGACCTTGCCTTCGCTGCCTTCGAGACTACGTTCCGAGTGAAACCCGGCACCCAGAGAGAAAACCTTGCCGTGCGCCGTCTTCACGGCTACTACTCAGCAGGTCCGCGACGCTGCAGTCCCATGGGAGCTTCGTCACTACGCTGAAGCGCCCGCAACCCATTCAGGTGCGCTGTTTTGCCTGCTACCTTTGCCTCGCCCCTGAAGCGTCCTACAGCGCTGAAGCGCCTTGCCAGAAGGGGACTCGCGCCTGAAGCGCCTTGCCACAGTCCTACTACGCTGAAGCGGCCGCAACCCATGCAGGTGCGCTGTTTTACCTGGTACCTTTGCCTCGCCCCTGAAGCGTCCTACTGCGCTGAAGCGCCTTGCCAGAAGGGGACTCGCGCCTGAAGCGCCTTGCCACCGTCTTACTACGCCTGAAACGCCTTGCTACCGGTGAACTCGCACCTGAAGCGCCTTGCCACAGTCCTACAGCGCTGAAGCGCCTTACTACCTTTAAACTCACGCCTGAAATGCCTGCCTACCTTTGTACTCGCACTGAAGCGCTTGCCAGCTTTGAAACCGCATGGCAGCGCCTTGCCATTGATCACGGCGATATTCACACCTTCAGACAGCACTCCAGACCAGGTGCATCATTGTTGATCCGGAACTCTTGGTCAGCGGGGTGTGGACTGGTACCTCCCTACTTTCCTTTATTGACATAGCACGGACGTGCTTCTATTCCTCAACCGTCACCAGTGCGACAAGTGGGGAAGTCCTTATTTTCGTTTAATCCTATAGCGCAGGAGCGCTTACCGAATCAGCAACAGCAGTCTGATAGCTTACTCTCTGGAGGAGTCACGGAGGGGAGTGTCGTTCCACATGTGTGCATGGTATGAATGGTCCCGGTCTGATCTGCGGTAGTAACCATTTGCTTGTCTTCCTCTACAGTTGGGGTTTCCCTTCCACCAACACAGAGGGACGTTCACCATTCCTCGTGATTCCTCACCTATCTCACTGGCTACCATCCCTGCTCCCATCCTTGTCCTAGTTTGTAAAACAGCCAGAGTGGGATAGGGTGGGAGTGGGGGTGTGGCTCCTGCCGTCTCTGCGAGATATCTCCACTGGTAACAGGTAACTTGTGGGGAACCTGTCAGAATCTGAAGCCCACGATATCCATCTCGCCCAGACGGCATGAGCGACACAGAGGTCACTTTGCAAGACATAGCAGCTATGCTTGCAAACATTCAGGCCGAAAACCTTAGCCTACGGCACGATATGACGGCTTTAAAAAGCCAAGTAGCCGCAGATAGAACCAATCCGTGGGGTACTACCCCTTCTCCTAGGGTCAGACAAGAAGGGCTGTTACGACCTACCGTGTTTACCTATGAGGGCACCACCTCTCAGGCCCAACCTGATAGTACTATAAGGGTCATAACACCTCATCCCGTCCAATTAGCGCCACCTGAACGTTATTATGGAGACAGTTCCAAGTACAGTGTCTTTCTGCATCAATGTCATCTGCACTTCATGGCCAGAGCAACGGCTTTCCCAGACGACGCTTCCAAAGTTGCTTTCATTCTTTCGTATATGGGAGGCGATGCTGCACAATGGTCCATTCCACTAGTGGACAATGATGATCCCATGCTGTACAACCTGCCTGTCTTCAAGGAATCCATGAGACACATGTTTGCCCACCACACGTTTGTCCAAGCAGCAGACAACGAGCTGCTAAATCTGAAACAGGGCAACACGGACCTGCTCCATTACGTCACATCCTTGAGCAGACTGGTCATCGAAGCATGCTGGCCCGAAAGTAAAAAGGTGTCCGTATTCTACAGAGGCCTGCGTGATGACAAAGGATTTGATCTCACAAATACCCGATCCACCAGAAGAAATAGGTCCTTTTATAGACCTGGTAGTGAATGTCAACTACCGGCTTCAAGAACGTAGAAACGAGAGGACCAAAGGGAGTGACCCACGATTCCTGTCTTTCAAAGAGAAAACCAAGGAGGAGCCTAAATCGCCCGGCGAGGCGCCCGAACCGATGCAAATAAGCAGCATTCGTGGTCCTCTTACCACCGAGGAGCGAGAGAAAAGGAGGAGAGCTAATCAGTGTCTGTATTGCGGAAAAAATGGACACTTCATAAGAGAATGCCCCGTAAAGCCACCTAGGACAAGAGGAAGAAGACCGTTCGCTCTGCCTGTGTCGAAGCCGGACAAGGCGGGAAACGGGGAAACCCAGTAGAGAACGGGGTCCGTCTACTGGGTTTCTCATCCTGCAAGTTGACGACCCCTGCCTCTTTTGGTGGCAACCGCCATATAGGACTTAGCGTAGTCCTACGAGCCGGGACTGGGCAAACCTGGCAGGTAATCGCCCTTCTGGATTCAGGGGCCACCGGCAACTTTATTGACACCCAGTTCAGTCAGAAGTTGGGAATACCCATGACACCAAAACCCAGACCTGAACCCGTGAAGGCGGTGGATGGGACTGATCTCACCTCCGGTCCTATACGATACCAAACGGAAAACCTGGTTATGACATTTGAAAACACCCATACGGAGACCATCAGATTTGATGTAATTGACGCACCCCAATTCAAGGTCATCTTGGGCCTGCCATGGTTGGTACGTCATAACCCATGTATAGACTGGGTGTCCAGAACCCTAGTCTTAGATTCATCCTATTGTAATGTGTCCTGTTATTCATCCACCGGATCACCAGGTACACGGGCCATACAAGGCCATAACCTAGCAGTAACCGGAGTATGTGGAACCCTGATGGACAATGTGCCTGAAGAGTACCAGGATCTAGCAACGGTGTTCGATAAAAAGGGTGCCAACACCCTACCTCCCCACCGCCCGTTTGATTGTAGGATCGATCTGATTCCGGGCTCCACGCTACCATGCAGCAGGATCTACTCACTCACAGAAAAAGAAAATGAACATCTACGCTCCTATCTGGATGAATACCTCAGGAATGGGTTTATTCGTCATTCCAGGTCTCCGGTGTCATCTCCCCTTTTTTTCGTAGCGAAGAAAGAAGGGGATCTCAGGACCTGCATTGAATTCAGGGCGATGACCGCTATAACCATTAAGAACAGGTATCCCTTACCACTAATTTCCAACCTACTGGATCAGGTGAAAAACGCCACTATTTTCACCAAACTGGACCTACGAGGGGCCTACCATCTAGTCAGAGTCCGAAAGGGTGACGAATGGAAAACAGCGTTCCGGACCAAATACGGCCTCTATGAGTACCAAGTCATGCCTTTCGGACTCTGTAATGCCCCCGCGGCGTTCCAATATTTCATCGATGAAGCCTTGAGGGAGTATCTCGATATTTTCTGCATTGCATATATCGATGACATACTGATCTATTCCCGAAATCTGACAGAGCACATACAACATGTACGCACTGTTCTCCAGCAATTGGAAAGACATGGATTATATGTCAAACTGGAGAAAAGCATCTTTGATACAACGGCCATGGAATTCCTAGGACACAATCACTCCAGCAGGTTTCCAAATGGAACACAAGAAGGTGGAAGCCGTCTTACAGTGGCCAACCCCCAGGTCAACAAAACACATACAAAGATTTTTGGGTTTCGCCAATTACTATCGCCGCTTTGTCCACGGTTTCTCCGAGATAGTCACGCCAATCACCCGCTTGCTTCGAAAAGGGGTTCCCTTCTGTTGGAATGACACAGCCGAGCACGCATTCCAAGAATTGAAACGAAAATTCACCTCAGCGCTCATCCTGAGACATCGCGATCCTGATCAACCATTTATTGTTGAGGCCGACGCATCACGAGAAGCATTGGGAGGGGTGTTGTCGCAAAGAGACGTTAAGTCAGGAATGCTACACCCTGTTGCATTCTATTTCAAAAAATTGACACCAGCAGAATGCAACTATACCGTCTCTGACTGTGAATTGTTGGCCATCAAGATGGCATTCGAGGAGTGGCGCCACTATCTAAAAGACGCCAAAAACCCGGTGACAATATATACGGATCACCGTAATCTACAATTCCTTCGCTCAGCTCGTGCACTAACCTCCAGACAGTTGCGATGGACTTTGTTTTTTAATGAATATGACTTTAGTATTACATACCGGCCAGGGAGAGAAAACGCCAAGGCCGATGCATTATCCCGTCTGGACGATTCCAATGCCTTTGTTGATGCTTCTGATCCCGTGCCTGTCATTCCCGACAATTGTTTCCAAGGGGTTTTATGGTCTCCCACATTCCTCTCTGTCCTCCAGGACGATCTTGCACAACTGGCTCCTTCCATGGTTACAACGAAGTACAACGATGTCACCTCACAGAACGGATTCTGGTACAAGGAGGATAAGTATGTCCTTCCCCTGGTAAAACACCAACAGCAGGCCTTGTCCATGTGCCATGATCATCCTCTATCCAACCATCCGGGCTACCACAAGACTGTGGACCTTCTGCAAAGACATTTCTGGTGGCCGACCTTGGAGGAAGATACCAAGAAACACATCGCGCGCTGTGCCTTATGTGCCCAAGGCAAGAACATGACTGGACCGGCAGTAGGTCTGCTACATCCCATCCCCGTTCCACCTCATCCATGGCATACCATCTCCATGGATTTTGTAGTAGAACTACCAGCGACCGCCTTGGGTTATACGACCATCCTTACCATAGTGGATCATCTGACCAAGATGGCTCATTTTGTCCCCCTGAAGAAATTGCCTTCGGCAGCTGAACTGGCAACTGTTTTTCTGCAAAACGTAGTTCGATTACATGGGATTCCATCAGTGGTGATAACAGACCGGGGTGCACAGTTCGTGTCTCGCTTTTGGAACGAGGTATGCGCTGCCATGAACGTGGATGTTCGTTTATCATCTGCTTATCACCCGCAGACCGACGGTCAAGCCGAGCGGACCAACTACACCATGGAACAATATCTGCGTTGCTTGATTCTGGCCACAGAGAAGGAATGGGGAGAAGTGCTCTGGCTTGTAGAATTCGCCTACAATAACAACAAGCATTCTGCCATCGGCATGTCTCCTTTCTTTTGTCTACAAGGACTACACCCTAAAACCATGCCATGGGACACACCTCATGCCAGTCCCTTGCCCACGGTTCAGGTTTATCACGCCAAACTCTGCACCCTCTGGCAACAGGCCCGTTTTGAATTGGCTAAAGCCAAAGACTACTACAAGCAACACGCTGATGATCGCAGACAAACCGAGCCCACCTACAAGAAAGGCGATAGGGTATGGCTCTCCATACGCCATCTGAACGTCCACGGGTCCAAGAAGCTGTTACCCCGTTTCGTTGGTCCGTATGTGATTGAGAAGGTGATCAACCGTGTGGCCATGAGACTCTTGCTACCTCCTCAGATGAAGATGCACCTCGTCTTCCATGTATCTCTTCTCCGCCCTGTCCACCCTGAATGCGATGGTTCCTCCCCTCCTGCCCCACTTCTAAGGGATGACCATCTTGAATACGAAGTCAGGGCAATTCTGGGGTCCCGCCGTACCAGGGGACGGCTCTTTTACCTGGTTGACTGGAAGGGTTATGGTCCGGAGGAGAGGTCCTGGGAGCCCTTGTCTCATGTCCGCCATGCGCCCTGGTTGGTCCGTGCCTTCAAAGTCCGTAACCCTCATAGCCCTCGCCCTGCGGCCCCGGTGTGATTCTGTAGGACCGGGTGGGGGGGGGGGGGGTTGTTTCTTGGTGGGGGGTGCTGTCAGGTTTCGCGGCTCTCTTGCCTAGTGTTCCACGTACATTTGCTTGTGGAGCGACATCCTCACTTCCGGGTTGAGCGGTCTAGTCGTTCCGGAGTGTGATGGACGTCATCAGCGCTTACGGGGGAATCCGCTTATCAGCAGCGGCCTTTCCCACAGCCGGCGCTTCGGATTAAATACCTTGCCTTCGCTGCCTTCGAGACTACGTTCCGAGTGAAACCCGGCACCCAGAGAGAAAACCTTGCTGTGCGCCGTCTTCACGGCTACTACTCAGCAGGTCCGCGACGCTGCAGTCCCATGGGAGCTTCGTCACTACGCTGAAGCGCCCGCAACCCATGCAGGTGCGCTGTTTTGCCTGCTACCTTTGCCTCCCCCCTGAAGCGTCCTACTGCGCTGAAGCGCCTTGCCAGAAGGGGACTCGCGCCTGAAGCGCCTTGCCACTGTCCTACTACGCTGAAGCGCCTTGCTACCTGTGAACTCGCGCCTGAAGCGCCTTGCCACAGTCCTACAGCGCTGAAGCGCCTTACTACCTTTAAACTCACGCCTGAAACGCCTGCCTACCTTTGTACTCGCACTGAAGCGCTTGCCAGCTTTGAAACCGCATGGCAGCGCCTTGCCATTGATCACGGCGATATTCACACCTTCAGACAGCACTCCAGACCAGGTGCATCATTGTTGATCCGGAACTCTTGGTCAGCGGGGTGTGGACTGGTACCTCCCTACTTTCCTTTATTGACATAGCACGGACGTGCTTCTATTCCTCAACCGTCACCAGTGCGACAAGTGGGGAAGTCCTTATTTTCGTTTAATCCTATAGCGCAGGAGCGCTTACCGAATCAGCAAAAGCAGTCTGATCGCTTACTCTCTGGAGGAGTCACGGAGGTGAGTGTCGTTCCACATGTGTGCATGGTATGAATGGTCCCGGTCTGATCTGCGGTAGTAACCATTTGCTTGTCTTCCTCTACAGTTGGGGTTCCCCTTCCACCAACACAGAGGGACGTTCACCATTCCTCGTGATTCCTCACCTATCTCACTGGCTACCATCCCAGCTCCCATCCTTGTCCTAGTTTGTAAAACAGCCAGAGTGGGATAGGGTGGGAGTGGGGGTGTTAGCTCCTGCCGTCTCTGCGAGATATCTCCACTGGTAACAGGTAACTTGTGGGGAACCTGTCAGCCCAGTTGTAACTGGTGAGCTGGGAATGCAGGAAAAGTCCTGTTGAAGCTTGTTTTGTGACTGTGGCCCAAACGGAAGGTCAGCCTTACAACCCTTAGAGTCCTCTTC
Organism: Triturus cristatus; assembly: GCF_964204655.1. NCBI lineage: Eukaryota > Metazoa > Chordata > Amphibia > Caudata > Salamandridae > Triturus > Triturus cristatus. The sequence goes on from NC_140593.1 coordinate 566,437,524, forward strand.
TTTGTCCTGGGTACAAGAGGAGGAGAGCTGCTCCAGTCCTCAGGGCTCTTCTCAGGTCACAGGCAGCAAGTTGAGCCCTCTTCGTTTCTTCCACGGGTACAGAAGTGTTCATAGGAGGGAATGGTGCGTGCAACATTTATGCTTGGCAGCAGCCTTTGAGTAGGGGAAATACATGGCTGTGCCCTAACCAATGGAATTAGAGTTCCCATATTTATTCCTACCCACTTTTGAGCACTTCTTGTGCGCATTATTGAAAACTATCCCACAGTGTGCCTCCCTGCCCAAAACCAATATAGCAGAGCTCCTGTTCCAACCATAGAGGTGTGGCCAGGGAAATGGCAACATCTCTGCAGTGGTCACTCAAAACCAGTTCTGGGGGCAGTTCCCCTCAGACTGGGCTTGATACCAGACTCGCTGGGGAGACAAAAAGAAGGGGGCATTGACCGGTTATTAGCTACATCTGCTGGTGAAAGGGTAGGACCTTTTTAAGTTAATTAAGTTCCTGGGCACAGCCGAGATGTCAGCCTGCCTGAGAACCAGAAAACCTTCCCACACCCAAAGCCTCTGTCTCGGCTCATGGAGCACGTTCAAAGGGACTATTCAGTTCGTGGGTGACAGTTGGAAGCTCATGCAAGTGGAATTCGAGAGGCTTTAGGCAAGTATATTTAAAGGTATCTATTCTAAATTATTTATCACACATCTGATTTTACCAATAAATTGGGCTTGTAATATTTTGAAAAACCAAGAAGGAACTCTGTAGCTGTTTCCTTGTGGGAGATAGCAATATTAAATATAAAATTGCACCTCAATGCTTTACTATGAAACAGCTAACCTGGTTTCGGTGAAAATGGCTTTAACCGTGTTTTTCACTGTAACAACATATTTAACATTAAAACTTTACATTTTCTACTTTTAAATACCCTGTCTCAATGGGCAGTAAGGCTGCTGGGACAAATATCTTATTTTAAGGGTGATTTTTAATGTTTTAATGATTTTGCAGTTTCTTTATTGTATGCAATGTACACTTTAAGCTTACCTACAACAGATAGTGCTTGAATATCCCCGAACTAGTGTGTAGTGCTAGACTTCATGGATGACACAGCGTACCCTCTTAGGGCTTATTTAGAGGTTTATTTTTGAGGATTTCGTCTTTCTGGATATTGTTTTAGCATGGAGGTACTCTAGTGTGCTCTATCGTAAACAGATGTAATATGATCTTAACCCATTTTAACTCATTTGTCCTGTAATAAATTGTGTATTTTCTTCAACATATACTTTATTTACCATCAAGATGTTTGATATTGTGTATTTTTAAGGTTCTCTAAACCAAAATAAAGTTATTTGATGATCAGGATGATAGGCAGTGAGGCTTACTAAGGGGGGGGGGGGGGGCAATATCAGCCTAATCTACTGAGTGATTGGAGCTTTAATGTATGGGTTCATTGATTTTCTCCCAATGACACATACCTTGGTTTCGGTATTGATCTGTGATTCGGAGCCAGCACACGAGGGTAGGTCATCCAGAGGGCCGGTCCTGACCAAACTCATTCAAACGGCATGCTATTGTGCACAAATCGAGGAGGCACATATTTTTACCCAATTTGGATTATCGCTAAATAAATCACAAATCGATACCGAAACCAAAGTATGTAGGATTTGGAGAAAATCAATTAACCCATATATTAAAACTCCTATCACTGAGTAGATTAGGTTGATATTGGCCCTGATGAATAACTACTTGATCATTGTTATGACTACACGGAAGCTAGGAAGTCTAATAGATAGCACCACACATTTTTAATATAGGTAAGAGAACTTGTTCATTAAAGTTTTTCCTGAGAAGTACCTCTTTCCCTATTTTTAACCTCACACTTTCACATCTCAACACCAATCTACTCCTTAAGCCCCCACACCTGCACTTCACCAAACGGCGGACAAGATCATCTCTGGCAAAGAGCACCCATTGAGGGTGCCCGTTGGGCATTGCAGCGCCGGCCTGACGAGGAGCAAACTCCCTATGATAAAGCATGACACCTATCCAGGTGTGTGAGGGCATCTGAATCTTGCAGGGTCACGCCCACTGAGTACCCTACAGAATAGTCGTTGACCCACACAGACACTCATTCTTCTTTAGGAACTGCATACACCACATCGAGTTATGTCTGAAGTGCCTTTTTATTTCTATCTCTTTGCACATGTTGGAACTCTCTCTTGTAACAGAGAGCTGCCAAGAGTCAAAGAAAGTATGGACTATGGAAAAGGGGAGTGCGGGCACTCAAGCACTGGATGGCACTATCTAGTTTTGGTCTCTTAGCAAAGAGATGACTTCATACAGAAAAAGTAGTGACAAAGTCAATAGGTCTAGTTTTAATGTGCTAAAACATGCAAACACAGACATGCACAAATGATCACTTTGCATATCTTGGTTTACATGTGTTAGCACATTAAAGCCAGACGTACTGGATTTGACAATGCTTGTTTTTTCTAGCCTGCTATGTACCTCTAACCCCAGTCGGGTTGATATTTGTAAGGCCAATGGTCAGCATTTCTTTGCTCCTGTAGCAGATCACTAGAGGCTGTTGCCTCGTACCCGAAGACTGACAGACCCAACACTGAGAAGCAGTGTTGCACCTGAAACCAATAATAGACACTTTCTTGTGGGCTAAACTCAACTGCTTTCATGTGAGGTTACAGACAAACGTCTCAATTTGTGTGAATTTGTTGCCATGCAAAGTCGTTTTCATGAGCTTTTAGGAAAATATAGATCCTTTATTGTGAATTCCTGCAGGAAATTCAGTATTTATTTATGGTTGCTCAGCTTCCATTTCAAAAGTGTTGGACACTGTAGCATCCTCCCCAGCCATAGCATACACTTGCGTACAGTGCAGTAGCTCCTACTGAACACTAGCCACACCCTGCAATGTACTTAATGACTGACCTTCATTCCTTGCCCGCCACAAACTCTAGAGATCAGCAGCAAATGGAGTGTCTGTTTTCAGCCTTCGTTTCTGTTTAACCAATGCCAAGTCTCCTCTGTTGAAGATTGTCTCCTGGACATGACGAGGCTGATCGGCATGTGTTCTCATTTTCAGAGTTGTGTCGGTGTTTCAAACTTGGTCAGTATTCACTGATCGATCCTAGGTCCATTGAGGTAGTTTTGTTCTGATGGCTCTTCCAAATAGCAACGTGGCTGGACTCTCACCAGTTGTGGAATGAGGAGTCGATTGATAGGCCTGGTACATGGCTTGGGTAAGTTCAAGTCATTCCATGGGCGCTCGCTGGATGACTCTCTAGAATGCCCACGAATCGTTCTACATCATTGGCTTGGGGCCACAGAGGTGTACTCTATTGGTGTTTGACGTTCAGTCGGACAAGAAACTCTTTGCTGCTGAAGGGTGGGCCATTGTCAGATATGAGGATTTCAGGAATGCCCCATGTTGCGAAGATGTAATCAAGTTGTTCTATGATCTTGTCATAGGTTGTCGAAGACAGTCCTTCCCACCAAAGTAAAACTCAAATATTCTAAATGACTACCTTGAGATGGCATCCATTTCCTTAAGGTCCAAAAAAGTCAACTGTAACTCTCTCCCAGGCACGAGCGGGGAGGTCAGACAATGTCACGGGGTGTTGTGTCACCTTAGGAGACAAGGAATTGCAAATGTGGCACATTTTCAACTCCTTCTCAACTCACTCATCTAGTTGCGGGAACCTCACTCGATCTCGTAGGGCTCTTTTTCATGGCAATTCTTTCTCTACAGCTTCTTTTAGATGAAAAGCAACTCTACAGTGTCTCTGAGCAACAGAGAAAATTGCCATCATTGATATGTAGCTGTACCTTCATTTTCTTGAACTTGCCTAGGCCATTGAACAACGGTAGGAATCTGATTGTGATGTTAGACTGAGCACAGAGGTTGTAGTTGAGGGATATCAACCCCATGTCAGCAGTGGTAGCAAAGCTGAGCAAGCAGGCACTCAATGAAGTCCCTTCTAGAACATGAATGGCGTCTCGCACCAATGTCTTTTTGTGTTGCATTGTCGCTGTGAACGACCCTTGGCTTTGTAATGGCTCAGACGTAGCCCAGGCATGCACATGAGATAGGTTGTTAAACTTCTACGCTGGCATGATATTAACCGACCCACTACTGTCTATGAAGAAACTTAGTGGAAGATTGTTCACTTTCAATGTGATGTTAGGACAATGTTGGAATAAAATGTTGTTGCTTTATTTGGTAAGCTGTCTTCGACTTATGACTTTCCTCACAGGCAGCTAACCCCATATGTACATGACATCCTATGGCAGACATCAGCGCACATCCATCTTCTTCACCGGCACTAGATAGCGGCATTGAGGAGCATTTGTACAATGAGCTTGATGACGATTGATTTTGCCTGGTTTCTACTTGTCGTTGCTGATGTTGATTTTTGTGGACCTAGCGAGAATGCTCCAGGAACATCTTCTTTCCATCGAGACGTACTTGATTTGTCTGTAGCTCGGCACAGTCAAAAATGATTCCTTTTTCCACAACCTTTGCAGACCTGCCTGATGGCTGGGCATTTACCTTCATGGGGAAACAAAAATCCACATCGGACACACAATTTCGGTTTCTTTGACAACCTCATCGTGTGGGCATCTTGTTTTCGCTTGTACTTGCTTTTCACAATCAGCGACGATTCATTATGTGCTATTCGTGCTTCCATATCGGCTGCTTGTTGTTCTGCTTGTTCTTCTGCTCTGGCAGCCATCAGCATTTTCTCCAAGCTTTGTGTTTCTCTCAACATCTGCCTTCTAAACAAATCTGAAAGGCAGCAATCAATTACTCTGAGGTGCATAGCTTATTTGTCTGTGAAATCACAGACCCGGCAATGTTTAACAAGTGTATCAAGTCTTTCAAAAAACTTGTTTATTGTTTCACCAACCTGTTGTCGTGCTTGGTGGAAGAAATACCGTTCATAGTAGACCTTAAGCATTGGTTGAACTTGGCCTCCAACGTTTCTTTTACTTTTTGGTACGATTTTGCATCAGTCTGTGAAACTTTCTTTAGCACTTCTTTCACTCCATCACCTGCAAGGTTTTTCTAATCTTTTCATCTTCCTCTTCTAGTGCATCTATGAAGTCATCCAATGTTTTGATCCACGCAGCCCACCTTGCATCAATGTTCCGCTTCTTAGAGGTGTCGAACTGCGGTGGTGGCTTCAGGAACATGGCTATATTGTATTTCATGCTCTCTTTTCTGCCATTGGAAGCCTGTGCTGTTCAGACCGCTTTCACTGTACAGTCTGCCTGTAACTTCTGCACGCACAACCCCTGTGTTTGCACTTGGTTCACCACACCCATTCTGATGTCGTAAATGCTTCACTTGTCTTTGACAGAGAGTAAACTCTGTTTCTCATACCTGGTTGTCGCTACCATTAGCTTACTGCTTTGTTTGATTAATTTACTCTGTATTTGTGGTGCATCAAAGCATCTCCATCAACTGTTTACCGGCTTTTTCTTCTTTGGCCGTATATGGGCTGGAGCTGGGCCTTGACTCCACATGTACCAGTCACACACTGCTTTGCATCAATTTGAGGCACACGTGGCACGCACAAGCAGTTAGCTGTACCATTGCAAACTCTTAGGGAGAGCAGCCTCGTTTTCCTCAGGCACATTCCCTACTTGTCGCCAGATGTAGCGTACTGCCCAGCCAAAGAGTAGGAAGATAAAGTACATCAGCTGTAGTTAAACACTTCTTTATTCCTCCACACAGACTCACATACTGTGCATTATCTCCTACTCAACACTAGCCACACTCTGACACCTTCCCGCATATGACGTAGTTCCTGTTCAGAGTCTGCCCCAAAACCACAAGGGTCCCAGTGCGTATAAAACCAAATGTAACAGACACCCCAGTGGCTTCCACCAGCTTCGTAGCACCCTCCAAATGCCCATGTAAAGTTTGAGTGGCAGAGAGTGTTCTCCTGTCAGTACGCACGCGGCGGAGCTGACAGCAGCCATTTTAAAAATATCCTAAATTAAATAGGAGTTGGTCCTTGGGTTTTAGCAACGGATGCTCGGTTACGTTTTGAACATGGGCTGACAATGATATTTAGGATTAAACCTTCCAAAAGACATTTTTCTCTTGGGTGAACCACAACATTTATCCTAGCTCCCCCTACTTTATCGAGACTGTCTGCTTACAGTGACAAAAAGCAGCCCCAAGTGTGCTACAAATTACATAAAGCGTAAAAGTGTCATACAGTGTAAAAGTGTCACAGAGAGTCAGTCAATATACCTTAGTTTGGCTAAAGTACTCATAAATGTTTATAAACATTAATCCATCAGAAATTATTTTAAAAGAAGGAAATACATAATCATGCACAAGTTTACAAAATATTTCATAATACAAAGGAACTAAAACATCTCCGAACAATCTATCTGGACTTCTCATCCTCCTGCATTACAGTGCAATTTCCTAATGTTTATGGCGCTCGAATAAAATTTAATACAGCCAGAGAGAATTTTTTCTGATGTAAGCTGTAATGCAATCAATGCTGGCCTGAACTTGTTAACATTTAAAACTCACAATAATGGTATTAAATAACGTTTCTCAGCAGCAGAATATAATCTGCAGAAAAACAAGGTGCAGTGTGCTTTGTGCATAAGAAGAACAACATTTGGGGTACGAGGAAAGAAACTATAGAATTCAATCTGAAACGGGTCACGTAAGATATGAACAAGAAATTCTTTACAAAGAGAAGATAGGGGTCCAATCCTTCCACTGTAAATAATTTAATATTAGATTTCACAGAAGATTTGCATAATTCACTAGTAAGTATGACACTTTCACAATAACTTGAGATTTCTTTTTTTTACATTTTCTCTGACGGAAGTGCTAATAGAGTTAGTAAATAATTTGCTATATTGGTTTGTGGCCCAGGTTTGCTGCAAATGCAAATATGGTCTCAAGGCACCTCAAGAATTGGTGTTGACCTATATTTTGTAAGTGACCCCAGGCAAGAGAGGGGTGAAAGGGAATACCCAAGTAAGTAAAAGTCAAAACCTGCCTTACTGTTGTCTCATCAATATGGCATGATCGTTTTTTTGTATTTATGGTCCAACACATCATATTAAATGATTTTGTTACATTAGTATTCAAGTCATCATCATCTTACACAAATGTATTAAGTTATTCTTATTCTAGTTTGGGACACATACAATGGAATATTGTTAGGGGTGTTCGGTTTTACCACCCACCAACTATGCGACAAATATTGAGAAGGCACCAGTAGCTTCCAAACCTGCGGCAATCCCTCAAAACAAAATCACTGACTTTGTTTTAAGGCATATCTAGGTTACTTTCAGCTAATTAGTCTTTCAAAATACATTGTTTTTACCAGAGAGGTTAAGTGAGAAGGAAGGAAACCAGTTCAAACTGCACCCATAGGCATCCATTTATACATCCAAGATAAAAGGAAATATACGACTTGGGTGTGAGTTCTTAATGCCCATTATATGTCTCATTTCCCAACAGTTAATCTGTTATTCAACTTTGGTCTGAAATGAGTTGGTAACAACAAACAATGTGTTAAGTGGTTCAAATTGTAAGTGTGTTTGGCTGATCCTGATCTGAGGAAGTCACTATTACCCTTTCCTCAATTAGTCGTGAACTTGGATAGGTCAAAGTGAAGGTAGGCCACTGAGGATATGGAGAATAATACAAACCAAAGATTTATATACCAAGACAAACACTAGGGTCTTGCTAAAGAATCATCCCTGAGACACCAAACCATTCGTTATGTGGCCATGCAGGGGAAGACAACCCAGACTTGGCTGTGCTCTTTTACCACAGACACCTACACCCTTAACCAAAATTCACAGAAATGCATACAGATCAACCCAGTTTCTGGGGAAATGGCAGAGGGGCACATTCATGACTATTAAGGGATAGATAAATGCTAGGCCTTTAACCTTCTAGCTAGCAGAGAGGTATTTTTACAAGGGGGTAAATTTACTAGCATTTTGCATCAGGTTTGCGTCACAAAAAGCCTAGGGCTGCTTTGAGTTACTCCGTGTCAAGGGGTCATTCCATGGGTTTATGGTTTTTGATGTAAAACTATCAACTAAAAAAAAAGCAAATAGGGATTTGCATCAATAAGTAACGTTAATTCAACTCTGGGATTATCGAGAAGAAATGCTTTTATTTCTCCAATCTTTTCCAACTTTGCATGTGGACTGTACTGTACAGCACACATCCAAAGAGGAAAAATATAAGCCTAGGCTTAGTCTTTTTAACTGGAAGGGTACAAATCCTATGCTAGATAGAAGACACACCGTGTTTTGGTGGCGCTGGAAGTAGAATTGTGAGGCAGCGCTGGGGAGAGAGCAGGACAGTGCCATATTCTGTAGATAGGATACTTTCCTACTCTCTCACGCAATGCAGCAACTTTGGTTGCTGCGCTGCATTGCAAGACTTTTTAGTTAATATACCCCTATATGTAGCTCACAATTCTTGCCTCCCAAAACTATGTGCAAAGACGAAGACCATCTCTAGTTTGCTGGTGGCAATGGAATTTGCTGGTACATTGGCACTTTTGGCAACCTCTTATTACATCTGCCTTCAGTACAGGATGTGTATACTGAAGACTGACTTCTTCGTTCCTGAAGGCAAGTCTCAATGTAATAGTCTCAGTGCCTATCAGCCTATTGCAGGTATCCCTACCATCAACGTGCTGGAGAGGTGGAGGAATTACCCGATTTTCTTCAAGGGCAGTAGAGTTTAAGCAAACAGAGGAGTAGAAAACACTGCACCCAATGTGGCAATTAGATCCGCTAGCGTTCTTGGGTTCATATTGAACAGAACAGTAACTGCATACAAATGTAAAAATATCAAACAACCACAAATTACCAAACCACATGCACATACCAATACTGTACATGGAAAGCGAAACTCGTTTTTTACAAGCACTAGGCTATACACAAGGTTAACATTTCTCAAGACAGTAGGGACACCTGACATTACTGGTCATAAATCTCTCAGACTTTCAACTTCGAGAACATCATCCCCTCAGGCGGAGATTGTCCTGGTCTTCATGTTAATCTCTAGAAGAGCAACAATTTCAAAGGTATACAACTGGTATAGTTTCTACCTCTGTTGTGTCATTGCTTTTAAAAACTGTGCTCCTCATTGGTATACAAGTGTGGGCATCAAAGCCCAACCAACCATAAGTCTTCAGTATAAATTGCAGGGACAATTTAAAACACTTTTTGAAGACCACTATTCCACTGAATCATTTGTAATCCTCATTCAATTGAATCTTAGGCTTACTGCTATCGCTACCACCTATAGACAAATAAAAATATTTGAACAAAGCAAATTGAAGTATATTTTACGCTAGGTGGAAAGGTGATTTCGCAAGTGAATACTAAAACAAACAACAAACCAAGAATGAGATTGTAATCACTGACTGTTCCTTCAGATGAGTGTTCTTGCCAAAACTCAGTAGGACAAAATAACTATTTCACTATAGAGATAGTATATTTTAGTTTCAAATGCATCTCCATAAACTTTAAAGATCAGAGGGAAGGCTGCTGGAAAAAGGAGTCAACAGAGAACCCTGTTCAACGGAGATGTACTGAACAATGCCTAGGATTAGTACCTCTTTGCTTTGACCCCTGATTTTCACAATCCCAAGCATCTGAAAAAGGGCCTAGACAAAGAATCAATCACCATGGTTGCCTAGTATGAGATCTGTCATGTAGCTCTGAAAACTTACCATCTGATGCTGTGATCCAAACATTGTGTTGCAAGGCACCCGACACAGACAGGAGAGGGGCAAACCAAGCTGCAATAAAATGATTGCATTATCAAAATCAAATATCACACAGGCCCTGTACACCACCTTATTTCAACTTTGTGGACATAAAACATGAACAGCTCTAAAATGGTTTCTTTTGGACTAAGGTTTAGGAATAAGCATACAACATTGCCACAAATAAGTGCGTTGATTTGCGACTCGCAAAATGGAATGTACAACAGTGTCTCACACACTGTTTCCGACTCCAAATGGTTTGGCAGCTTGCCTGCCTCATTAATATCCATGAGGCAGCTTGTAATTTGCGACCCATTGGGAATGGCTACCACTCCCAGGGATGGTAGCCTGCTGGGGTCAGCAGACAACTATCTCTGTGACTTCTTTTTAAATAACAAGAAACAAGGGGAACCTGGCTGTCAATTCACAAACCGCTTTTTAATTATGCGGACCAGAGCTACGGCAGTTCTGAAGCTCTGAATGTTGTTAATTACATTCTTTTGAAAAATTTCAAAACATTTAAGAGAACATTTTCAATCGTGTCTCGTTGTTTAAATATACATCCATACCTGGCGTCGCATGGACGATAACCCCCTTGTTTATCCCTCTGCTTTTTTTTTTTTATTAATTCTGTTTACTAAACAGGAAAAAGTGGTCATGCGATACAAATATTCATTTTGTGCATTTACAGGGAACAGTGTCTTTACAGGCGTCGGTGTCTTGCTTTCGTTATCAAAGTTACATCTACAGTACATGCAGTTGGTTTCGAACCGTGAAGTGTTCATCAAGGGAGGGGATAATAGGGGGTTCACACACTCCTCCCCGATATACATTCCATTTAGTCCAGATTGCTATCCATTTCCTGGGACACCCCCGGGCAACGCACACTGTTTTCTCTCTCGCCATACACCAATCCATGTCCTCCCTCCATCTCCTCACTGTCGATGGTGTCGCAGCCCCCCATAACTGTGCTATGTTGCGTTTGGCAATCATCTGCCCGAGTGTAACCCAGAGCCTCCCCTTCACATTTAAGTCTGTGGGCTCCCAGATGTTCAAAAGGCATCTCTTAGCTTCGGGCAGTAGAGTCACCCCCCAGACCGTACTCCTACATTTTAGGATTTTCTGCCAGAAATCTTGAATTACCGGACACTCCCAAAGAACGTGTAGGAAGGCACCCTCCATCCCACATTTTCTCTTGCACAGCCCATCCTCGCTTCTACCCATGAGCATTAGTTGCCGCCCCGAGAGATCAACACTGTGCAAAATCTTCAGTTGTACCAATTTCAGTTTTGCCGAAATGGCAACTTCTTTTGGCGAGGAAAGTGCCTCCTGCCACTCTTCATCATCGATTTCCAGACCATCCCTCCCCCATTTCTCTCTAAGTGCCGTAAGAGGGTCCGGAATGTGATGGATGAGTTTTTTATATGTTAGGGATATGCATTTTTCTGGTAAATGGCCATCAAGAAGTTTATCCTCGAGAGGGGATGACTCGGGTAGTGACGTCCCAGCCGGGATGTTGGCCTGTAGGGAGTGTTTAACCTGTGCGTATCTAAAGTATTCTGATTCAGCCATCTCATATGTCTGCTGTAATGTGGTGAATGTCTCCACTCCATTCCGCCCCCAAAGGTCCCTTATGTGTGAGATACCTATGAGGTCCCATTTATCAAACCCTTTCGTACGGCCCAGAGTTCCCAACCGTTCGGAGTCCCAAAGGGGGGTCGCCATTGTGAGTCTGTTGGCCCACCCCAGAGCGCGATTAACCACGTGCCATAATTGCACCACATATTTGGTGGGTCCAGTGAGTGTGAACCTTGCCGGTCTCGAGTATAGTGCTCTCGTAAAGTCTCCTCCTGGCTGTAACCACCTATCCATGCCATATGCCGGGTCATCCCCGCTTCCATATTGACAATCCCTCTGCTTTTTAAATAAAGCAGTTTTTAGAAAAAAATGCAGCCTGTTTTCCTGAAAGAAAACAGGATGCATTTAAAAAAGAAAAATCAAATGTTTTGGTTTCATTATTTAAGAGCAGTCAGTGGTCCCTGGGGCCGCTCTTAAAAAATATTTTTGCTGGCAGTCACAAAGGGGAAGGGGTCCCTTCCTGTTTGCCAGTGCCTTACCACCTTTTTGAAGTGGGTGGCCAACTGCAAGTGTTTTGCGACCACAAATACGGTCGCAAAACAATCGAACATTGAAGTATGACTTGCTGTTCAGAAGGTACGTCCTTGGCACGGCCATCCTAATATCGAGTCACAAACCCTATTTTGCGAGTCAGTAATAGGTTACAGACTCACAGAACAGTGTTTCTACATAAGACAGACCTATTGTGCAGCCGCAAACGGACCCATTTCCCATTAGTGACTGCAAAAAACGGTCATACATCTCCCTAGATAGTGTAGCAAAGCCACTAAACTGCTCTTTAAACCAAACCCCCCGTGTTGCATCTTATAAGGGCTACCACATAGCTCAGGACTTTCTAGAGAGCCAGCTAATGATTTAATATATTATTATATCCAGGGTAGACCAGCTGGATACAGCTAGACAATCATTTATGATAAGGCGACTTAAGGAGGCATGGGAGTAAGAGCATATAGATACCCATAATTGAATTGGTGCTAATTTCACACTATCCTTCACATAGCTTAATACTAGTTTTGTGTGCGAGAAGAAACATGGACTACTGGGTGGTAACCCCAAAAGCAGTCTACAGAAGCAATTTCTTTTATCTGCAAGATGCGTACTACGGTAACCCCAAATGGCCGCATATGTTAAAATCTGAATGCATTCACGATTATAAAGGTCTAGAATGGGGCAGGACAGGTTTATTCCCAATGCTCTGGGCCTACAGCTTGGTTAAATCTCAAACACCTGTTCAATAGGCAATAAGCTGAGAGAATCAAAAGTAATACCCAAGTAGGGAAAATGGGCCACCTTGCCAACGTTCTCACTCTTGATAAGAATAGGTCTGGTCTTACTACTTGGACTACTGCATACCATTGAGTGTTTTTTACGGATGTTAATTTCTAGATCTAAGCGATCCATAAACGTTTAAAAAAAATAGTCAATCAGTCCTTGCAGGGCATTTGGTCCTTTGGACATTAAAACAACATCAGCAGCATAAATTTAAACATGAACTGGTCTTGAGCGCATCATTGGCATATCCTTGCAATGCGAAATTTAAAAGACATTAAGATCATTTATAGACAATAAAAATAATGCTGGTGCAAGATTGCAACCCTTTCTAACTCACCGCTCCAATGCAAATACATTGGTACTTTCCTGCTTGAAACATGTGTTATGGATGCCGTAACCTCATTATGTAAAGTGCAGTCAAGATTAATTAGAGCCTTGTTCCTGCTCACCCTTGATAGGCTAGCCCCGAGCTTTGATTGGTAGAAAGCATTGCCAAGGTCCTTAAATGATAGGAACAACACATCCAAGTGTCCCTGGACGAGCATCTTAGTTTGTTACGTTCCCCATAAGAGGGGTCCAGGAACACAACTCTGGATCTAAGTTTGGCATTACAATCTTCCCCAAAGACCAGGTTAAAACATTGCAGGCTGGCTGACGCTCTTTCGCTTAAAATGTCAATGACTTCAAAAAGTATATCTGTACTACACAGGGTATCCTAGAAGTTTATGAAGGAAAAAATAAAATGTCTAGACTAGACAATGCAAAAAGAGTAAATCCTGGGTGGGATAATGGGACCTCAATAGCCTTGCATTGCAACAAAATCGTAAATACGGTTGTCATACCCGCCTTAGCTCTACCTGAAGACTGCGGGCAAAGAGCAACTGGAATAGTCTTCCCAGGTTATCAGATCCTGTGCCCAAGTCAAGATAATTCTTGCAGCAAGATAATTTCATACTTATTAATGAAAGATATCCAGTCCTTATTACTTATATTGGAGGCTAAACCTGCTATATTCCAGCATATCATAATAACTGTTGGATCGCATTTATGGATCCGTGGTAAAATCATGACTTCCAATGCCCCCATTCCATGTCTTGTTACAGGCTTGCCAGAATAGCAGTCAAAACTTGAATATTTGAATCTGGTGTATCTCCCCCAAAGCCTCCTTCCCATTTGTCAATCCGAGTGATTCAAGTCAGAAAGGGGTGTGAAGCGAATTTGAGTTAGGATGAAATGATAAAGAGATAAGGTGCAAAAACATTTGTTACATAGGACTGGGGTCATGTTGGCCTGTTGTAGAAAAAGAATAAGGGCAACAATTGAACATAGTCAAACGTATGACGGCTAGATCATCCTTGTGAGAAAAAGATTCATGGCCAGCCGGGGGTACCTACCCAAGCCTGAAGTTGTCATAATCGGTAATGGTAAAACCAAAATTTGGGGTAAGCAAGTGGCATACTTGGTTCTTTAACTGGGATGCTGTTTTGACTTTGGTTGGAGGGAGTACAGGAACATCAGTTACAATTGTCACGTATGGGCAGGCCACTGGAGGGAGATTAAGGCAAGGGGCGGGATAGAGTGAACACTGGGGCAATCATGAGCCCAATTGGTCCTTCTGTGGACATAATCAGCTCCTCTGTGCTCTCTCATCATTGGTTCTGGATTGTGCCCTCTAATGCTTTCCTGTCCCTCCAAAATAGCTACATTTGAAATCTGGGGGCTATTGTGAAGGGAATGCTGCCTTCAGACTGAGCTGCAGGTGCACACTAGGGGCAAGGGATGACTAAAAAGTCAAATTCTCCAAGGTGCACTCCCCAACAAGACAGGGAGTCATCTGTCATAAATTTCGGTTGGGATATGAGAGCGACGGAAGGAAGACATCCCTGAAGGTTAATTCAGTTAACATCAGCAGTTCGCCTAGCCATACATATCTTGAACCCATTGGCTGTTGAGCCCAACATAAAAGAAAACATTTTTAATCTGAATGTTTAATTAATTGGATGTAACAGGATATGAATTCCAGGAGGGCTCTGTAGACCAGAACTAAGCAATTTCAAACAGCATAGACTCATCCTTACATTACGAGGATGGAAGAAACTTTTAGCAGATGGTTACACAAGTTGTGGCACTTACTGAGCTGTGGCTAGGTAACTGTAGCTCACTGTACAGCAAGAAGAGGGAACTGCTTTGGATCAATGCCAATACAATATTGGATATCTGATTCACCACCAGATACGCCAATCTTTCAAGTATGGGTGCATGGAACATCTTATTTCTTAGACGCGGTCACTTGTCCCATAATTCCATTCAAAAGCTGGTCATTCACCCGCATCTAAAAGGTTGTCACATGAACTGCAGGTATCAGTTGCTCCACCTACAGGAACAAGTAATTTTTCTGCTCTTAACGCGTAGGATCTCTACATCTTACAAGCACTTTCTTCAAGCATCAAATTATTAAACCTGTACATAATAACCATAAGCTCTGTGTGGCAGAAACCAGCTTTCCTTTCAATCTTACCCCCTTTCACACAAGGACAGAGACTTTAAGCAATGTGTCTGACCTATCTAGTCACTTGGTTTATTTTCTGATTCCCCTTAAGATTCTCCTCAACCCCCTAAAATGGATATGCCCCTAGGGAATATGGGAATGTCTGAATTGTGGAATAATCCCTAAAATGCAAGTTTCCCATCTCAAAAGATTATAAAAGCAAGATATTGGGAAATGGTGCATTATGCATCCATGAAGGAAAAGCTTTCTACTAATCTTACGGGTCGGTACACTTTCAATTTAGGATTGGTACATTACCAACTAGACAGTTTACGGGGAAATGGGATGGGTCCCAAAGTGATAGATGCCCCTGGTGCCCGGGTCAACAAGAAACAGTTGGTCACATTTTGTTTGGATGTCCCCAATATGTTGCACCACGCCGGATGTGGATCAAACCTATTTGTAAACTTATGGGCACACGGAGATATGTTGATGCTCTGAGAATTTTAAGGACAGACCCGAAACTTACAATTGCAATGGCGAAATTTT
Organism: Triturus cristatus; assembly: GCF_964204655.1. Taxonomy (NCBI): domain Eukaryota; kingdom Metazoa; phylum Chordata; class Amphibia; order Caudata; family Salamandridae; genus Triturus; species Triturus cristatus. The sequence goes on from NC_140593.1 coordinate 566,453,260, forward strand.
TGCATTGGGCCTGGACAATTCAAATCAAATTACTTTCCTTGCCCAGAGCTTAACTGCAAAGTCCTCTGTTTCCTGTTGTGCTGAATTGACATCTTTCACCCACTAACCATATATTAGTTACTGGTACGTTTTAGAAATGATGAAATTGTATTGTATTATATTTAGTAAATGAGATTTTTAGATATTGTGTTTTAAACCTATTCTTCATGAGTTATATTATTGAATTTAATACTTTTTTTTAACTGTGTATGGAATTTGATGTATTTATGAATGACTGATGTATTTTATAGATATACTTTTATGACTCAATTGTCGAATAAAGCTTATGATAAGGATATGCCCCTCTATAATCGCCTCTAGTTCGTGACTTGCAGAAAATTGCTGAGGGAAAACTTACTCAAATATCTCATAGTAGTTAGACATTTAAAAAATAATCCAGTTCTAATTTATAGGCCAGATACAGACAACTTTATACATTTTTCCACTGTCGCCCTGGAGTGTCTACCCTGTCCAATGAATTTTAATTGCAGTTTGGACCCGCCCCCTATTTCCTACAAGTAATCTCCCTCTTTTTGCACGCCTAATGTTGGCTGGTGAAGGCAGTTACTGAAAGCTCTGGTAGTAATGATTAAAGAAACCTTTCACAACCTCTATTTACATAGTGCAAGTAAGTCTGCAGGCAAAGAATTATGTTTTCTTCTATTCAGCAGTTGCTGTGCTTCTTTAACTGTCCCAGTTCTGAGGCTGTGTGAGCGAAGATCGGGTGTCATGCTATTCAAACTAGGAAATCCAAACTCCCATAATCAAGGCAAAGGCAGATGTAGGAAGCAAACAATGGGTCTATTTACTGCCACAAGCACTGCAACAAAGTTGCTTTTATTGAGAAATCCATACCACAGACAGAGATACCTTTGTGCAGCTAGGTGGGAAGATAACAAAACTGCTGGGTAATGCAAATTTGCAGGGCCTAGAACACACAGATGAATGTTTTACTCATGGCTCCTGTAGAACAATGAACCTCCTCAAGCTTCAGGTTCACTGTATGTAAGTCACACTCTTAAGTCTGATGCTTATTGCTAAAGGATCTCATTGGACAACGGAGCCGCAATACAAATATTTTTTAGCCGAGCATTACTTACAATATGGAAACTTTAAGTTGCATAAATTATCAACAGGAATGAATAAGCAAATTACAGAATCACAGCATCACAATTAAAAAACAGCACATTAAACAAAACAATTGCTAATTATTTAACATAAGGAGTGCTGCTAATGGATATGAAATTCTATTCTGCAGGAAATAAAAATTATGGGGAACACAACAGAAGCAAGATGTGGTACTGAAAGAGAACTTATTATAAAAGCCTTACAAAGCTTAAATTATATATGTTTCAAGACAAAAGTTTAATTCAGAGCCATGTCTCCATTGTAAGACCAGGTAATCAGCAGTATTGCATCACAACTGTGTAGGACTATCACAATCAGACTAAATATATGCTCTCTTTTCAAACATTTTCCTGTCAGCACTGAGATCCCCATCTTTTAGTGAAGTTGCTCACTGTTTTGCTGCATGTGTAAAGTAAACATCACTTAGCACTTTACCTGATTACAAATGAACTGGCCCAGACCAGACCTAGAAGCAGAGCTGATGTAGATCACAGGCTGCTTTGAATAGAAGACACTGAATCCTTCGCTTGAGTAGTCTTCATAGCGTGAATGAATAACAAGCCGGCAGACTTTAAGAAGGCCTTCCCGATCGTCTTCATGATAATAAGCAGATCCATTTTCATACCTGTCAATTAAACAATTAATTGTAAGCAGTAGATAGCTTTGGTCGTAATGAAGCTGTTTATATGATGGTTATCAGTGGGAGAGGATAATCTCCAAGCAAAAGTGTTTTTTTTCTCTTCAGTTTGGACATCACAAGATCACTGAGCTAGCTAAATAAATAAAATATGGCATTACTACTGTAATATTACAAGCAAGTACAACCATTAGCAGGGTCATTGGTTTTGCTGCTCAAACCTCAAGTCACTAGACCCCCCCCCTCTCCTCCCCACACCATTCCATTCCACCGCCCCTAACCCCCAGGTGACAAAAAACAGTGTGTTCACCTTTTAGGTGTCAGACTATTCAGGCTTTTGGGACCTCAATCAAATCTCAGCTTACATTTCAAGACTACAACCTTTCTACCATTATTTTAACAAACCAGATATTTAAGTGTGTGAGAATCAGAGAGAGTATTTTGTTAAGAGAACACATATGCAGGGTAAATTCTTCCGTTCACTTTAATGCATCCACCATGTCAATTCAATTCAATAGTTCTTTATTTGGTGGTTAAAAACCATCATAAAAGGGTACACATATATACAGTTAAAATAATATTAAATGATTATACAAGAACATTGACTGAATCTATGTACATAAAAATAATTCATTATTCACAAAGAATCCACCTTGATAGCTTAATCAAAATAACGGGTGGGGGAGCCTACAGGGTTCGTGCATGATACTGGCCTCTAGTTACCCTTAGTCTTAATGCAAATTTCAGGAAACTTATCACAGAACACAGTGTTAGCGGGTCGCTAGCCCTTTGTAGGAAAATCAGTGCCTATTTTGCTCGAGTAAATCTAGCCTTTTTTAGAATTTATTAGAAAAATCTTCGTATTGGTATTGCATATAGGGGACATAAAAGTACAAAATGAAGGGTGTCCTGCGGAGACCTGTTGTCGCAGCCGCAGGCACCCTTCTGCTCAATTGAGTGACTAAAACCAGCTGGATCATCTAACAAATAAGGTAAAAAAATTGAGCCTAAAACGTGACATTAAAAACCTTTCTTGAGCATTATACATGACACAAAGATACGGTTCCATCCCTTCAGTGGTTTCAAGCCTGCTATAAGTACTCACTGATGGTTTGACCCCTTCTGTTGTGGTTCTGCCCGATACTCTTAGGTCCATGAAAATTCTCTTCAGGTTAAGCTTATCCTGAGCGATGATCACTGAGGGGTTTAAGTACAGCTCTTGGCGACCCATGTTTTCCAAGCTAGTCTTAACGTAGTTGAGCCATGGAATATTCAGACTTTTGTCTCTGCCAAGGCAATCTTGTAGGATCAACCTACTCAGTGCGGCTTCCGGGTTCGTCCAGATTTTGAGCCAGGCCAGAATTGGTCTAAACTTAATCAAATCCTCTAGGTAGGGTCTTCCTAGTTCTCTATGGACTATAACGGCTGATGTGCAATTGGGGACTTTCAATATTGAGCGAAATATTTTATTTTCCTCCCTTTGCAGTGCGTCGAGATTTATAAAGCCCCACACTTCTGAGCCGTACATGGCTTTGGGACAACACATTGAGCCATAAAGGTTCATTGTTTGTTCCGGGCACCAGCGGCCAACTCTCCTCCTGTAACCTGCAATGGCCCCAGTTGATGGCACCAATTTGCCACACCTTTCCTGAGCCAGAGGTGCAAATTTCAGTGACTCGTCGAAGAGCACACCTAAGTACGAGAACGATTGCACCCTTTCTAGTGTGTGATTGCCAATTCTATATAGGAAACTAGTCCGTGGTTTGTGACCTGCTGTCATTACATATGATTTTTTAAAATTGACGGACAGATCTAACACGTCCATGAATTTGACAAACCCATCGATTAGGATCTGCAGGCTTTGGGGGGTTCGCGCCAGGAGAACCGCATCGTCTGCGTACAACAGCACCGGGATGTTGCGTGTCCCCACCCTTGGGCAATCTGTTTTTAGGTTGTTCAGGGACTGTTCTAAATTATTGATATATAGCGAAAATAGGAAAGGGGCTAAAATGCAGCCCTGCCTCACACCACTAGTGCAGCTGAAAGAATCAGTCAACCCCCCATCCTTATTATAACGTACCCTGGCAGAGGTCTCTCTATGCAGTTCCCTCAGCGTGCAGATTATACCTGGGTCAATTCCCAGGTGATTCATCATTGCCCAGAGCTTGTTCCTGTTAACATGGTCGAATGCAGCGGCCAAGTCCATGAACCCCAGATAAATGGCTTCGTTGCTGGTTTTAGTATACTTTGCAACCAGCATGTAGAGGTTCAGGCATTGGTCACTGGAAGACCTGCCGGTCCGAAAACCGTACTGGGCATCTGAGATGATGTTATTATCCTCAGCCCACTCGGTCAGGCGATTCAGGATTACTCTTCCCAGGATTTTAGCTGTAACATCTATCAGAGAAATTGGGCGATAGCATTGGGGGTTATCTCTGTTGCCCTTTTTAAAGATAGGTACTATAATTGCCAATGACCAAGACCGGGGCAGGCCGACCATAATGGCCGCGTTTATTACTCTGGTTAAAATAGGGGCCCATAATTCCACGTTACTCAGGAACAAATCCGGGGGAGTCCCATCTGGGCCCAGGGCTTTATTTTTGGTGAGTCCCTCAATTCCCAAGCTAATTTCTTCTAGGGAGAATTCCAACGTCTGTCCCTGCATGTCCACCCCCCTCTCCTCTATCCTATCTTCCTCCCCATGGTTATACAGGCCCTCAAAGTGAGCTGTCCACTGTTCCGGCAGGATATTTGTGGCGACCTCAGGGGCGTTTTTATCTTGAAAACAAGGGGAATTTATTAATCTCCAAAATTCTGTAATATCTTTTTTTTCGGAGGCCTCCCTCAAGGCCGCCCATGCTTCCCCCTGCAGTGTTACTTTCCTTCTTTTTAGCTCCTTCCTGTGTTTTAATCTACATGTGTTGACTTTTACCTAGGTTTGCTACTAAGTGCTTTCTTTAACTCCTTCAAGGCTCGTGTGCAATCCCCGTCAAACCATTTCGGCGAGTTAGAGTTGGTTTTCTTTGGAGCCTTGGTCCACAGTAACCCTTCCACCAGGCTAGTTATTTGGCCAAATACGTTTATTAAACGAGCCCCTGCCACAGAGAAGTCTAAACACTCATTAATGAGTGATTTACCTTTTTCCATTAAGGACCGGTAAAATCTGTCCCCATCTAATTTCGCCCACCTAAGTCTTCTACCTTGGGCCGTCACTCTTTCAGAGATGCCCCCGACTGGGTTGTTCTTTTGTTTAGCCAGGTACAAAAACTCCAAAACCAAGGGGTTATGATCGCTGAAGGGGCTCCACTCAATTCCTATTTCAATGATCCGGTTTTTTAAACATCTAGAAGCAAGAATGTAGTCTATATAGGAGGAGCACCCTCTCCCTTTAAAGGTGGGGGGGGGGGGGGGGGGGGGGGAAGTGTGCCATCAGGCCCCAGTGGGATCATATCGACCGTGTGTTCCAGATCGTGAGAATGGAGGAGCTTTCCCAATTCTATACCACTCGATGAGTGGCTAAAATGGGGACCTTTTTTCATTGGGCATTTTGACCAATTCACATTGATCGGGAACAACCGGGGGCATAAGTGGCAGTTCAAATCGCCCATTACTAGTGTCGATGGGGCCAGGGCACCATAAGCAGGTGCGAGTTCTTGACTCAACCTGGCATCTAGTTCCCTCAGAATGGGGGTGTCATTTTCTGAAAGACCGGTGTTATACACGTTGAACAACACGAGCCCTAGCCCTTTATTCCTGAACCTCAGGGCCTGGATGTTCCATGCGAACCAGTCCACACTGGACCATTTGCCTTGTATTTTTAAGTCTACATACATGGACAAACCACCCTTGGCCCTGCCTGAAGAGGTTTTTGTGCTGGAATAAAAAAGCATTTATAACCGGCCATATGAAAGTGGGTGTTGTCAGTTACCCAGGTTTCTTGCAGGCAGATTATATGGAAATGGGCCATATATTGCCGCCAGTCCTCATTATCGAATTTACCTGCAAGACCTGCTATATTCCAAGAGATAGTTCTCAGTCCCTCTTTCACGGCATTAACAGTCCCTGGCCCCGACATGCCTTGAGTGATGTTAACCCGCCCCACTTGATTCCTAGGAGATAGTCTCTGCAAATCCCTGCCCTGCTGTATTGGATCTGGGGCTATGATTCCTGTCCCTACGATTGTTTGCGGGCATCCCTCAGAGATAGAGTTAGAAGCTTCTGTGGTCATTACTGGGGTCCTGCACCTGCCCACCCCTAATGTTAACTGTCCATCCACTTTGGCCAAGCGATATGTGAGTGGTGTTCCTCCTATCAATGCGTCCCGATCAGATTTCTTGTGATCCGTGTCAGCCTGCATTACCGGGATGTATGGGGTGAGTAGTCAATCGATCTCCTCTAGCGACCTTAATGGGGTGAACCTATTTGCCCAGCATGGGTGTCCACCTTCCCAAATCCCTGTCACTCGTCGTGTGCGATTTGGGGCCCTATTTGAACTCGGGTTTGGTCCCTCCCCACTTCTCCACCATGTAACCACACAGCCACCACCGGACCAGCTCATCAGCAACTGTCCTACTGGTTGCCCAGAATGCCCCACAGCAAGTTGTTCAGTTCTCTTCAATGCATCCCGCATGTAACCATGCAGCCACCACTGGACCAGCTCATCAGCAACTGTCCCACTGGTTGTCCAGGATACCCCACATTCCATATGATGCCCACAGGAATCCATGAGTTATATCGCAGTTGAACAGGCACGAACATTGTAACAAAACACAGGCCACACCACATTTGCTCGAAGGAGTCTGATTTGCTGTTCTCCTTCCACCTTTGCTATAACCCTACCAACCCCAAGAAAGCTCACTTGGCATTTTATAAAGATGTGTATTTTCTAACAACATAAAGAAAAGTATGTGAGCAAAGTACCCTATAACCTTAGTTCCACTGCCATACACCTTAATTCATGAACATATCTTAAATGTGTAAACGGGTGGTAGTTATTAGATTTTTACAACTTGATCAGATTAAATGGCACTTTCGTTGCAATAAATTACCTGAACAGGCGGCAGAGCCACAGGGTGGTATCAGAGAGTATTCTGGTTGTAAGCTTTCTTAGTCTCTCCTTTTCTAGCACCGAGATGTAAGCTGCCAAACTGTGCCCCAAAAGGGCCATGTGACCCTTTTCCCCAACGTTCTGCGTTCTGCAAATGGAAACACAAACAGTGGCAATAGAACAGTACACATGTAGTACCTTCTTACAAAATAAACATATCATCGATTTATTTCAAAAACATTTTTAGGTCTCTACGCCACTGGCTGGGTGATTAAAAACGAATCAATTTAATATGGTCAGAAAATGCACATCTGAAAATGAGGGGTCTAGGAGACTTGTGCATTTTTTCTAGTATGTGTATATGAAATGGGTCCCCAACAGCTATCTTAAACAATGGTATATTTTAACCAGGAAGGCATTCAATGTATGGCATTATCACATGTTATCCGGCTTCATTCGTGTTTTACAAAGGGTATTAAAACTTAATGAGTGTTTCTCCTAATGGACTGCAGTTTCCTCAGGAATTAACCTTTCTTTGTTCGTCGCCAGGACCTTAGGAGAACCATCTGGTAGCTTCCAGATTATCAGAGGGCAGTTGCTGGCTCAAGCAAAGGGAGCGGATGTGGCCTAAGGACCAGAGCTGCAGACTCTGAAACTGGGGAAGCAGGCTCAGGTTTCGGCTTCAGCTCATCCTGCGATACTGGGCAAATCATTTATCTCCCCATGCCAAATATTTATTGGTCTCTGGAAAGTAGCTCCAATTTTATCATAGCACTCGGAGGATCATGGTGTCCCAATTCTTTACACACGGAACTTGCGCTCCATTATGTTCCTATCATTATTCTCACTATCACAACACAGTGAACCCACAAGTGGTGTAAGCATGCTTTACACATTAAAATAACATGTAGAAATGGTATTACTACAGGTATGGGCCTTATTTAGAGTGTGGCGGTCAGGGTATTTTTTTGCTGTTGTAACGGAAAACAATGTCCACCAAATTCTCGGTCCACGTGCCCGATTAAAAGTAAAACAGCCCGCCAAGTTTAGCAGAGTCAAATTTACTCTTAAACCTTCCTCTGGTGGCCCGAGGGAGTACGAGCCATCAGAGGTTAGCCATCTGACCATACGCCCCATTTACAGTGGACAGTCAAAGGCTTTTATTTAACAGTCTATCACCACCGAGGGACAGTAAAAATAGAGGTGGGGGAAAGACACCCACACAATGGGAGAAAACCCCTATGGTGTCGGGACATTAGTTTTTAATTTTCCAACAACAAACTCACTTTGGAAGTTTGTTTTACAAAAGAAAAACTATTTTAAAAGTTTGGTGTAAGCATCCACCACTGATGATGGACGCACACCAAACTTTTAAATGGCGGTGTATGAACGGCCATGACGGTGGTCACACAAACCCAGAGAGTTAATCGCAGAGCTGGAGATTAGAACTTAATTTGGCAAGCAAAATAGGGGCAGGGTGGTGGACGCAAAGTCCTCTGCTACCTTGACTGCCATTACTCCGTCCACCAAAGTCTAAATCGTCTCCAAATCAGGAGAATCAGAAGACAGAAAGCAACGTGTTCATTCTACCAAAAGGAAGGAGTACATATTATACCAAACATGTTTGCCTCAAGCTATTTTTTATTTTGTTGATGTGGGTGGTAAAATGAAAAACATTTACCTCCGTGGCCACATTTATGCATTTAGTATCTTATTTGTGGCTTGGCCAAAGTTAGTGAATTTGTAGCTAAAATCCACATTGCCACGAGTTAATATTCGGTGGAGTGAGATATGAGTGGGCTGCATTTCACAAGAGCAGAATGAGACGTAGAATTCAGACACTCCTTTTAACTTTACAAATAGGAAATTAAATGTCTGACCTCGATTTGGATAATGGTGAAAAGTAAAAAGAGAATATGATACATTTTATTCGCACATTATTGCCTAGCGGAACCTGTTAGTGCAGTGTTTTAAGATGGTATTTCAAGCTCGGGATTAGCACTCACAATTCGGTTCATGGCCTGCTAATGTTGAGACTACTCCCAGTGTACAATACACATTTTACAACTAGGCCACTCCACAGAACTTGACATTAACATAACATAACAATGGCACAGACATGCACTTATTCATAACGTGCTAATAATTTTTATAGTGACAAAACAATTTTAGAATTCAGCTATTGGAAAAACACAAATGCATTTAATTGGTACTCTACTATTCAGAAATGCATTGGGATGTTGAATACAAACTATTTGTTTATGTACACAAATAAAGAGTAAAAAAACACGCTACCATACCGATACACCAGCGTGTCTTCCTCGTCATCCCCATGCATAAGTGTCTGAACTAACTGGAGAATGCTAACCATATCCTGGCCACTGTGAGGGTGACAAGAGGGGAAACAAAGGTGAAAACAGTACTTCTTTGGACACACTCCAATGTATTTTCTAAATGAGTGAATGCTGGTACAATCAACGTAAATACCTCCTGATGGACAGGAATATAAATAGTGCCCAGGCTGAAATGTAATAATCCTCAACTCATTTGCACAATTTGTTTTTTAAATGTTTAATAGCAACCATAACATTTTGAACAGAAACGTTTTAACGCAGTAACAATAACAGTAGACAGAACAAGGGTTGGTGTAGCGTTAGCATTAAGTCACAGAGATTTGCAAACACGTTAACCATGCCAAATTGCAAGGTTATTAATAGAAAAGAAAAACAGATAATGGCTACAAATTGGCCTATTAGTAATAAGGTTTACATATGAGCACTATACATATTTACAGCTGTATACAGTTAACAGGACAGCACTCACTTTTCTCTTTCAAGTTGCAAGAAATGGCATTTCAGTTTTCCTCATCGGGTGGAAAAGACAGTAAAAACACAGGAACATGGAGGACTCACTGGGCCTGGGTGCCATTAGATGATTATTATTATATGACTTTAAGCTATGGGTTGAGGTGAGGTGATATGAGGCCTGGGAGGTAATTAGGGACGCGTCTCTTCACAGCTTTAAATACAAGCACTGGTAGTTTGTAAAAGGCTCTCTTTTTGGTCAAGACCTATACAGGTCAGTGGTGATATGATGAACTGAGAGCATGTTTTGGAAGAGTGTACAAGGTTCTCGAGGCAACATGTAAGACTTTTTTAGTTGAGCAGTTATTGAGTTTTGGGGTAGGACTAAGAACAAGCAACTGGATTATTCAAGTCTGCAGACTACTAGTGAGTAGTTGAGAGTTTTGACAGCGTTGAATGCAATTTGTAGGCAGGATTGTGCAAATATTCAACATTATGCTCTGGCTGTGTTGGTTATAAATGATTCTATCCTCAAGGATACGTTGAAAAGAGCGCAATGTTTGTGGTGGAGGACGTGAGCTTCAGCGTGCAAGGGCAAAACGTAATAGAGGGTCAGTTAGGTAAATGGGCCCCAATAAGGAGGGGGAAGTATGCCAACCAGTGGCAGGTGACAATGAGACAATATGAATTTGATACCTGCCTGTGAAGGTGGGTGGGTGCAAGAAGAGTAGGAAATGAGAAACAAATGTTGATGTTTCCAAGGGATATCATAAAGGTAGAGGGATAAGAGATCCAAGAGAACCTTGGCGGAATGCCCACATATAGTGATATAGGTACTGAAGAAGCATGGTTGGAAATGGAGAAGGTGAGACACTTTTGGCTGGGGCTTTTGATGCGCTGCGATTCGAAGGAGGACAGAAGGAAATGATAATCTAAAGCAGAGAATATGTTTTGAATGTGATTTTGGTGTTTACTCTTGATAAAGTTGGAGAAGTTAAGGTGCAGTTTCTGTCACATGAAGGGCACAGAAACCGGATTGGAACGGGCTGACTATGTTGTTTGAGTTGTAAGTGTGATGTGACTGAAGACCAGAGGTTTGAGTATTTTGCAAAAAATAAGTAGTTGTGACACTGTACAATAGTTGGCTGGAGGGGAAGGATCAGCAGGAGGAACGTTTTATGAAGAGTCGGGGCTACAACTGATTTGAGGCATGGAGGTTATGTGGCAGATGAAAATGGTTGGTTAGAGCGGTCAAGCAGAGAATGACCCCGTCGGTGAAGACAAGAGGTCTGCTGGTATGTGAGATAAATGGATCAGATGGTGCACAGGATGGATTGGCAGTTTTGATTTACATTATTTCAGAAAGAGAAGAGATTAATAATGAATACAGCTGAGTGAGCTTGCAGTGAAAACAAGGGGCTTGAGGATGAAGGATGGGCTGTCAGTAATGTGGCTATTTCTCGAATGATTATTTTTCAGGTGAAGTATGATTCATGCAACATCAATAGCTGAAGAGTTTGTGAAAGGTAAATATCAAGGAAAGAGCAGATTCTTGATGGTGTATGCAAGTCACTGTGGGTGAGGCTGAAGTGAGGTGATCAGGTCCTCAGAGTATTTGATTTGGAACTGTCAAGAGCATAGAAGAGTATGTTCAGAGCTTGTTTGTATATTTACGGTTTGTATAGGTCTTGTTCTTAGGAAGAAATAATTGTCTTTTTTCAGACTACAAATGGTATGTGTAACCCACTGATTTGGCCATGAGGCAGTAGAGAAGAAAGTGCATCATGGATAGTGTGAATAAAATACTGGTACTATTGAAACAGTCAGAACTCTCTGCCACAAATATCAACATTATTTGAAAGGGACATCATTCTTGGGTCACTGTTGAGACAACATACCTGCCTTGTAAGGGTCCAGGAATATCCTTTCTTGAATATTTCTTACTGTCCTTTTCATCTTCTCGCCTAATGTGCACAAATACAAGCCAGGGTGAACATCTTTCAAGAGAAGTAAATAACAGAACTAATAGCTTAATATTTTTCAGCTTAAAGACGTAAAGTATGAGCTTAAAGCTGCTTGCCATGAGAGCCACAATTGTGTAAATTATTACATGATAACTGGAGGATTCTAGCCTAATAATCATCTTTGGCTGTTACATGTTAGGGTCACCTGCTCATTAATCTTGGGCAGGTTACTGAGTGCTGAGTGTGGTCCATTCTGATCACTGTTCAAAGGTAGTCTGTAAAGTGGACTCTTAGGTATCCAGGATTGTTTTAAGTTTCCAGGCAGCATTACACAATCAGTTAGCTTTCTTCTTCCACTTGTTGTGCATGAAGGCCGCCCAGTAACTGTATTAAGCAAGTACTTCTGAACACCACTACACTACTAAACTTATACGACAAGCTTGAAACTGGCTCCTTCCTCAAGCATGTGTTCCCTTCCTACCTGCACTGGGAATAAATGCAGTGCTTATTTTGTAAAAATGTAATTGCCAGGGCCCTACTCAGCAGCCCACTACAGCCTGCACCACCCACTGCCCCTGCCAGCGATGCCAAGAACAGTACTAACACAACTACTTACTGTCGCACTCCTACAAGTGTGACAATTCAGACTATTCCTGGCTACCAAAAGCTATAATAATTGTGTGGAATAGTCTGAATTGTCATTTTTAATGTATATTGAAATATTTAACACTGTTTTGTTCATCTCAAGGTGAGACAGACAGCGCAACCATGTGGTGGACTGTCATTAATACTGGTGCTGAGAATTAAGTGCGGGTGCCGAGTACCAGAAACCACAGGCTCAAATTAAGCACCGGATAACTGCTGGTTTCAGTTTTAGAACCTGATACCTTTCATGGTCATAGATACACTATATAGGGTTGTCATCTTCCCAAGAATAAATACCCGCCATTTGTTGTTGTTTTAAGATTCTTTAAAGCACACGACACTAAATAGAACTTAGAACAAAATTGCATGTATTCATTGTAATATGACTTATGTCTTTGTTAACTTTATTTTTTATAGTCATTGATTATTAATACAGCTCCAGAACACCATTAAAAGTGCTTTCTATTTATATTTGCAATTGGAAGTATGTACAGTAAGGGCTAAAAATATTGGCTTTAGGTGAATTTGCTTATAAAAATCATGTAATTCAAGAAAGCAATAAAGTCTGCCAGCTCTGTCCACTCATTTCGGAATGGATCCAGTTACGGGCTAAGCAGTGGGTAGAAGTTTTCAGGTACACTCAATCACAATAAACAAGGAGACCCAGATCTAGTTCAGACAGTGGCCTAAGAAAGGACTCTGCATCTGTTAATTAAAACTTTCAACCTAGAAACACCTGGCTTTGCCAAAAAACTAAACGTAAGCATGCTATTTGGCGCTAAGACTACCTTCATTATGACACTCTTACCATTATTTATTGCCTTTTATAGTCCTTCATTACCTCACTTTTATGAGCAGATCTGATTAGAAATTATTAGCAAAATATGGTTTACAATACTGCTTGTCAAACTTTCAAAGTGGATAAATGACAATAGTCTAGTGACAACACAGGTGACAATACATAACTACAGTTACACACACACAGATATATATATACAGAGTATACCAGAACTGCATTTATACCCGGTACAATTGTTTGGATGTGATTGGTGGTTTGCAGACACTATAGCCAAAATGCCTGTTCCTTTACACCCCCAACCGAGTAGGATATATCCATGTCTCTATGACTAGGCTCTATACTCGCCTTGCTATGGATGTCCAGCTATATCTTTCATATGTGCTGGGAGATGAAGATTGGGTGTGTGGTTATTCAGACTATTTCTGGTTATCTAGACTGGACAGTGGCACTGTCAACCAAATCTTCAGAATCAATCATAACAATCAAATTGGTTTCCTAGAAACAGCCCCACACAGAGTAAAAAATGTGAACTGTGTGTGACTCACCGAAACCAGACTAGCAAGATTGGTGCCCATTCACATGTGCAGAAACTTGACCAGCAAGAGCCTTTTCTGCCTATCCCTACTGTATTCAATCCACCACTAAATGATGGATCCTTGCTTTACTACCATCATGTTATGCACCTTCATGCACTACATGGTGCTGTTCACGGTTTCATTGTTATGTCAGTACTGGGATTCAAATGTGGCTGTTAGTCCCTCTACTTCTACTCAACATTATTTCTGTAACTTCACTGTGCCTCGTTTTCGTGACTATAGGTTAAGTTTATTAACACCCTGAATTATTAGGAAAACTGTTATTCCTAACTCAGTAGCATAATGCGTCAGCAACCTTTGTGTAATTATATTACAAACCTTGCTTCTCTGCAGGTGGGTGGCAGTGTGTGTGTTTTTTTAGCCTTATAACCTTTATTCACAGTTCTCAGTTTATATTTGACAAGTGCAATGTATTTCTGTATGATCAAGTTCTTGGTTGGTTTTCTGCAGTGTGTTTACCTCCAGCTGTTCAAGTCAGAGTAATCATAAATACACCCATGAACTCTGAAAATAGATAGACATTATGTTTTTATGCTAGAATCATTGTTGAAATATCTGCAATTTTTAAAAACAAAAATGTGTACGATTTTATGATGTATGTACTTTTATGATCATTTTTAACTTGATCGAATAAAGTAAAGAAATTAAATGATAGACATCGCTATTTCGACACTATGCACCTAAGTAAAAGGCAAAAGTGAAGGTTGACATTGGTTGTGCTTTGGAGATTACAATGAATTATAAAGTAGCATCTAGACATGAATCTCCTACAACTGCCAATGATTCACATACACACAACAGTGTGCTTATCCGTAAAATTAGCACACACTGGAAGAGAATCCAAGTTTTCAAATTTCAATGTAATAATGAACAGTAGATACAGTTTCAGAGACGCAATGTACTAAATGCAGATTTTCAAAAGAATTGCATTTTCTTAAATGTGCATTAAACTGTGGTTAAATCATATATTGTATTGAACGCATCTAGGAACTTTCGAAAAAGTATGTTTTTAACTGCCCAGATTTGAACAGAAATATTACTGTCAAGTTAAAAAAACTTCCCAATTGTAAAAAGTTAAGCCACCCAGAAAAGACCCCAAAAACATGTTATTGGCCCATAAGTAAGACATTACGCCAAACCTTTTTTAAATGACCTAGAGTTTCAAATCAGTGTAAAACTATGAGAATTTCATAAAGGATCCCACACTTTTCAGAATATGGGTCCATCAGAGATTTGGTGTAGTAATTTGTGCAGACATCTCGATTTAGTCAAAAGGTTTATTGCATTACAGGAGGTACTGCGCAGCAGTCATATCAGCGACCGCAGAAGCGCAACTGACAAACAGCCAGCATTCGGCATTAGAACATAGAATTAAACATCACAAAAGGTTCTAACTACGGATGATGGAGGGACCAGGCATCCGCCATGGAGAACCACTACATTATCTTCTCCTTCCAGAAGTTTAACTAAAATTAAACTGGAATGACAACAGCTAAGCACAGTAGAAAAGAAAATTAAATTTAAAAAAAGAAAGGAAAACGTACAAAGGATAATCCTATCTAAGAAAAATAAGCAATGAAGATGTAAGTAACAAAATCTGAAAAACATACAATAAGTGAAATCATTGGAATCTCAGTGGAACATTGCAATGATGCTTGCTCCTACGAAGAACAGAGCAGTTCTCACTCTCTCTCTCTTGGAAGCTGTATCAGGACGATCAATCTTGACAGAATCACCATGACACCCACCAACATCAGCACTACAGTCAAACACCTGCAGATTCTTCAACTTGACCACTCCGGCAATGTTCCACCAGTTCTCGTAATTAACCCTAATGGCATTGCCACGCATCTTGTCAACAACAAGAGGATCAGAAAATGTGATTTCTCCCTTGGGCGTGTGGATAGGATTTTTGATGCGCATAACTCACACAGATATTGAGAGAAACAGCTTTCTTCCTCTCATCAAAATAGTTTTTCTGCTGTTCTTGAACCTTATTAACATTCAATCTGACAAACTCATCCATAACATTCATCTTGACCCACTTGGACATCCAACCAGGGCAAATTTTAGAGGAAGGCTTCCTCCCCCTCAAAAGTTCAAAAGGCGAAATCCTGGTGGAAGAATGTGGAGTGGTATGGTAAAACCAAAGCATGGAACGTACTGCATTTTGCACCACACACTTGCTGGCAATGGCCCATTGGACACAATTGTTCAACACTCTATTCATGCGCTCAACCAGCCCGTTGGCTTGGGGATGATAAAGTGTGGTGCACAATTCCCCCTTGTTTGAGAAAACTTTGAAACTCAGAACTAACGAATTGTACGGCATTGTCTGAAACGATAGAAGACGGAAACCCTTCTCTTAAGAGGTCTTTCAGAAAAAGAATAATGTTCTTAGAGGTAGGTTCACCCATGAACCGAATTTCAGGCTATTTGGAGGAGTAGTCGATAGCAACCACAGCAAACCTAGAGGACACGGGAAGTAAATTGAAAGGGCCAACAAGATCAACGCCAATTTTTCCCACGGTCTACTCGGGAATTCAGAAGGTTGCATGGGAGGGGTCCTCACCTTGAAGCTTTTATCCGCACATCCGCAAACCACACAATTGTCAACAAGCTCATAAACACCCGTGTCCATTTGTGGCCACCAAAACACCTCTCTCAATCTGAGTTTGGTAAGGATTTTTCCTAAATGCCCTTCATGTGCATGTGAGAAAGTGCCATCTTTCTTGCATGGTATGCCCCCACTTTTTGCTGAATTGCTGAATGTACTTTGACTGAGTGTGCCCTGGACTCCTGCCAATCAGGTGCCCAGGGCCTATGTTCCTTCCCTAAAACAAACCAAACCCAAATTGGCAAACCCTGGCCACATGTCAGCCCCTGGTAAATGGTACCCTAAGTACCCAGGGCTTTGTGACCAAGGAAGGCCTCTAAGAGCTGCAGCACTCCTTGTGCCACTCTTAGAGGCCCTGTACCCTTACACACACACACACACACTGCCTTTGCAGGCTGAGTGTTTGGGTGCAAGACAAAAACAAAGTCGACATGGCACACATCCCTGTGTGCCATGCCCATCACATACACTTCCATGGCATACATCAGTCACCCCTCTAGCTGGGTGCCTTATGCCAATAGTGTGGGCACAGGAGCAGGAGCCCTGTACCCCTAAAGTGCCCAGGTCCATTCCTGAGCCCTGTAAGTGCAGTGCTGCCATTTAAGAGTACATGGTGCTGAGAGCTCGTCAAACACGAGCTCCACAGCACCATAATGGCAACACTTAAGACTGAGAAGTTTGGTATCAAACTTCTCAGCACATTAAACCCACACTGATGCCAGTGTGGGATTTAATGTACCCAGCACCCCAGAGGGCATCTTAGAGGTACCCCCTCGAACCTAACCTACAAATCCACGTCTGCTCTGAGGCTGCCTAGGCTGCCACCCAGCAGACATGTTGCTGGACCCCTGGGTAGGAGAGCCCCTGCTCTCCTGGTCCTGCAACAATGTACATCCTGGGCGAGGTGCTAAATCTCCTCCCCCAGGATGGGCAGGGGGAAGCTTCAAAGGCATGCCGCCTCTGTGAGCTTCCCCAGGCCCCTGCAACCCCCCACTCTGGCGGGAAGCTTTGGCCGGAAACCCCAAATAAGGACAGGGGATGTGCCAGCCTGCCAACCCCACCCCTCAGGTGGGGGAGGCGAGGTGAAGCACATCTCCGGGCTCTCGCCATCTTGAAGATAGGGAGCCCTACCCTATCAGTACTAGGCTACTGCCCCCTCCCACAGTAGAGAGGCAGGATAGGGGGTGTACCCACCCCAGGACGGGGACCCATTGGTCCCTGCCCTTCACCTACCTGTAACGCCCCTAAATCTAGTATTTAGGGGCACCCTGAACCTTCCTTCCCCAGATTCCAGACTACGAAGAGCAAGAAGAAAGAAGACCTGCCCTGCAGCTGCTGAAAAGAGGAAGACACCAACTGCTTTGGCCCCAGCCCTACCGGCCTGTCGACCCTCGAACCTGCTCCAGCTCGGCATCTCTTGTGGCTAGCAACCTCACCAACCCCGGAGGACCTGGCTACCTTTTGGCTCTAAGCCCCTGGGACTCCCATGAGTAGAGGCTTTACTCGAAACCTATCTCTAACCCCTGGCAGTAGCCCGGAACCGCGAACCCAGCACACTCTGCACCAGCCGAGCCTGGCCAGTGCAGGAGTGAACAAAGACCCTGAGGACGACCCCACGGCGACTGTGACCCCGAGTCCGGCACCCAAGGACCTCCCTCGACACTCCTGAAGAAGCCTGCAGCCTCAGAACCAGGTGCCCCCCAACCGCGATCAACAGAGGGTAAGATTTCCCGACACCTAAAGGCACCCCTGCACGCGGCGCCCCACGGCCCCCTGTGCCCAATCCCGGGGTACCTACCTATCCTCCA
Organism: Triturus cristatus; assembly: GCF_964204655.1. NCBI lineage: Eukaryota > Metazoa > Chordata > Amphibia > Caudata > Salamandridae > Triturus > Triturus cristatus. The sequence goes on from NC_140593.1 coordinate 566,471,344, forward strand.
ACTACCCAACTTACCTCTCGAAGTGGTGGTGGCACCTGAAGAGTCCTCGTCCCCGAGCTTGCAGTCTTTTTCTTAACCGGAGATTTCCCATTGAAATCCATTGAGCGCCCGAAGGCTCAAAAGCACTCTGAACCCAGCAGCCCGAGTGGCCCTGGCAGTGAAAACTCTACTCCTACCTACTTCCCCACTTGCCCTGAGTAAGTGACCAGGAGCCCAGCTCCCACAGCCGCGTGGCTTGCCAGTCAGCAGCCACCAAACAAGGCCCCCCTATCCCTCATAGGAGAACATTGGGCCTAATTCTCTCTGCACGCGGCCGCCCTAGAGCCGCTGAGGGTGAACCAACTGTACCTACCTGACCCTGGGAGACCAGAGTCTGTGCCCAGAACCTCAACTCTGCCAGTCGAGTACTTACCCTTAAACCGCAAACTCTATTTTCCTCATAGGGTAACATTGACTGGCTTTTCCCTGAAATTTCTTCTAAGTTTGGACTTTTCAAATCTTTAAATATTCACCAAAAATCAGACGAGTGACAAAAACGAATTTACTCACCTGCTCTTATGTGAGCTCCCAGTGCTGGATCTTGGTGCCCAGCACGGACTCTGAAAAATACCTACAACTGTACTTACCCTTAACTCAATTTTCTTCCATAGGAAACCATTGACTGTTTTTCTGTGAAATTTCTTCTAAGTGTCGATTTCTGCAATCTTTAAATATTCTTCAAAAATCGTATATTATCTGAAAACGTAATTACTTACCTGTTTTGGATAAAGGTCCCAGTACTGAGTCTAGGCACGCAGTACTGGATTACAAAAGTAACGAGAACATACTGTACCTGTAACCTGCATTTTCTTCCATAGGGAATCATTGACTGTTTTAGCTAAATATTAGTTAAAAATCATTACAGTACTTAAGTCGACTTTCATCACTTGATTCTGAGAACTGACCCAGGGCTGAATCTAGGATCCAGTCCTGGAATTCCAAAAGTAATCTAAAAAGTAATCTGTTGCAAATAACTTGAATTTACCATTGAGCTCAATGTATTGTTGTGTTTAAAAATAGAGTTGCCTACTGCAACCACTTGTAACGGTTTACTAAAGTCTATTGCATATTGCAAAAGTATTTATATGAAACCTCTACTGTTGAGAAAGTATATTTTAACTCCAAGTGTTGGTTCTAAAATAAAACAAGCATATATTTTTTATATATAAACCATTGGCCTAGAGTTCAGTTATTGAGTGTGTGAAACCATTTGCTGACTGAGTGTGTACAACAAATGCTTTACACTGTCCTCTGGTACTGCCTTACTGCTCGACCAAGCTACCACTTTAGAGAGTAAGGTTATACCTAACTTTAACCTCTGTCAAACCCTGGGGGACTGTGGACTCTGTACACCCTGTACCTATTAAGGAACAGTATATACAGAGCCACTTTCTCACATTGGTGGATCAGCGGTGGGATACAAACTTGCATTTGTTGGACTACTTGGTTACCATCTGATCACACGACAGAACTCTTAAAAATTGCCTTTAGAATTCTGATTGGTCTTTTCCAAAATTACTAAAAGTCTTGCTAGGGCCTTGCTTAAGTCCCATTAGAATTTTAGAAAAATAAAAGTCACTATAGTCAGGGTAGCGGGTTAGAATTGTCAGGTTAGAATGTCTTAAACAAACCCAGCTGTTAGTGATAATAATAACATGGACCTGGTGGAGGAGCTCGACCACACACCTTACTTACACTTGTCTTTCAAGGAATTGAGGTCCTTATGCAAACTTAAAAATTTACCAATGGGCCTGCATCCAACCAAACTAGGGCTCCAGGAGCTCTTGGCTGAGTATGCTAAGGACCACCCATCTGAACATGGTGATGGCCAGTCAGATGAGGAAAGGGAAGCAGAGGAGGTTGACAATAAGCCCCCCATGCTATTCCCTAGGGAGGAGAGGGCACCCATACCCTCCAATCCAAGGATTAGCATCTGGGCACCTAGAGACTACACAGGTGGCTCTGGTACCAGAGAGAACACTGGGGGACCCACCAGTGAAGAGGACAGCCTTGTGAGGCTGGCAAAAAGACTAGAGCTAGAGTCCAGGCTCCTGGCTCTAGAAAAAGAAAGGAGAGAGATGGGTTTAGCACCCATCAATGGTGGCAGCAATAATAAAAATAAGGATAGGGAGGAAACTTCTGACCTTAAAATCCCCAAAGGGATTGTCCCTAAATTTGAGGAAGGTGATGATATCACCAAATGGTTCACAGCCTTTGAGAGGGCTTGTGATATCAGAAAAGTAAAGAAACCTCTCTGGGGGGCACTCCTGTGGGAACTGTTCTCTGGTAACTGCAGAGACAGACTTCTGACCCTTTCTGGGCCAGAAGCAGGATCCTATGACCTCATGAAGAGAGCTCTGATTGAGGGATTTGGATTCACCACTGAGGAGTATAGAATTAGATTCAGGGGGGCTCACAAAACCCAGACCCAGTCCTGGATTGATTTTGTAGACTTCTCAGTGAAGACACTGGATGGTTGGTTAGCTGGACATGGTGTGCAGGATTTTACTGGATTGTATAATTTATTCATGAAGGAACATATATTGAGTAACTGCACAAATGAAAACTTGCATCAGCATTTGGTAGACCTAGGTCTAATTTCTCCCCAAGAATTGGGAAAGAACGCAGACCACTGGGTCAAGACTAGGGTGACCAAGACAGCCACTGGGGGTGACTAAAAGAAAGTGGTCCCAAAACCTCCCCAGGGGAAAGGTGGTGAGAATCCCCAAGATAAAAAGTCTGAGTCTTCCAAAGGGCCACAAAAACCTGTTCAGGTGGGTGGGACCCAAACTACTCCCTATGTGCCCCAACCATATAGGGGGAAGAACTTTGATCCCTTAAAGGCCTGGTGTAATTACTGTAAGAAGCAAGGACACCTAACTGTAGCTTGCCCCCAAGACAAAGCCCCTAAGGCACCCAGTACAGCTACTCCTGGGGCAGCAAGCATACAAATGGGATCAGAAGTGTACCCTGAACAAATCTGGGAACACACTGAAGCAAGTCTAGTCTCCTTGGGAGAAGTGGAGTTTGCCACTATAGCTGTGTGGCCCCCCAACTTAAAGAAATACTTACAGTACCCCTGGGTGAATGGAACTAGGGTAGAAGCTCTGAGGGATACAGGTGCCAGTGTCACTATGGTGAAAGACACACTGGTTTCCCCTGAGCAATACTTGATTGGGAAGTCTTACCCAGTCACCAACGCTGACAGTGTCACCACTAGTCATCCCATGGCCTTGGTAACATTAGGGGGGGGGGGGGGGGGGGGGGTTACTGGCCTGAAACAGTAGTGGTCTCTCCAAAGTTGCCAGCTGCCTGTCTGCTTGGAAATGATCTGGAAACCTCAGCCTGGGCTGAGGTTGAGCTAAAGGCCCATGCAGCCATGCTGGGCATCCCTGAATTGGTGTGTGTGCAAACCAGAGCACAGAGCAAGAGGAAGGGTGAAAAAGTAGGTCTGGAGCATGAAATAATGGCCCAGCCAACCAAGAAAAAAGGAAAGAAGACTGGGGAACCAGCTTCTACACAGCAAAACATTCAGGGCCCCTCTCCCCAGGGAGAGGATTTGGATACCCCTGAGGGAACTGAGTCCATGGAGCTTGACCCTTACCAGGTTGAACTCTTGGGCCCAGGGGGACCCTCTAGGGAAGAGCTGTGCCAGGGTCAGCGAGACTGTCCCACTCTTGAAAGCCTGAGGCAACAAGCTGTTTCAGAAGCAAGGGGAGATGTCAGTGGTACTCACAGAGCTTATTGGGAAGAGGGATTACTGTATGCTGAGGCAAGAACCCCCACTCCTGGAGCCACCAGGAGGGTGGTAGTGCCACAGAAATACAGGGAGTTCCTCCTAACTTTGGCTCATGACATCCCCCTAGCTGGACATCTGGGGCAATCCAAAACTTGGGAAAGGCTAGTAAGTCACTTTTACTGGCCCCAGATGCACCAAAAGTTGAAGGAGTTTGTCAGCTCCTGTGTTACCTGTCAAGCCAGTGGCAAGACAGGTGGCCACCCAAAGGCCCCCCTCATCCCACTACCAGTGGTGGGGGTCCCCTTTGAAAGGGTAGGAGTGGACATTGTGGGTCCACTTGAACCTCCCACAGCCTCAGGGAACAAACTTATTCTAGTGGTAGTGGATCATGCCACTAGGTACCCGGAAGCAATTCCCCTTAGGACTACTACAGCTCCTGCAGTAGCCAAGGCCCTCCTGGGTGTCTTCACCAGGGTGGGTTTTCCTAATGAGGTGGTTTCAGACAGCGGTTCCAACTTCATGTCTGCTTACCTAACACACATGTGGAAAGAGTGTGGGGTGCAGTATAAGTTTACTACCCCCTACCACCCACAAACCAATGGCCTTGTTGAGAGATTCAACAAGACATTGAAAGGTATGATCATGGGGCTCCCTGACAAACTCAAAAGGAGATAGGATGTCCTGTTACCATGCCTGCTTTTCGCTTACAGGGAAGTACCACAGAAGGGAGTAGGTTTCTCACCCTTTGAATTTCTGTTTGGTCATCCTGTAAGGGGACCACTTTGTCTTGTAAAAGAGGGCTGGGAGAGGCCTCTTCAAGAGTCCAAACAAGACATAGTGGACTATGTGCTCGGCCTAAGGTCCAGAATGGCTGAGTACATGGAAAAAGCATCCAAGAACCTTGAGGCCAGCCAGGAGCTCCAGAAGCACTGGTATGACCAAAAAGCTGCACTGCCTGAATTTCAACCTGGGCAACAGGTGTGGGTTTTGGAGCCAGTGGCACCAAGCGCTCTCCAAGATAAATGGAGTGGCCCTTACCCTATCCTAGAAAGAAAGAGTGAGGTCACCTATCTAGTTGACCTAGGCACTAGCAGGACACCCAAGAGGGTCATCCATGTGAACCGCCTCAAACTCTACAATGACAGGGCTGACATCACCATGCTGATGGTGACTGATAAGGAGCAGGAAGCAGAAAGTGAACCTCTCCCTGACCTCCTCTCCTACAGCCCAACAGATGGGTCAGTAGATGGTGTGATCTTCTCAGACACCCTCTCTGCCCAACAGCAAACTGACTGCAAGCAAGTCTTGCAGCAGTATGCTAGCCTCTTTTCCCTGACCCCTGGTCTGACAAACTGGTGTACCCATGATGTGGACACTGGTGGCAGTGCACCTGTCAAAAACAAAATCTATCGACAGTCAGACCAAGTCAAGGAGAGCATCAAAGCTGAGGTCAGCAAGATGCTGGAGTTAGGGGTCATTGAACCCTCTGAGAGCCCCTGGGTCAGCCCAGTGGTTCTAGTTCCCAAACCTCATCAACAAGGTGAAAAGAGAGAGATGAGGTTCTGTGTGGACTATAGAGGGCTCAACTCTGTCACTAAGACAGATGCTCACCCTATCCCAAGAGCAGATGAGCCGATAGATAAATTAGGGGCTGCCCAATTCCTCAGTACCTTTGACTTAACTGCAGGGTACTGGCAGATTGGCATGGCCCCAGGAGCAAAAGAAAAGACAGAATTCTCCACCCCTGATGGGCATTACCAGTTTACTGTGATGCCCTTTGGGTTAAAGAATGCCCCTGTCACTTTCCAGAGGCTGGATAACCATGTCCTGGCTGGGCTGGAGTCCTTTAGTGCAGCTTATCTTGATGATATTGCTGTCTTTAGCTCCACCTGGCAGGATCACCTGATCCACCTTGGAAAAGTTTTAGAGGCTCTGCACAATGCAGGTCTCACTATCAAGGCATCCAAATGCCAGATAGGGCAGGGCACTGTGGTGTACTTGGGCCACGTTGTATGTGGAGGCCAGGTACAGCCCTTACAACCCAAGATCCAGGCCATCATGGACTGGATAGCTCCAACAACCCAGACCCAAGTCAGGGCATTTCTTGGCTTGACTGGGTACTACAGGTGGTTTGTGAAGGGGTATGGGTCCATTGTGACCCCCCTCACAGAACTCACCTCCAAGAAAATGCCCAAGAAGGTGAACTGGACAGTTAGTTGCCAAAAGGCTTTTGACACCCTAAAAGAAGCAATGTGCTCAGCACCAATTCTAAAAGCTCCAGATTATGCCAAGCAGTTCATAGTGCAGACTGATGCCTCTGAGCTAGGGATAGGAGCGGTCCTATCCCAGACCAATGATGAAGGCCAAGACCAACCTGTTGCTTTTATAAGCAGGAGGCTACTCCCCAGAGAGCAGCGTTGCAGTGCCATTGAGAGGGAGGCCTTTGCTGTGGTTTGGTCCCTGAAGAAGTTGAGGCCATACCTGTTTGGTACTCACTTACTGGTTCAAACTGACCACAGACCTCTCAGATGGCTAATGCAGATGAAAGGGGAAAGTCCAACATTACTAAGGTGGTCCATCTCCCTACAGGAAATGGACTTTGAAGTGGAACACAGACCAGGGACTGCCCATGCCAATGCAGATGGACTTTCCAGGTTGAAGACTCCATAGGACAAGGTTAGTCTCATCACCTTTCGTTGGGGGGGGGGGGTTTGTGTGAGAAAGTGCCATCTTTCTTGCATGGTATGCCCCCACTTTTTGCTGAATTGCTGAATGTACTTTGACTGAATGTGTCCTGGACTCCTGCCAATCAGGTGCCCAGGGCCTATGTTCCTTCCCTAAAACAAACCAAACCCAAATTGGAAAACCCTGGCCACATGTCAGCCCCTGGTAAATGGTACCCTAAGTACCCAGGGCTTTGTGACCAAGGAAGGCCTCTAAGAGCTGCAGCACTCCTTGTGCCACTCTTAGAGGCCCTGTACCCTTACACACACACACACTGCCTTTGCAGGCTGAGTGTTTGGGTGCAAGAAAAAAACAAAGTCGACATGGCACACATCCCTGTGTGCCATGCCCATCACATACACTGCCATGGCATACATCAGTCACCCCTCTAGCTGGGTGCCTTATGCCAATGGTGTGGGCACAGGAGCAGGAGCCCTGTACCCCTACAGTGCCCAGGTCCATTCCTGAGCCCTGTAAGTGCAGTGCTGCCATTTAAGAGTACATGGTGCTAAGAGCTCGTCAAACACGAGCTCCACAGCACCATAATGGCAACACTAAAGACTAAGAAGTTTGGTATCAAACTTCTCAGCACATTAAACCCACACTGATGCCAGTGTGGGATTTAATGTACCCAACACCCCAGAGGGCATCTTGGAGGTGCCCCCTCGAACCTAACCTACAAATCCACATCTGCTCTGAGGCTGCCTAGGCTGCCACCCAGCAGACATGTTGCTGGACCCCTGGGTAGGAGAGCCCCTGCTCTCCTGGTCCTGCAACAATGCACATCCTGGGCGAGGTGCTAAATCTCCTCCCCCAGGATGGGCAGGGGGAAGCTTCAAAGGCATGCCGCCTCTGTGAGCTTCCCCAGGCCCCTGCAACACCCCACTCTGGCGGGAAGCTTTGGCCGGAAACCCCAAATAAGGACAGGGGATGTGCCATCCTGCCAACCCCACCCCTCAGGTGGGGGAGGCGAGGTGAAGCACATCTCCTGGCTCTCGCCATCTTGAAGATGGGGCGCCCTACCCTATCAGGACTAGGCTACTGCCCCCCTCCCACAGGAGAGAGGCAGGATAGGGGGTGTACCCACCCCAGGACGGGGACCCATTGGTCCCTGCCCTTCACCTACCTGTAAAGCCCCTAAATCTAGTATTTAGGGGCACCCTGAACCTTCCTTCCCCAGATTCCAAACTACGAAGAGCAAGAAGAAAGAAGACCTGCCCTGCAGCTGCTGAAAAGAGGAAGACACCAACTGCTTTGGCCCCAGCCCTACCGGCCTGTCGACCCTCGAACCTGCTCCTGCTCCAGCCCGGCATCTCTTGTGGCTAGCAACCTCACCAACCCCGGAGGACCTGGCTACCTTTTGGCTCAAATCCCCTGGGACTCCCATGAGTAGAGGCTCTACTCGAAACCTATCTCTAACCCCTGGCACTAGCCCGGAACCGCAAACCCAGCACACTCTGCACCAGCCGAGCCTGGCCAGTGCCGGAGTGAACAAAGACCCTGAGGAAGACCCCACGGCGACTGACCCAGAGTCCGGCACCCAAGGACCTCCCTCGACACTCCTGAAGAAGCCTGCAGCCTCAGAACCAGGTGCCCCCCAACCGCGATCAACAGAGGGTAAGATTTCCCGACACCTAAAGGCACCCCTGCACGCGGCGCCCCACGGCCCCCTGTGCCCAATCCCGGGGTACCTACCTATCCTCCAACTACCCAACTTACCTCTCGAAGTGGTGGTGGCACCTGAAGAGTCCTCATCCCCGAGCTTGCAGTCTTTTTCTTAACCGGAGATTTCCCATTGAAATCCATTGAGCGCCCGAAGGCTCAAAAGCACTCTGCATCCAGCCGCCCGAGTGGCCCTGGCAGTGAAAACTCTACTCCTACCTACTTCCCCACTTGCCCTGAGTAAGTGACCAGGAGCCCAGCTCCCACAGCCGCGTGGCTTGCCAGTCAGCAGCCACCAAACAAGGCCCCCCTATCCCTCATAGGAGAACATTGGGCCTAACTCTCTCTGCACCCGGCCGACCTAGAGCCGCTGAGGGTGAACCAACTGTACCTACCTGACCCTGGGAGACCCCCGAGTCTGTGCCCAGAACCTCAACTCTGCCAGTCGAGTACTTACCCTTAAACCGCAAACTCTATTTTCCTCATAGGGTAACATTGACTGGCTTTTCCCTGAAATTTCTTCTAAGTGTTGACTTTTCAAATCTTCAAATATTCACCAAAAATCAGCCGAGTGACAAAAACGAATTTACTCACCTGCTCTTAGGTGAGCTCCCAGTGCTGGATCTTGGTGCCCAGCATTGACTCTGAAAAATACCTACACCTGTACTTACCCTTAACTCAATTTTCTTCAATAGGAAACCATTTACTGTTTTTCTGTGAAATTTCTTCTAAGTGTCGATTTCTGCAATCTTTAAATATTCTTCAAAAATCGTTTAATATCTGAAAACGTAATTACTTACCTGTTTTGGATAAAGGTCCCAGTACTGAGTCTAGGCACCCAGTACTGGATTACAAAAGTAACGAGAACATACTGTACCTGTAACCTGCATTTTCTTCCATAGGGAATCATTGACTGTTTTCTCTGAAATATTTTCTGTGTCAACTTTTAAAATAGCTAAATATTAGTTAAAAATCATTACAGTACTTAAGTCGACTTTCATCACTTGATTCTGAGAACTGACCCAGGACTGAATCTAGGATCCAGTCGTGGAATTCCAAAAGTAAACTAAAAAGTCATCTGTTGCAAATAACTTGAATTTACCATTGAGCTCAATGTATTGTTGTGTTTAATAATAGAGTTGCCTACTGCAACCACTTGTAACTGTTTACTAAAGTCTATTGCATATTGCAAAAGTATTTATATGAAACCTCTACTGTTGAGAAAGTATATTTTAACTCCAAGTGTTGGTTCTAAAATAAAACAAGCATATATTTTTTATATATAAACCATTGGCCTAGAGTTCAGTTACTGAGTGTGTGAAACCATTTGCTGACTGAGTGTGTACAACAAATGCTTTACACTGTCCTCTGGTACTGCCTTACTGCTCGACCAAGCTACCACTTTAGAGAGTAAGGTTATACCTAACTTTAACCTCTGTCAACCCCTGGGGGACTGTGGACTCTGTACACCCTGTACCTATTAAGGAACAGTATATACAGAGCCACTTTCTCACAGTGCACCATTTAGCAAACGTGTCCTTAAACTTTCAGGAGGAACCAATCTCTCTCCACGTAAAAGAATACCATCTTGAACAGTGAGTTCTTGAGAAACCTTTACAAAAGTTTGAAATTGATAAGAAACATTCTTTTCTTTAGGCCATCCTTGTTTGACAAAATTCATGACCTGTTCAAGAACGACATCTCCACCCAACTCTCTCCTCCATTCAGATTCACTCACAGCACACATATCTTCAACATCGATAAAGGCAACAAAACAGTAATCTTGAAAATCCACCATAATATTCCTAGAGCCAGGTAAATATACAACATCAAAATTGTACTGCAACACTTTAGTGGACAGTCTTGCAATTCTGGGTGTGTTCTCTTTAATTTTTTCGCCTGACAGGATATCAGTCCTCAAAACAAAGTGGTTTCCCCAAATGAATGGATTGCATTTCCTGATGGCCCACCAACAGGTTAACAACTCTTTCTCAATGACTCAGAAGTTTGTTTCTGCTCCCCTCAGTACCCTGGAGGCATAGCCCAACCTGTATTCAGTGTCACCATAGACTTGAGTGAGGATAGCTCCCAACCCGAAACCACTAGTATCAACCGTTATGGTACATTTTTTGTTTGGATCAAAGGGTTTTAGAATCCTGTCACCAACCAACTCAGATTTGATCCAATCAAAAACCTCCTGTCAATTCTTGTCCCATTTGAAAGGAACACATTTCTTCATCATGTTTGTTAAAGGTTGAACTTTAGATGCATAGTCTTTGTTGAATCTAGAGTAGAATTCACAAAGTCCAATGAAAGACTTCAGACCAGTCTTATCAGTAAGTGGACACGCGTCCACAATGGCCTTAACTAATCCCGATCAAGGCTCCACACCATCATGCGACACCACATGACCCAGATATTCCACTTTCTCCTTGAGGAACAGACACTTTTCACTTTTAAGAACAACTCCTTTTTCTGAATAATTCCTAAAACCTGTTTAAGCGACTTGTCATGACTTTCTCTGGTTTCACTAAAAATCAAGACATCCTGAAAAACGGCAACTCCAGGAACATGTTTTAACATACGACTCATCAACCTTAGAAAAACAACTGCCACTGGCGCTAGGCCGAACGGCATTCTGCAATATTGGTAAGTACCACTGGGTGACACAAAAGCCGTCAGATGTCTCGAAGGATCCAGCACCACCTGGTGATATGCGGAAGCAAGATCCAACTTTGAGAACCCTTTAGCCCCTTTGGTCAAAGCCAATAACTCAGTTATTTTGGGTAAAAGGTGTGAGTCAATTCAAATGTTCTTGTTTAAACTACGCAAATCGACACAGACTCGCAAGTCACCATTTTTTTTCTTGCCACAACCAAGGGTGAAAGCCACAAAGATGACTCAATTGGCTCAATGATTCCTTTTGAACAGAATTCATTAAGTTATTTTTCCAAGCCCTCTCTAACACTAAACGGAATACTCCTCATTTTGTGTTTCATGGGAATGGCACCATCCTTCACTCTTATCTCATAAGTAAACCCTTTGATCTCACCCAAACCCCCACCAAAGACAGAGGGGTATTCAAGAATCAAATTTCCAGTGTAATCAAATGAATCAACTATGCTAACTTGTTCTCTTGTACCAGGTCTGAGGACCATCTGAAAGAGACCCTGGTGAAACCAGCCTAAAATAGACAAACCTTTGATGGCAACGTAAACAGTGCCAAGGATTTTCCTTCCTTTGAATTCTAGTATGTCCTCAAAGAAACCAGCTAATTAAATTTTTCGCCTTTCATAGGAGACTGGAGCCCTGTCAAGGAGTTCTAAAGAACGATCACACCACGTTTCTGTGAATAACTCCTGAGTAATCGCAGTAATTCTGGCACCTGAATCTACCAACAACCGAAGCTTCTTATCACCCACTACAATCTCAACATATGGATCGACACAATTGGAAACATCCCCAATACTTGATCGTCATTCACAACCATATCCCTCAAGTCGTCTTGAATGTTTTGAATATTCTCACAATCATTGTGGACAGGTTCAGATGCATTAGCCACGCCAACAAAGATGACCTGACCTTTGTTCGGCTGCCCATTATTAGTATTTCTAACACATATTTTGGCAAAATGGCCAAATTTGCCACAATTTCTGCATGTAGCACTTTTGGCGGGGCAAAACTTGTTTCCTTTAGAGTGGGAAGTATTCCCACATCTATTACTCACATCAGTTTGCTTGAAAAATGACCTTTTATCCGAATGTGGCACCTGGGAGGTTCTAGAGTCTTTGACTCGGACAGCCGCAACAGTTTCTTCAGTTTTCTTCTTCAAATCTTTTACTGAAGCTTTAGACAGTTCAATGCTTTTAGCCATGCAAACAGTTTCCTCTAGAGAGGGATTACCCATAGAAAGTAGCTTCTGCTGAATGGACTCTTCAGCACATTTGCAAATGTACTGATCCCTAATTAACTGTTCGGTAAATGCCTCGAATTGACAAACTGCACTCAATTGCCTAAGGGCAGAGACAAAAGTGTCCACATCTTCTCCAGGCAACTGTTCTCTTTTAAAGAATTTGTGACGAATGATAACGAAACTTGTTGAACATCAAATTGTAACTCGGGTTTCCTAACAGTCTCCATATATTCATCAATGTCTTCTTCGCCCTGACCTCTTACCAAAGGCGGCTAATGTTTGAAAATTGACCTGCCTTCGAATCCTAAACAGTGCAAAAGCATGCATTTCTTCCTTTCAGGACGGTATCTAGAAGCACATATGGCCCCCAGATAAGTTACAAAGGCATCGTAACATTTTTTCCACACAATGGGTGGATTTCCTGGTGTCTCTAGGAAACACGGTGGAGCAGTAAGAGACTGCATGTCGATAGCTGTCAACAAACTTCTATACGTTGAAAATGTTGTTGACACAGCAGGTGTGCGCGTCACCGTTGTGATTAAACACATTTTTATTTCAGTGGACAATACTTTGTGTTAACACCTTGCAATGTTGACCTTTCACACAGTTTAGGCTAAACAAGCTTTTGCTCAAATCCACTTTCGAAAACTTCAAACTGAGCGTAAATGTAAAAGCCTTAATTATGTAGTTTGCAACTTTCCACAACTTGATAATAAAAGTTTTTTTTTTTTTTTTAAACAAAAATCGACAGTTGCGGACCAAAGAACGTGTCACCAAAATGCCACCTGCGTTGCTTGAAACGATGTGAAGGTAACATGCAAATGAAACACAGTCTGCAGCAGCGACGCAAAACACAACAAGCATTTACAATGCAATGGTCTCGGCAATATTATAGGTAGAGCTATTGGTATTGCTCATTATTTTGTTATCATTTTTGTATCCCTATATAAATGGCATTGTCATTTCTATTGGCATTAGCTTTTTTGTTTTGCATATGTGATACCTATTGCATTAGCACAGAGAGAGTGAGGTAGTGAGATAGAGAGAGAGAGTGAGGTATTGAAATAGAGAGTGAGGTAGTGAGAGAGAGTGAGGTAGATAGAGACTGAGGTAGTGTGATAGAGAGTGAGGTAGATAGAGAGTGTTTCTGAAGTAAAATGAATTACATTCAAAACTATAAAATATAAAGGCCTGCGCTCGGATCTCAAGGGCGTCATGTTACTTTTTACATTTTAATGGTGCTGCCCTGTAAATTTCTCTAGGGACAGGGATTATACATTAAGATGCATCTACAACAATTGCATAAACCCCACGAACAGACCATACTGAGCAATCTTAAGGACATCTGAGAGGAGAAGACGCGGCGGTGTGCGCCACCTTAAAACTCAGCAGTACAAGCAGCAGCCTTCGTCGTTCATTTACTGCAAGGTTAGGCTCTCGGATATGATGGATGACGCGTCAGGGCCAAAGCAAAGCTCCGCACTCAATCAGAGAAGCGGCGGAAGTTTTACTCATAAACGTCGATAATCCTGTGATAAACGGCAAACTACTTTATGGGGGTCGTGTCTTTTTCTACGTTTATAAAAAGGCAAATGAATATATATTGACATCGACAGCGCTCAGGTCTCCCGAGTGACGCTAGGTCGTCCCCCGAATTCTCGATGCCCCGGTATTTGCCTGTGGGATGAAGGGGATGCTCTGAAGGCTCATTTTTCACGCTTTGGATTAAGTGAGGCGGCGGGAAAAGGAGACAGCGCACGTGCCGCGGGTCCAAATAAACCGCTATTGACCCGCTCAAATTTATTGTCTTTTTCTTGAAAAGGAGTCTGCTGTCCATGTCACTTTTGTCAGGTCATAACATCGGAAGGGACCAGGTCACATACCACCTCTGACACGCAGGCGAGTCACATGCAGCTTTGCAGGTCGGCAGAAAGCGCCAGGTTGTGCATTTTTTCAAACGCCTTTCGTATGTATATAGTAAAACATATTGTGGGGGGTTGTGCAATGAATGGTTATCATGGCAGAAGCTTCTGACTAGCACCCGCTCTGCGCAGACACCACTGCCTTTCTCCGAGGTCAAGAAGAAATGCCTCGGAGAAATGCAGTGGCGTTTTCGGATTTGGGGGCGTGTTTCTTTTTCTCTCCTCTTGCCATTGGCTGGAGGAGAGAAAAACATGCCTAAAAAAGGGCGTGGCTAAAAAGTGGAAAGAACAGCATGGAACACGCCCCGAATCTGAAAAAGACGGAGCCTATATGGAGGGACGGCTCTCTCCTCCAATGGCTGGCCTCCGTTTAGGAAGCCAGCCAATGGAGGAGAGGCAAAAAGAGAGGCGGGCTAAATAGCCACTCTAAGAAACATAAGATCTCCGGACTTCCGGTTCTGCCAACGGCAGACCGGACGGTCCCTCGACCTAAAAATGAGGATGGCAACAAAGAAACACCATTCGAGTGCGCGTGTCAGAACCAGCTCTTCTCTCGCTGGTGGTTGACACAGGAGCAGGATGACGCAAGCTCCCAATTCCTCCTCTGAACTCCCCGGCCTCCACAATTTCTAAATGCGTAGCCAGAAGAGCCCCAAGGGGGAAAGGGGAATTGGACAGAGAAGAGAATGCACACACTGGTGGTCTTCTTTTCTGCTTCTTCTTATGTAGTCTCTCTTTTCTCAGGCTCTTGCTGTTGTTCGTGAGCTGTAATAAACAATTACATGTAAATCACTTTCTACTTCCCTTTTCTTCCTTCCTGTGTCTTTCCTTATTCTCTATTGTACCCACCCTGATTGCTGTGTGCCTTTGCTTCTCTTCTATGCTACTCGTTCTTCTGTTCTTATGTTTTTTCGCTGTAAGATAAAAATCTGGTGTTATTATATTTCCTTCTCCCTTCCTGATCTCTCTCTAGCCCCTTTTTCTCTAAACTCACTTACTGGACAGAGAACGGAAGCCTTGGTTTATTTTCTTATTCTTCTTCACCTCTTATTGGTTGTTCTAACTACTGTTGCTTCTCTGTAGTTTTGTTCTTACTTTTCTGTGTCATTTGTATTCTGCCCTCAAGAGTATCCACTCCCTATGTTTTCTTATTGACAGGAATCGGAACTACTCAGTGTACCTGAAAACCTGTTATATTCTTTGACTTGAGCTAACTCAACTCGAACCCAAAAAACTATGCTACGTCAGAACTTGTGTTGTCTTTTGAACGCTGTAATTTCATTCACATGAACCGGTGCTTCAGTTAAACTTCCGCTGCTGCGAAGTTCGGAACGTTTTCTGTGGTAGAAAATATGGAACAGTCTTACTTGGGGTTGTTGGCTGCTTCCAATCTCTAATTCTCCTCAGAATTCTCACGACGCGTATCTTCTTTTCCCTGACTAAACGCGACGCGTTGAAGGTACCTCCTACTCCTCTCACGGTTCAGGTGAAGTGCGCAGCTCTCCGCGCGCCTCACCGGTATCACGCAATTCTGCCCGATCAACTAGAGCGCTAACCCGTTTCGGATTATGGAACGCTCTGCCGCCATGTTGCATTCGACCTCGCACCAAATGCTGTTTGCACAGTCTTGACAACACAGCCACCATCATTCCTTTCTTGACATGTGACCTCTTGGTTGGGGACCTGACAGCGCGTCCCTGCGCGTCTGTTTAAATAAGGCACTGAGTTGAAGGTGTGTCGCTGTGAGTCATTTGCAGGGTGCCAACCATGTGCAGCTAGCGCTGCCAACCACGTTGTCGATTACAGAGTGTCACTGGATAAGTTGTGTGCTGCCGTAACACTCAAGTGTGGACAAATGTTTAAGAAAAAGTCACTTGCTTGAATAGTGCTTTGAAGGGCGTGATGCCGTTAGTCTCTGTTAAACTACAGCATCTGCCAACCACGTTTACCAACCAATTTAAAATGGCCGACACATAATGATGCACGCAGCCCCTTCTTGTGAAATGGCCTCTGGGGAGTATGCGCAATGGTGGAGACACTGCTCGTCGAGAGAGTTACTTGGAGAGCATGCTCATGGAAACTACTCATCTCTTCAGACATACAATCGGTAGCCTTCGTGGAATTCGCTCCGTGACTGTCACGACGAGATTGCCGGTAGGAATCATTTTCTTGGAGATATACACTCCTTAGCAAGAGAAGCACCGTGGGTTCTTTAGTACCTCCTGTAGCTCATCACCATCGGAATTGTAGTAATTCACGCAGACATCTTGATTTAGTCAAAAGGTTGATTGCATTACAGGAGGTACTGCGCAGCAGTCATATCCGCAACCGTAGAAGCGCAACTGACAAACATCCAGCATTCGGCATTAGAACATCAATCAATCAATCATAGCATTTGTAAAGCGCACTACATACCCGTGAGGGTCTCAAGGCGCTGGGGGTGGATGCTGCTACTGTTCGAAGAGCCAGGTCTGGAGGAGTCTACTGAAGGTTAGAAGGTCTTCGGTCTGCCGTAGGCGGATGGGGAGGGTGTTCCAAGTCTTGGCGGCGAGGTGGGAGAATGATCTACCGCCGGCGGTCCCTCTTCGGATGCGGGGGATGGAGGCGAGGGCATGGTCTGCGGAGCAGAGCTGGCGGGCGGGGGTGTAGAGGCGGAGTCGTCTGTTGAGGTACGCTGGTCCGGTGTCGTGGAGTGCCTTGTGTTCGTGGGTGAGGAGCTTGGGGGTTATCCTCTTGTTGATGGGGAGCCAGTGCAGGTCTTTCAGGTGGGGTATGATGTGGCAGCGGCGGGGGATGTCCAGGATCAGGCGAACGGAGGCCTTCTGGATGCATTGGAGTAGTTTCAGGAGTTTGGCCGGGGCTACTGCATAGAGTGCGTTGCCATAGTCCAGCCTGCTGCTGACGAGGGCCTGGGTGACCATCCTTCTAGTTTCGGTGGGGATCCACTTGAAGATCCTGCGAAGCATGCGGAGGGTGTTGAAGCAGGAGGAGGAGACAGCGTTGACCTGCTTTGTCATGGAGAGTGTGGAGTCGAGGATGACTCCTAGGTTTCGTGCGTGGTTGATGGGTGTAGGGTGTGCTCCCAGTGCCGTCGGCCACCAGGAGTCGTCCCAGGCCGAGGGGGTGGAGCCGAGAATGAGGACCTCTGTCTTATCTGAGTTCAGCTTCAGTTGGCTCCTCATCCAGTCGGCGACGGCCTTCATTCCTTCGTGGAGGTTGGTTTTGGCGGTGTGGGGGTCCTTGGTGAGCGAGAGGATCAGCTGGGTGTCGTCGGAGATTAGGTTTAGGTCGTGCTGTCGAGCGACGTGTGCGAGTGGTGCCATGTAGACGTTGAACAACGTTGGGCTGAGAGATGAACCTTGGGGTACGCTGCAGATGATCTCGGTGGCTTCGGAGCGGAAGGGGGGAGGGGGGAGGGGGGATGGGGGGGGGGGGGGGACGACGGTCTCTCTGGTCCAGTCCAGGGCCTTCTCTTGGATTCCGGCGTCGTGGAGGCATGCTCTTAGTGTGCAGTGGCAGACTGTGTCGAAAGCGGCTGACAGGTCCAGGAGGATCAGGGCCGCGGTTTCTCCATTGTCGAGCATGATCCTGATGTCGTCGGTGGCGGCGATGAGGGCAGTTTCGGTGCTCCGGAACCCAGACTGGGATGGGTCCAGGATGTTGTTCTCTTCGAGGAAGCTGGTCAGTTGTTTGTTGACGGCCTTTTTGATGACCTTCGCTGGGAACGGGAGCAGGGAGATGGGTCGGAAGTTTTTGAGGTCCTTGGGGTCCACCTTGGGTTGCTTTAGTAAGGCGTTGATCTCTGCGTGCTTCCACCTCTCCGGTAAGGTCGCTGTCTCGAAGGAGATGTTGATGGTTTTCCGAAGGTGGGGTGCAATGGTGCTGCTGGCTTTGTTGAAAATGTGGTGTGGGCAGGGGTCTTGCAGGGATCCGGAGTGGACGGTGTTCATGATCTTGATGGTGTTGTTGGTGTTGGTCCAGGCGAGCAGGCGGTTGGTGTGGGTGGTGGTCGTGGGAGCGGGGGTGTCGGCTGTTGCCGGGGTGGTGACGGCGTCGAAGCGGTTGTGGATGTCTGTGATCTTGCGATGGAAGAAGGTGGCCACCGAGTCGCACAGGTCTTGTGACGGTGGGATGTCGTTGGTGTTGGAGCTGGGGTTGGAGAGTTCCTTCATGATGCTGAAGAGCTCTTTGCTATTGTGTGCCTTGTTGTCGAGGCGGTCTCTGAAGGCGGTCCTTTTGGCGGATCTGATGAGTTGGTGGTGTCGGCAGGTGGCGTTTCTGTGGGCTGTGTAGCTTTCCGGTGTTCTTTCGTGGGTACAGTTTTTTTCAAGTTTTCGGCAGGTTCGCTTGGAGGCCTGGAGGTCTTCGGTGAAACAGCTGGCCCTCTTGCTGGTGTGGGTGTTGGGGGGGGGTCTCTTGAGCGGGGCGAGGGTGTTGGTGCAGTCGTTGATCCATTGTTGGAGGTTGCAGCGTCGGGGTCGGTTGGGTCTGCGGGTGGGCTCTGGGCGAGGGCGGCGGTTAGCTGGTCCTCGGTGATCTTGCCCCAGCTGCGGCAAGGCATCTGCTGGGTGCGGTGGTGTGTGGTGGGTTTCCGGAAGGTGAAGTGGATGCAGCGGTTGTCGGTCCAGTGGAGGTCGGTGGTGCGGTCGAAGAAGACGTGGGTGCTCGCTGAGAAGTTGGGGTCAAGCGTGTGGCCAGCGGAGTGTGTGGGTGCTGTGACGGGTTGTCTGAGTCCGAGGTTGCCGATCAGGGTGGAGGAGTTGGCGTCGTGGTTGTTCTCGAGGTGGAAGTTCAGTGCCCCGAGGAGGATGTAGTCCATGGAGGCGAGGGTGTGTGTGCTGACGAGGTCAGTGATGGAGTCGCTGAACTGCGGTCGGGGTCCGGGGGGGAGGGGGGTCTGTAGATGAGGGTGCCTCTGAGGGTGGTGTTGGGGTCGGTGTGGATCTGAAGTGCAGATGTTCGGCGGTGCCGAGGGTGTCGTCGGCGTGTGTCGAGATTTTGAGATTGTTTCTGTGGACGATGGCAATTCCTCCTCCTATTCCGTTGGTGTGGTCCTTGCGGGTGGTCTTGTAGCCTTCCGGGATGGCTATGGCGATGTCAGGTGCCGAGGAGGGAGTCAGCCAGGTCTCCGTCAGGAAGGCGACGTCTGGGGCGTTGGTGTCGAGAAGGTCCCAGAGTTCGACGGCGTGTTTGCGGGCGGAACGGGTGTTGAGCAGGATACACCTGAGGAAGTTGGTTTCCATGTTGGGCGGGTTGGCGGGCTGGATGCTGGTGAAGCTGCAGTTCCGGCAGGAGAAGGATCCTTGGGTGCGTTTCGGGGTGGCCTGGCAGCAGTTGCGAGATCTTCCGGCGTTGAGTGCGTGGAGAGTGCTGGGGTCGTAGCGGAGGCAGGCGTCGTGGTGTGTGCGGGGGCCAGGGTTCCTGGCGCTGGGCGTGGTCCAGGCGCGGACTGGCGCAGACGGGCTTGCCTTAGGTGCGCCTTTGGCGCGCCAGCGCAGCGTCCGGCATATATGGGGAGTTTGGAGGGAGGAGCAGCTGGGAGGCGGGAGCAGCGAATGGGCAGTGGGCAGACAGGGGGGCGGGGCGACAGGGTGCACAGCGGCGGGGGAAACGAGTGGCACAGAAAGCAAAATGGGGCACGAAAAGAGGAGGAAAACAGTGGCACAGAGGGCAAAAAACGGGGCACAAAAGAGGGGGACACAGTGGCACAGAGGCAAAAAAGAGGGGGAAACAGTGGCACAGAAGCAAAAAAAACGGGGCACAAAAGAGGGGGAAAACAGTGGCACAGAGGCAAAAAACGGGGCACAAAAGTGGGGGAAACCGTGGCACAGAAGCAAAAGAATGGGCTACAAAAGAGGGGGAAAACTATGGCACAGAGGCAAAAAACGGGGCACAAAAACGGAGAATGAGCACACTTACGAGCGAGTCCTTAGAAGCGGCAGCTGGGGCAGGGGCACACAGGCGGAGCTGTGCAGAGGGGGAGCGACCTACCAGGAGGGTCAGGGGTCGCATAAAATTAAACATCACAAAAAGTTCTAACTACAGATGCTGGAGGGACCGGGCATCCACCATGGAGAACCACTACATTTGGATATATGACCTCCGACCTAATTTTGATCAGAAGCCATTAAGCCATTTTTCAATGCCTAGAACTGCCTGGATAAACCAGGAGGCATGGGGCAGTGAAGAGTGCTCAAAGCCCCCCTATTCATTTGAGGAAGCTTTCATGTCAAGTGGGGCATTGTTTGTTTTTTTAACTTCAAAAAGGAAAATCCTGCTTAGGTAAAGTACGGCAAAGTTACAATGCATTGCAGAAACCACCTTGACAGCAATTCCTGCCAATGCCTGAAATCATCTGTGGGTATTTAAATTTTGGAAGTTGGAACCTCCGTCATGGGGACGGAGTAGCATACTCCGTCAACCCGGCGGAGTACAGACCGCCAAAATTAAAATCATGCCCTATATTTTAAAAGTTTGCAAGTACAGTGAAGCATTCTTGGTCACTATTTAAGGCAAACGGTTTGCATACTACGCAGACAAATAATGAGGCAGTCACGCAAGCAGAGGAAACACAGAAAACAGAATAACCAATGGCTTCTGACATCTTGGTCCCTTTACTGAGTGTTGTGAATGTGTGAAATCTCAATTTGACCTAATGATAGCCACCTGGCCCATTCACATAAATTTCAACAAAAATCAATCCACTAAAGGTATACCCAGAAAAGATATATTACAAAATGCCTTCATAGTTGATAGTATTTTTATAAATCTACTTGGCAAAACATAACATTTAGGATTGCTACATCTAGAACCATACATCTAGGACACTAAATAAATAGCAAAGTATGTATTTTACTTATCCATTTATGTTTCCACACAGGTGCAGGTATAGACATATATATAGGAATGCATATGAATTCTTTACATTTTAAAATGTGATGTTATATACGGCCTTTATTAAAAGAGTCATATTTTAAGAATCAGTCTGCCTGCTAGTCAAAATATATTTATATTTTACGATACCTTACAGTCCATGCTGTGAAATTTGGGCTTAAAATATATATTTTATGCAACAGTCCACTAGGCCTGATTACCTGGGACACTGGTAGTAGTTTTAGAAGCAGAAGGGGCATAACAAGTTTTTAAATTTAAGACATAAGATCCAACCAGTAGGTAATGGAAAAGGGTGTCCGTTTATAAAGTTAAAGTACTCCTGCAGAACCTCTTGGCACTATAGTGTTGAGGGGAGGACTATTCGTTGTTGGCTTAAAAAAGAAGAGCTATCTGCAAGCACTGAAAAAGGATGAAAAGAGAACATTTTTGAAATGTTTGCGAACAATGCAAAGAGAGACAGAGTTCCAAAGGTAACAGAACAGCATCGCACAAACTTGCTGTTCTCGGCTATTACAAAAGAACTAGCTGTTCCATAGGCCAAGTGTCCAGCTGCCATGTGTTGTAGTAACTATCTATTGAATAGAATGAGTTATTAGTGAATCCACATTACTGAGCCAACAAATCTCCAACTGAATATCAAGACAGCCCATGCTAGTTTCACTTTAGCTTCATCACGATTTTTAAGCCAAGGCTCTGAAGCTTCACACTCAGTACCTAGATTTAATCCCAACTCTTCAACTAGAGGAAGAAAAACAAATACTTTTACCTTACCCAGACCACCAAATGTGTTTTAGTTGCTTAGCTGCAAGAAAACTTCTAATTATTTCAAATGAAATATTTAGTTAAAAAACGTTTACATAAAGGCAAACGTCTTTATAAAATCCGAAATCTGGATTCACAAGCACTGGGATATCAAATGGCTCTAAGGGCAGATATGAGGTTCCTTCTATGCAGACTCTCCAACCCAAATGATTTCAAATGGGTGCATTTTAAGATCATTAAGGATATTTGTAGAGCACAGGGTGAAATATGTCTTAAGTACTCTATCCCTACGAGCCACTCATTTACACCTTTATGGGGCAATCCCAATTTCCCCTCTGTTTTCCATGACTCTGTGGCTACATCAAGGTATGATCATGGTTGTAAACTGTTGGGCAATTATATGATAACAATGGGCTAGTACTTCTGTTGTATTGTAAACACTATATGATCTTAAGCAAGTCTTTTATGAAATGTCTTTACATTTATGATTACCTTCTGCACAGTCCTACATATATTGTTGCTTTTAATGATCTTGATATTCTGACCTCTGTTCACTACTGCAGGCAAGCTAACGATTAGAGAGATGCATAAAATTATGCAAGATCACAGGGGTGATGACTTGGCAATTCTTGTATATAAGTGGAGAAGTAGGTTAAATCGGGATATTCAACCAAAAGATATCTGTCACTCTAGATATAATCAATTCATCGTTTTTCTCAGTTAGTCTCAAGCTTCAGCAGTGCAATACTGTTTATATGTTATATTATATGCCTGAAATAAATAGTAAGTGGGATATTAATAATGCTAGTAATAAGTGCTGTTGCCAAAAGGCTGTCTGTAAGCAGCAGACATTGAGCATATGTGTTCTGGGTGCCCATCTTTGAACGCCTATTGGTCCAGTGTAGTTGCATATTATGAAAGTGCCCAGGGGGCCAACGGGCATTTGTGCCAGCTTAGTTTGCCCACAGGGGCACTTTGGTATTACAGAAGGGCCCGTAGACGCTCGTGTGGTACCTTCTATAATATCTATATTGCTGGTGCACATAAAGCACCAATGCTATCTTCAGAGGTAGCTGCAGGGGCATGCTCCAGGCAAATGAGGGAATCCCTTTGCCTCTGCACTCGCGCCATATTACAGACGCGGGCGTAGATGCAAAGAAGCTCTCAGGAAGCGCACTGACAGGGGGGGAAATGGGGTCCAATGGACCCCCCCCCAGACATTCGCTTGCAGGCGGCTGCAGTCACTGACTGTGCCCTCCTGCAAGGGGATTTCTGATCCCCTTTAAAAGTGCAGGCGGCTTCAAAGCAGCTGCTCCGTTTTTCACAGGAATGCGCTGCCCTGGGGGTAGCGCATTCACCATTATGCCACTCATTTTCCTGGATTGGGCTAGGGGCACCTTTTGAAAGGTGCGCCCAGCGCAATACAGGAAAACGTGGTTCATCTGTAATATGGCCCCAGATATTAAGGATATTTTGCTGGCATGTAAACTTGATATTAGCCCAGGTTACTCACTATTATTTCACTTGCAATTATAGCTGCCCATCTGTGCATCGCAAGGACTTCGATTACTTCCACACCTCTCCAGGTTCATGAGTGGTGGCTGTTCCTTTGTCAGATATTTAAGCTTGAGGCAACTATTCTGAGACTAAAAGGTAATATGGGGTATAAACGCCATAAGTATATTTGGGCCACAATTTTTGATTGCGGATTCAAGATAGATTATTTAGTTGGTTGCTTGTGTTTTTCTTTCTTTATTTTTTTTCT